>NC_072461.1:8086082-8423875 GCF_027596085.1 Anoplopoma fimbria
AAAACTAGACAAAGTAGTAATATAAACATCTTTATGTATACTGCTTGTTTTCTTTACACTAGTCTGAAGTAAATTGAGGCAAAATAACCTAAAACTCAAAATTGACCAGTACATGAAAAATGTTTTTGCCTGTTGTGAAGACACACTCACAAACTCAAAAAGTAACTCAACCTTCTTTATTCAACTCTCAGTTTCCATGTTTGACAGCCTTAACAAAATACAGTTCTCTGTGCAAGCATCAGGTTTTCACGGTGACTTTAAACTTTCCGCGGAAACCATCATTGAGTACAGAGTGTATTCCAACATCATCGCTTCACTCTCATTTTCCCTCTGCCCTTTTACAATCAATTGAGTTTTTTGGGTTTTTTTCCTTGTAAAGCAATGCTAAGCACTCAGCATTTCAAATGTGCATGTTTGTGGATAAAGATATGTCTGATATATGTATGTTTTAAGCTTGCAGGCTTTAAGAACAAAACAAAAAATGAAAGTCATTCATACATTTTAGAGGCTTCCTTTTGAATTTGTTTTAAGGACTGTTTTCCCAGTAACGGCTCAGTGCTTTTCAGGTTTCCCCAAACAAAAATGTGGCTTTGACTATAACATTCTTTAAAGAATTCATACAATCTGATGTCATTTGGTTTTCTTTTTTTCGCAATTTTTTATATATTTTTCCTTTTTCCTCGATATTGTTTGATACTTCACTTTGAAATGTTTAACGTGTTTATCGTGTTCATGAACTACCCTCTCCTCTCTCTCCTGCCTGACTTCATACAGACGCCACTAGAGCGTAGTTTCTGCGCCTGGCTTCATAAAGGATGGAGAGAGCAAAATGGAGGGGGCCATTAATGAACATGACAACCACATTCACTCCTGAGAAAGGACGAGGGCGACCCACTGACACAGGCATGGTGAACAGGTGAAACACGGCATATATTCTTTAAGGCCCAATCAAATTATTAGCATAACTTTTGCCAAATGTGACGAGTTAACAAGCTGCCAAAGCATTGGCAATATTTAATCTTTATCAGTGTGATGTTGGACTCATGTTCATTTATCCTACATGCATGCTGTCAGGGGTTGCCCCGCCCTCTCCCAGGGTAATACTTGTTGGTAAAACAGAGCGCTTGGCCCCGGTGTTTCTGGATGGTCTAATATGAGGCTGAAATCAGAGTCAGCTTACAGCTGCTCTCATCTTCCGCTCGCACCGGGGGGTCAGGCTCAAGGGGCTGGCTGAGGCTGCTGTCAGGCAGCGGGGGGCATGCGTCACTGTCAGGTCTCCCTGACATTGTTGGCTGCAACGCCCGTCAGTCCGTGTCACTGTCAGGAGGCGGGCAGCGCCTCATCACAGTGTCACAGACCGACTGGCTCCTCGCCCCCTACTTCGCCAAACAGCCTGCGTCAGTGTCAGCATCAGCTGGCTTTGGGAGAGGCTTCAATGTCAGAGCCTGCTGTCCACTGTCAGCTGTGCTTGGACTTTCACCTGGCCTTCTCCTGCACTCAGGGCCTCACAGGGGCCTCGAGGGCCCCCTGTGGCATCTGGTGCATGTGCACTGTTTGCTGCATCTGGCCTATATCGAAAGGTTGTTGCCTTTGGATTCCCCCCCCATCTTGCACATAAACAGGTCTTACACCTTGCTGGCCAGCACCATCATGGTCTCCGTGGAGATGACCATGGTGTTGATCGTGGCCATGGGGCTGAGCACCATGATTATCCCCATGGTGGCCGTGACCATGGTGGCCATGACCATGGTGGCCATGGCCATGGTGACGTCCATGATGGCGACCAAGCTCAGTGTCTTCCTCTACAGCTGGGGGAGCATCAGCGCCAGGCTGTGGGTCTGCTTTCCCTGTGCACTCCTCTGGTGTCTCAGTGCTCTGTGGGAAAAAAATGGATAAGTGTGTTAGCTTATCTTTGACTAAACATACCATCTAAGGACTTATGCTTGTTTAAAAATGTATATATTTGCAGTTATATGTTGTCTGTACCTCATGCACGCAGTCCCCACATGTGCGTCTGCAATAGGCATCTTTGATCGCGCCCTCAACATGGCCTTGCCCGATGATGGAGTAGGGAAGAGAGATGTGGTGGGTGAGACGGCCACACCTGAGGGCAAAGAGGTAGAAAAACATGGTGAGGAACAGAAAGAATTAAAGCACCTGCTTTTTTTTTTATCCACTATACAGGTAACAAACCTGTCATAAACGAGAAAATCATCCTTCTCTCCGCTGAGTGCCTGCCAGACATCGGCCTGCTGCTCGTCCTGTTTGTAGAGTGTGATGTTCTCTGACAGTCTCTGTGCCAGCATGGTGTGCAGGCGCTGTGCTAGCTCCCCCTGCTGGTTAACGACCATGTAGGCCACGTCCTTCAGACCCTGACTCTCCAGCTTCTGGCGCAGGCCGTTCATTCTGCTCAGAGGAGGGAAAAACAGACTTTAAAACTCAAACGACAAAGTTGTTAATACATTTTCCATAGTTTGCTTAACAAACAAGCATGAACAGGATGGACTTCTTTGACGGGGAACTTTGTTGCGTAGGAAGGACAAGTCTGAGCCACACCTTGCCTGCCAACTTGGCAAACCTTGCAGAATGGGCCATAAAGTTTAACTGACGCTGTTAAATTTCTAATATCATTCTTGTAACACTTCATGACAAGCTAAGTCAGTGTGAATGTCATGCTTTGCCACAGATTTAGGGCTCCTGTGATGATGCAATGCTTAGTCATATTTGTTCTTGAAAGACAGAAGTGCATCACAAGAGGTGAGGGTGGACTCTGGCACACACCTGGCAGCCTGCACCAAGCAGAACAATCAGCTGGCCTGTAAAAGGGCCACCACCGTCACCCGGCCCATCGTCCCCTTCATTGGCTCCACATCCCCTATCCTCCAGGCCGGAGGCAATTGACAGCGAGGCCCACCCCCATCAGTCTCTGCACCGCCCCCGTGGAGCAGGCAGAGAGTGATGAGCAGGCTGAGGCACGCCCACATAACTGTGGTGCCTCCTCACTACTGAGAACAGAAAGAGAGAGAGAGAGAGAGAGAGAGAGAGAGAGAGAGAGATAGGATAGTGGTGGTGGGAGGCAGGGAGTAGAGAGGGAAGGGGGGAGAGAGGAAAAAAGAGGGAGGGGAGAACATCAGAGATTGGTCAAACTCAGCAGACAAAAGTGGTAGAATTGTACAAAAGGTCAGAGAAGGGTTACCATTTTTACATTCTACAAATCCTTTTAAACTGATTGTATATGGCTATAGAAGATTGTGCAACTATCAGAGTGAGCGAAGCAGTTTATCTAAGGTTCCCAAATCATGTTTCCTGTACAAATTTAAGCTTGTGGATACACAGTTAACACAAAGAAACAGCACGTAATTGAACAGGAAGCCTGCTTGAGTGCTGAAAGCATAATGTTGCAGAAAAAAAATTCTGCAATGTATTACCACATGCAAGACTGGCAAAAATACATGTCGTCGCCCAAGTTATTACTGCATTTTATGCAACTTGATGAAATGCAAAGAATTCTGTCACTTACCCTTTGGTTAAAAAGTTTCCTTCTCTTTGCTCAGCCCTGCGTTGCTGCAGCTCCTTCTACAAAAACAAGTCTCTTCCTCCACTGCCCCTCCTTTTATACTCTGCCTGTTGTTTTTCTATCTGGAGGTAGGACAAAGTTCAGCCCCTGCTGCATGTTGACGCCAACACTTTTCTCAAGTAAAAAAAAAATTGAAATCTCATGATGCTTGCATGAAATCCCCTTGCTGACAGGATCCAATTTTTTTATTCTAATGGTAATTGTTTTCTAGCAACTGGCAGTTTGACAAATTCCTTCAGTAGAAGGAGAAACAGTTGCCTCTTTATTGTGGCCGGTCTAGATATGTCAGCCACAGAGATAATGCATGCTTTTGCCTTGCAAATCAAATTGAATACTTTTACATTGTGTTAAGTCTATGATAGAGGTGTATTAGGAGTCCCCATGAACATGGAAGAATGTTGTGCAATTCTGTTTTTCACTTTTAGCGCAGAGAGAGGAAGTGAAAAAGGACAAAGGGTGGGACTCCAGCATGTTTTTGCAGGGTCCACACAAACACAGCGAGAATATATCCACAAGTGACATGATAAAAGTATAAAGTATCCTGCAGTTTAAAACACAAAGACAGTTGAAGTAGTCACATATTAACAGGGTTTCAATAGTACTGAACATGGGAGATCAAGTGAGCAAAGTAAGTAAATAATTAGAACAGAGGAATTTAGCTCACCAAGCAAAAGGGTACAATGAAATTATGAACATCATATCACAGAAATTTAGAGGTGTGGAAGAAACGAAAACTACTTATTCTGGGGACACATTTTAATTATTTTAAAATCTTTTTTCCCTGATTTAGGTGAGGGAGCAATTATTGTGTAACAAAGCGTCAAAGTCCAACCAGGCCAGGCAGGTGAGATCGTCTCTCTGCTGAGCAGATATAGGCCAAGCAGTTTGGGGCTGTGAGATAACTGTTTAAGATTAACCAGGCCAGCAAATTTTAGTGACATTGGTTAAACAGAATAACATGTGTGTATATATAACTGAAACTATGGTCAGCAGTACAAGCAAAGGACACAATAAAAGTAACGTCTGCATAATATCAGCCAATCCAGTCCAATAGCCCTGCAGTAAGTTCTATACTTGCTGCTTGTTGTTGTAACTGTGTTAGAGAAGTGTTTGTTTTTCTCCATGGTGATTTTAAGGATGTGTTTTGCAATGTCGTTGGGTTGAGTTTTCCAGTGTCATAGATATATCTTTACTAGATTAATCTTTTCAGAACTGCTTTTAATGTGTGACGAATGCTGTGTGTTCTACGTTTTTAGTGTGTAGCTTTTAATGAACGCTCTATAAATAAAATGTATTATTATTCTCACTTAAGGTTCTCGCAGTTAAATATTTGAGATAAGACAAGTGGTGCATTACATGCATGTAAGGGAGGTGTGCAGCAGTTTAAAATTGAATCTACATGGACACATACAAACAGAACAGAATGAAAAAAACATTGAGGCTGTGGTGCAGCAGAGCATGTGTTCAGAGTAAAAATGAATATCAGTGTCTAAAAACACCACCTGATCAGTGCAGCAAGATGGGGCAGCTGTGGTGGAATATCAGCTGACACAGCAGAGAATGGCATTTGACCTGCCAGGACTAGCTTTCTCTGATACTGTGTTACTCATTAACATTGTCTGGCACTGTGACATATGCGCTTCATAGAGGCACACTGACCTGCAAAGAAGAATACATATCAGGACATTTCAAGAGATCTGAATTGATTAAAATAATCCACAATAAACTATAATAACTAACAGTAAAAGAGATAATAATCGTATAAACCTTTGTCAGCATAAAACTTTCTCAGAGATACTTGACACTTCGGTTCCTGTGAATTGTAGGTTGTAACACGTGTAGCACCATTATTTCCAGTGTTGCCACTTCTTTATAATTTAGAACATTGTAATAGCTGACATGCTGTTTCATTATTTCATTGAAACATTATTCGTTAGATGCTTTTCCCCTTTCTCTGTTTTTCCACGTTTAATTTGTTTTACTGTTACTGAATATTTTTTTTGATCATCTATGTGTCCACAGTATATACTTTTTCTGTATATATTTATCTTTTTTGCAGTATCATTTGTTCAGAGTAGTTATGCCTTATCTTATCTTTACAGGCTCCAACCTTGTATAAACATGAATGATGAATGCTGAGACATATTTTATGGTGATGATAAGTGATGGCTTGCGAAAGCTGCAGTGTTATAACATCTGACCTGGTTTGTAGCATGCTGCTGCCGAATGAGAACTTACTTTAAGTACTATAGTTTGCTATAAGACGATGCCTGTTCTTTATATGCATTTGAATGCAGGACTTTTTCTTGTATCTTGTACTTTAATAGTCAGTTTTTGTCCCTTTACTTAGGTAAAAAGTAATAGGTAAACATAAGCTGTGTTGTAATGTAGGCCTACACTGAATTATACATTACTTGATGTTAGTGTAACTTTCTGCATTAAAAAGTCCTGGCTCATACTATGGTATGATTGTTGTTTATTACATATGGTTATTTTGATAGGGAGTCTGTGTTGGCAGTCTTACTACTGTTAAATAAATAGATTATAATGTGATGTAAATTAAATCTGAATACACGTTTATCCTTTCTGGTAATCATAAGTTTGCTTTTTCATCGATCAGAGGAAGATGTAAACAGCCGTCACTCACCGCTGTCACTAGGCAACGCTCCTCAGCGTCCTTGTCCTCGCAAGGGTTTCTGGGAATCCGAGGCCCGAGGGCTGAACGACCGCCCTTTTTGGAGCAACGAAAGTAGAACAGCGCTACATCCGTCGAGGGAAATATTATCGCAAAGCAACTTTCTGAAGCAGTTTAGCCAAACTCGAGGTATGTGTGTCGATGGTTTGTGACGTGCATTTTGACCCATGGCGGTTATAAGGAGGAAATCTCGCTGGGAAAAGTGTATTTTAATGCGCGGTTTGATGACGTAATGTTGATTGTCAAACGCGAAATGGCGAGCGTGCTAGGAGGCCCGTTACCTTCGACACTCTTGGGTTGTAGCATGTTTATATCCTTCATGGTCCTTTATCCAAACGATTACATTCGTATATGTAATCCTGGTGAGTTCGGCTTAGGGTATATATCTCTTGGGTATGTGAAATGACTTCTTGTGTTGTTCTGTCGGGGGCAGGATTGTATGTTGTGCTAGTTCAGCTAACATCGAGATGAACTAGCAAAGGTGTTCACGTTAGCTTAATGAACACATGTGTGGTGTCATTCGTTGACTATAAGCTGGTCTTTTCGTGTGCCATGCCAGGGTCCCTTATTGCAATTTTGCAGGCTGTTTTTTTATTTTACATTTTTATTTTAATTTATATTTAAATTAGTTTTAAGAACGTGTAACGTTTAACCAGGTACAGTAGTGATGTGGTTATCACGCGCCCTCACCTCGATAGCCTCTGTCTGTCCTGTGTTGTTGACCTGTAAAGCCCCTTTTTTTTGTTTGTTTGTTTCCGTATCGCAGATCATTTCCCTTCCTTCAACCCAATACAGTAAAATGAGAGTCTGTTTTCGTTGTTTATATGCAGGGCTGCCAGCTGTGCTATAAAACTCAACATTCAGTGATGCAGTGATTTAGAAAATGCATTTATTTTACGTCTACTTTAATACTATCTGGTTCTCTTCACTGAGCTCTTTTATATTTTTTGACATAATTATCACATAATGGTTTAAATTGACTGCATATTTCAACTGTTGACAATATTCTCAAGGTTTTTCCAATTCATGAAACATCTGCTTATTCTTTGTCGGCTCCCTCCTTGGGTAATGACATGCAGAGGCACAAAACTGACTGGTTGGAAACAGGTTACAAACAAAAATGTTGTGTCAGGTCACTGAGGTCACAGACTTGGTCTGCACTGACATCACTGCTGCCAAGTCACACACAACTATTTTATCCAAGTGAGTCTGATCAGGGGGAGAATTGCTGTAGGGGTGATGTAGATGGAACTCTCTAGCCTTATGCACATAGCACTCAAGATATGGAGTCATAAAAAGGCTGCCCAAAATAGTTTGTTTATTTTATATTCTGTTATGTTTATCACCACGAAATGACTGCAGATGTACACATGTGTGTTGAAAAAGAAAGCCGGGTATCTTTTTGCTGTTTTGAGTAAGTTGTGAATGCTATTCTCTAAACTATTTAATTGTCTCTAACAATGCATCAAAACAAGGGATAAAACTGTTCCCAGAAGTCCAGGTCAATCAAAGTGTGTGTGTGTGTGTGTGCGTGCGCGTGTGCCTGATAACTGTATTCCTTTTCTTTAAGAATATTAAGTCTTTTATGTCCATCTTCCTCCATTCTGTACAGAAAAGCATACGGTCAATGATGGCGGCTGAGGTGGAGGTGGAGCTGGAGCGAGGCGATGAGTACCCAGCGCATTACAAAGTCATGATGGACAAACTTAATGAACAACGACAGCTGGACCAGTTCACAGACATTACCTTGATTGTGGATGGTAAGAAGTCATATATTACAGGTCATCTTCATGATGTCTTAGTGAAATTCCTAAACAATGCTTCTTATGTCCACGTGTCCTGTCTCTCTTGCAGGACACCAGTTCAGAGCCCATAAAGCAGTGTTGGCAGCTTGCAGTCAGTTTTTCCATAAGTTCTTCCAAGATTTCACCCAGGAGCCACTTGTGGAGATAGAAGGTATTCTGTGCATAATTAGAATGTTGATAAAGTAGTCGGACAGTTCTTCAGTTGAAGTAAATCTAAAGAAAATTTGCAAGTGTGAATTGGAATCTTGAGAGCATTTATTGAAGAGGTAAATCCTAGGCCTATTTTGTTATTAATGTAATTCTCCAAACTTCTCCAGCAGAGAATTTGCAGCTGCAGATATATTTTTTGTGTTCCTTACTATGTTAAGTCGAAAAGCTTTCACTCACCAATGCTGCTCTGTCATACTCTGACAGGAGTGAGTAACACAGCCTTTAGCCAGCTGATGGAGTTCACGTACACGGCGACACTAGTTGTAGTCGGAGAAGAGGAGGCCTACGATGTCTGGAAGGCTGCAGAATACCTCCAGATGCAGGAAGCCATCAAAGCGCTCAACGTTAAGTGAGTCTTGATTCACTTGTCACGTCACCTACCGCTGCAGATGATTGCTATCAGAATATAAATGATGTCATCTCCATCAGTGGGGAACTTTCTTATTAGCTAGAAAGGAATTTGTCTCAGAACTCTTGTGTTTGAATATTGTTACCTTTTTAACAACAGCTTGTCTTCTCTTGTAGGATAAATGACAATCCCTCGCCGACAGCAAACAGCAAAGGTAAAAAGAGGAAGATTGCGGAGACATCTAATGTGATAACAGAAACCCTACCTTCAGTGGAAGGGGAACAGGTCAGTACATTCATGGTGGTCACACTTAAAGAGCTATAGTTATTTTGCAAAGCAGTGGATATTAAGATCGGCTGAGAAATGCACACATTTAATAGCCAGTACTGAAGGTTTTTCTATGTTCTCCAGGTGGAGATTGAGGTGATAGGGGAAGGGGCCATTGAGGTGGAGGAGACCGGACTGGAGGAGGTGGTCGATGCAGCAAAGAATGCTCAGGCGGCATCCGATGACTCTGCTTTGGCTCTTCTCGCTGACATAACCAGCAAGTATCAGCAAGGGGAACCTACGCTACAGATCATTAAGAAGGGAGGAATAGAAGAGGTATGCTAAGTTGTTTTAGCACAGAGCTTCATTTAAGCGGAGCGTTATCTTCTTTTGGTTAATTAATAGTTAAACTTTGTGTATACAGTAAGAGTTCTAGATGTGAAAGGCTTAACCCTGCCTTGCCTGTGTTTTTTTTTGTTTGTTTTTGCGCTTGGCAGGAGGTGGTGTATCAGGAGGAAACGGTGACCGCTTCCAAGGTGCTGGAGAATGTCGAGGTCGTCGAGGTCCAGATTTCCCAAGTGGACAACATGTTCCGCTGCAACAAGTGCGACCGCAGCTTCAAGCTATACTACCACCTCAAACAGCACCTGAAAACACACCTGGGCTCGCTGGAAAAACCCCACGTGTGCAACCACTGCGGGAGAGCCTACACGCGGGAGGGCGCCTTGAAGCAGCACATCAGCACATTTCATTTCGATGCAGAAGAGCTGTCTCGGAACCAGAAGCCCCAGAAAAGAGTGCATGTCTGTGAATACTGTAAAAAGCACTTTGACCACTTCGGCCACTTTAAGGAGCACTTGCGGAAGCACACTGGTGAGAATGAAAAAAATAACGCTGGTTGTGTTCAGTGTAGTTTTTGTACGGCCATAATTATGTATTGTTGACTCGTACTCCTCATCTAGTATTGAAATGCTTGGCTTTTTATGTCTGTCCGTAGGGGAAAAACCTTACGAGTGTCCAGATTGCCACGAGCGATTTGCAAGGAACAGCACACTAAAGTGCCATATGGCAGCCTGTCAGAATGGGGCCGGAGCCAAGAAAGGACGCAAGAAACTCTACGAATGCCAGGTACAGCTTGTCCAGAAGACCATCAAGCACTCTCCTATCACTGCATTGTCTACAGAAGAAAAAAGATTTTATCACGTGTTTTTAAATATTTTTCCTCATTATGTAAATTTATTTAGAATAATATATTAATTGATTGCAGATGATGGAGAGGAGATGAGAGAACTGACCTATAAAACCAATATTGGGCTTATGAGTCTGTATATTAGTTGGAAGAAAACCGGCAGGGTGTTATCTGTCAAAAAATAAGTCAGAAATTCAAAAGATGAAAAGGGAATGAAGCACTTGAGGGCATTCCTGTCAGTAGTGGCAACCCCGCCTCCTCGGGCATGTGACCAGCGTTGATGAAAGTGAGTCCCCTAAAGGAGGGGCTTCAAGGAGAGGTCATCAGGGGTGAGCCATGACTCAGTAATAAAGAAGCAGTTTGGATTTTGTGACACTATAGATGATTTGTTGACAGCGACCTCACTTTTAGCAGACCACATTTGGAGAGAAGGGCAGGCGAGGATGGAGTTTTTAGTGTGTGTAACGAGATTGGCATATTCACTGAAAGGGATATGTTAGAGACAATTACGGTGTCTGAGTGTTAGAAATTTTTGAATGTGATTTACAGGTAGGGCTGCTGAATCCTGCTGACAATCCATTGGTCGTGGTGTATTACCTTAAAAAAAATGAACAATGTCTCAGTCATGTGCTTCCTCCTATTGTAAGTCATTTCATTTTGAATATCTGCCTATTTCGGGTAGTCAACCTGATACACTATAGGCCAGATATGCTTCGCAGGTGAAGGATGATTTTTTTTGTATTAAAAATGTTACGTTTCCATCACAGCTTTCCATTTTTGTTTACAAGTAAACAAAGGAATGGTGTAGAGCTGCAAGGATCCTATTAGTTGATAGATTGAATATAAATGGGCCACTTATGGAACATTTTATACAATTTTGAAAAAGAAAAAATAAGCAAGAATGTCAAATAATTGATGGGTGAATCCAAATTCTGGAAAGAATATGTTGCTTATCTTTGCTCTTACATTAGTTAATAGAATGTTTTTGATTTTGGACTGTTGGTCTGACACATCAGACAAGTGATGACCTTAACTTGGCCTCCAGGCATGTGATGGGCTTTTGTCACTGTATTCTGAAGTTTTAATAGACCCCCTCAATTCCCATGTGACCCAACTATTTTCTCCTCCCATCAGGTCTGCAGCAGCGTATTCAACAGCTGGGACCAGTTCAAAGACCATCTTGTGAGCCACACGGGCGACAAGCCCAACCACTGCACCATGTGTGACATGTGGTTCACCCACCCGAAAGACCTAAAGGCCCACCTCAAACACATTCATTCCATTGAGGACAAGTCCACCGAGGAAATTGTCAACAACGACTCTGCCGCCGCCCTCGCCATGGCAACGCAGAGCATAGAAGGAGCCGAAACGGTTCTGCTTGACGACGGCATCCAGGTGGAGCACGTCACGGTGGAGCCCGTGGACGTGATGGAGATGGAGGAGACGACAACAGTGGTGGTGGAGGACGGAGGGGTGGCGGAGATGTGCGAGGAGGACATGGAGAGATTAAAGCAGGCCGGGGTGCAGATCCAGGTGGTGCACGTGACCACGACGGAAGTTGACGGGCAGCAGGTGGTGAACTCTCAGGTGGAGGTGGAGATGGAGGGCGAGGTGGTGAGCGTCGAGGAGGCGGAGCAAGCAGTGACTGTATGAGAATGTGGAAAAAGGACTGCAGGAAACTCTTTCAGTGCTGAATGGCTGCGTTATCTTAGTAGCTTAATTCTTTTTACATAAAGAACACTGCATGTGAGATACAGCATGTTACCTCAACATGTCCTGCTGTCTGCCATCACATCAAATGACTCCGCTTCCAGTTTCTCTCACGCTCCAAACTGAGTTATTGGCAGAGCTACGGAGACGCTATGGAGATGTATCATTTCCCGCTACTGATCCTGTATTTATTTTAAAGCCGTTTTCCATCATATCACAAATTTTCAATGACTCTTGGGTGCTTCAATCAATTTTTGGGTCCTTATTTTACCTCCAATTTAACTATGTTCCTTTAGTTTGGGTCACTTGCCAAGACAATTTGACAATGAATACAATGTTCTTGTTGCCGCACACATATGGTGCTGAATTTCCTCAGTGCTAATGCTACAGTTTTGTTTAAGCTTATTTTCATATTGACATTTGGTGTTTTTGGAGGAAAAACCATGATATGAAATAAAATTGGTTTCCAGCATGGGCTGCTAGTCTCGCATCCATCTACTGGGTTTATTATCTAGAAAATCAACTCTGTTTGTGAGATTTTTTATAGACTACTTTCAGATTTAGTTTTTTTTTCTTTTCCTTTCCTTAAATCTGCTCCATATCTGCTGGAGGTATAAACAGACAACCGTTTGGCCTTTTTTCACTTATACATACAATGTTGTTGTTACAGCTTGTTTTCACTGCCCCCCAGTGGATAACAAAAATCAATGTCATTTTGAAGAAGTTGGTCAGAAGTACATTAATGTATTTTGGAAAGTATGTTTTTGTTTTAAAAAAAATATACAAGTTTCCCAAGTTTGGAAAACAGTAAAAAGGAAAATACCCTAAACTGTAAATTGAAGAGATGAAAATGTTTTGCCACTCATCCAGCAGACTATATCAGCTGTACTTTTTGATGAAAAATCGAGGGGTATTAAAATTTCAGAAACATCTGAAATACTCTAATGCCCATGGCAAGCACAACAGACTGTATCACACTGAGTAATTGCACACTTAAGCAGTCAAACGGAAATTCTCTTCAAATTATAGTCCTGCCTGCCGGATAAATAGTCTAACTGCAACATTTGCGTCAATATGTTTATAATCATATAACCTCAACTTTGTGATTTTCAAGAATCTTCCCATCAGATATTTACATTATGATCCAAATTGTATCAGTTGAAAGAGGAGGTTACTTCTGAACAGGCATGTTTTCAGCAGTTCTAATTACGCAAACTCCATCCACAGAGGAAGACCGTGGAGATGGAGATGAAAGACCCATAAAAAGCTGGACCTTTTTATATGTTTTATTTCATTTCATGAGGTTTTGGTGCATTTACATCCATCTCTTTATGAAACAAATGGTCACACACACACACACACACACACACACACACACACACACACACACACACACACACAACACACACACACACAGGAATAGTGCCACGGACATCACTAGTTACGACCTCCCGCTGGTCCCCTGACCCCACCTTGAACCTCTTTCTGTGCTGTGCTAGTAGCGTGGCAGGTGACCACGGTGCGTGACGCGCACAGGTTTAGGTTACGCCCCCTCCGGCTCCGGACAGCTCCTGTGGTGCTGAACCAAAGTGATCCCGCGGCTCCAGCTTTAACTCTCGCTTCTGATTGGATAAGAGATGCCTCGGTGGACTGCCGAGTGGATCCGCCCATTGGTCGTCTCCACCTGCCAGACAAGCGGATTTCCCTTCACATCGGGCTGAGCCGGGGAGCAGCCGCTGCAGAACCGGTGAGCTCAGTGTCACCGGGCTGCCGGACAAACATGATGTCACAGCGAGGTCGGTAGAGCCGGTTGCCACGAGCTCATGAAGATATCCACACAAGTAAGAATCATTCAAAAAAAAAAAAATGTAACGTTTTTTCGTGCTGACAGGATTATGGAGAGAACTGCGCCGGCTCGTATGGGGAGAATGGCCTGCTGCTGCGAGGAGGTGTTAACTGTTGACTGTCATTGAACACCGACAGACAAATCACTTAATGCACTGCGGGGTTTGTTTACTCGAAAGTAGGAATGTTTTGGCAAAATTTTTTTTTTTAAAAATGCATTTAAATCCGAACACATCACGGAAACATTTTGAGATTCAGTGGTACCTTTAAAAAAATATCTCAAGGTGATTGAGCTCTATCACAATATTTTTTATTATATATTTATTTTATTATCTCGTGGTCCATTTTTTTTTTTTTTTTTTAAATTATATCTTACTTATATTTAGCACATTTTGTCGTTAAATACATCACTTCTGAAAAAAGTATCATAATGCATCACCTGGCAGTTGCGCGCGCGCGCACGCACGTAAGGCGCGCGCAATTTAAGCTATCAACCACTGGTTATCCTCCTTTACTGTTTTAAACCAGTGTGTTGCGCATAGCACCAGACAGAGAATGCTTAGCTCAGACACCTGTTGCACTCTGATGGAGATGTATCTGCCTTTAATGCAGCATCCACCATAACGCAGTGCCTCATTGGGGGGTAGTTTGACAGGTGGGATAGCATGCTTGTCATTGAGGAGGGCATTCATTTCATCAGCACAAACTCAGCAATGATTTACACAAACAGATTAGATGTATAAAACAAAACTTTGTCAAATGATTACAACCCTTGCCTGCGGTTTTAATAAAAGGAAAGGAGGCAGCCTGATGCTGGGACTGTTTCGTTTATACACTTTATTTGCATGTTAAAGCTTCTGTTTGCTTGTGGCAAAGAGGGAGGAGAGATTCGTATGACTCAGCAGATAGATTTGGATGCCACAACTAGATTACATGTCTTTTCAAACATCGCTAAAAGAATGTTATATATTATGTCTTAACTGTGATCAATGTGTCTTTCGGCCTACTTCCAAATAAGGCATGTAATATTTAATGTATTGCATAACATAGGTAATATTTTCCACTCATATGTATCAGTGTAAACCTGGATTAGAAACTGAATACGCAGTATTTCCATATCTTTGAAGCAAAAATAGCACTTTTTGGGGGGTCTGATTACTTCCGCCTGAATGCAATTTGTTCTTGGTTTTAATTCTTTTGATGGCCAATCAGTCAGAGCACATGAAACATTGTCGCTTCATGTGTTCTTTCTTTGATGCAAACACCTTTGAAGCGCTGACAGTGAATAAAATGCAAACTCATGTGGCTCTTTAAAGCAGGAAGAAGGAATGGACCGAAATAGATTTGGATTTGAATAAGTAAATGCAGAATTGGAAGTTCCTATTGCATTATGTTTATGGTGCTCCCTGCATACACTGTCATGGTAACTTTGTGAAGGCCTCAGAGACACCTCTAGCCCTCTCTCTAGCTGCAAGATGTACTGGGAGCTGTAGTTCAGGTTCTGTATTGTCACGATGAGGGAATAACGGTGTGTGCAGTACTTATTTTTCCACAGCTACAGTAGTGATAAGTCATGCTACATGAAAAGATAAATGTAAAACTAAATATACATGTAAAAACAATGGAGTTGCATAGTGTCCTCATGTTTTCATTCATTTCAGCTGACCATTTGCAAAGCCAGGTAAAGCAGTATTAGGTAGTTTGAGTGCATCCATAGAGACCCATGCAGCTTTGGTTTGGACTCGTCTCTCAGGGTGAAGCGATTTAGAGGTCAGTCTGTTTTTCTTTTTTTTTGGAAATGGGAAATATTTGCCCCATAGATTCCAGAGAGGCCTGCCTCCCTGTTCCTAGGGCCCGTATAGTCTTCATTGTCGCGGCTCTTTCACTGTTGAGCTCTTTATTCTTGTCAGCCGTGCGTCTCAATTAACACACTGGGGAGCTTTGTGTGGAGAGAGCTCGCCGCCTGTGCGCGCCCACATTTGTGTGTACGCACTCACACAAGTGGGCTCGAGCAAAGGATGTGTGTGTGTGTGTGTGTGTGTGCGTTGTTTTTGTGCTTGAATGCATGGAGGCAGTGAAGAAGAGAATGTGACACAAGCACATGGCGGAATGAGGTAAGGGAGGTTAAGTAATCGGGAGGTAAAGTAGGGTTTCTTTTTCAGAGACATAACAGATAGATGTTTCATAGCTTGTGATGTATGTCTAATTCTTGATCCACAGCTGGTGTGGATGGGCTCTTGTGTTTTTTGTCGTCCGAGGGTGTGAAGAGGCTGCTGATGCCTGTGTTGTGAGCAGCAAAGTGCACCAGGCAAACCCTCCGCCTTCTCTTTAGGGATCCTCAGACAAATGATTGACTGTCTGGGGAGTAGGGACCTGTGCTTCATAGTGTTTTGCTGATGAAGGGCTGGATGTTTATGTATTGTATTAACGGACTACTTTGTATTTTGAATGGTCTTGCTGTCTGTTATTCGGGCTGGAAGCAGAAAAGTTGGGAGGACTGGATACATTCACCCATTTTCTGCTGCTTATCCGGAGCCAAGGTCGCTGTAGCCGGAGGAGATATATAATTATATATTAATTAAAAATATTAATTATATATTATATATTCCTTTATTGATCCCCATGGGGGAAATTCGAGTGTAATCTCTTCACCCTGTCTTGGGTTTACCCCGGGGTTTCCTAACAGTTGGAAATTCCCGTAAAAACCTCCAAAGGAATCTCTAAGCCCAGCTACCGTACTGAGAAAAGTCATTTTGGCCGCTTGTATCTGCAAACTGCAGCCAAACATCATGACGAAGGATTCCTCTTTTTTTCAATGTAGACTTGCTTGTAGCGTTTAAATATTTGTAACTTCAAAACCGATTAAGTTTGCTTACGTGGTCTGGAGCCAAAATATTTCTTAAATGATTTTTTGAACAGACAAAAAAAGCAAATTAAGCTTGTTTATAAAGCTGCAGCCAGTTAATCTTGGCCAGCTTTTCTTGACATATAATATTATTTAAAATGAATCAAGGTGCTTCAACAGTCAATTTCAGCTTTAACAGACTGATCAGACAAGGTATGAGCAAGGACCTGTATTTGTGAGTTTTTTTTAATTCTTCCACGTGTGCTGTCTCTCGCTCCATCTGCGTGTGCGTGTGTGCGTGTGCGTGTGTGTGTGTGTGTGTGTATAAGTCCATCAGTCTGCTCATGCACATAATTAACAGGGGCACTCAGAGGCTCAATGCAGCACTGTATAGCTGTAGACATGGCAGTGTGTGCTTAAGCCTCAGCATGAGGAAAAAAAAAGACAAACAAACATGCTCGGCCAGTGTCCATCTCCAAGCAACCAGGTAGCTCTGTTATCCAGTAGAAGCAAAACACAAAGCAATCTGGGTAACTAACTATTACTCAGCTATTGTCCCTCTGTGGAGACGATATCCACTTAATCAATTAAGTAGATCCAGTTAGTAATTAAGAATTTCTATACTCAATATGGCAGAGTGGGTCTCACTCGCTCTTAAAGAGATTTTAGTCATTTATTTAGGAAGATTAGAAGTATTCTATTTGGATGAGAAAGAGACAATATGACGACCTCCGCTATTTTTCTGACTATCTGTTTTCCAGATGCCAGGTGGAAGGGGATCGTTAGGGCCAAGTGGCAACACCTGGGCCCAGTGTTCCCAGTCTATATACCTGTTCTCTCTGGTTCTACCCCTCCAGACACCTGTTGTGGTTCAGTTTAGCTATGTTGCTTTGGTTTATTTTTATGTTACGTCCTGCACCTTTTCAACACCCACCGATCTGCCCTCATGCATCACGCACAATCTTTTGTTAAATGTTAATATGGTTGTTCAGTGAAAGTTTGTTTGGTGCTGCAGGACGCAGCAGGTGCATGATGTTGACGGTGCATCTGTTTAAGGAGTTTTGACTGTGGGCTTTGTTACCAGGTGTAGATAAGGGTTGCGTTTAGCTAGTAGATAGAGGGGGAAATGCAGTTTGAAAGTGTTTTTTTTTTCTTTTTTAAATGGGCTGCGTAAAGTCTGAACTTGTTTTAACAGCTCTTCAGCGACTGTTTTTCAATTTAATACATTTGTTGAAGTAGCTGAAGTAAAGCTACTGAACTAACCCTGATGCCTTTACAAGTGCAAATCCCCAAACGCATCTGTTCTGGATTAGATTGCTATTTTCGAACATGTCTCTATTGGATTTTTAGATCTTCCAAATATATTTTTCATCTTCAGTTGTTTGCCCCTGTGTTTGTTTTATCCTGTCAGATTAAAACAATATATTTAAAATGTAGAATACACTACAGCTTAACATGGTCAGATTCCACCACTTTATTACCCATTGAAGAACTGAAATCTGGTAAATGTTGAATTAATGGACAACACAGAATTAAACTTTATTGTATTAACTTATTGACCCTTTTCTCTGCTCTGACTCAGGCTCTGTTTAAAAAAAAGAAATATGTGCACAGTGTGCATATACAAACATTAATATCTCTACAATGGATACAAATGGAACCTCTGCCTGTTTTCACCTGTTGCCATGGTGAATCGTGGTATCGGAGCTCCACTGATGATTGATTTTTCATTCGCCACGCACAAGCTTAACTCTGATTGAAGTGACTCTGATCAGCTGTTCTGGAACTGAAAACATGTAATGGTTCATCAACTAAAGAGTTCAGGGTGCGGCTCAGAGTTTGTTAAACCTGCCCTCTGAAACAAGCCACAGCTGGTGCAAATGAACATTATGGCATTATTAAAAAGCGTAAGGAGGAGATTAGAGATGCGGTTTTTTTTTATGTCTGTTTGAACGAGATGTTACAGATAAGTGAGCTCCGTGCCAGTGCTTGTGTTGGTGTCTGAGCCAGCAGCTGTGCAGATAACTGGTTTGACCTTTGAGCAGCAGAAAAGTTGTTAGTTGTGCAGTTTGAGCAAAGAGGATACAAGTAAAAGTTGACTTGGAGAAGCAACTAGGGATGGAGAAAGAGGACGGATATGAAACAGCAAACAGGTGTCTGACAACCTGTGTGACATTGCACAGGCTGTATTCAATCCTTATTCAGTATAAAAACAACAACATTTAAGATAGAAAAAAACTGTTTCCAGATGATTATTATGTCCCAAAAGTCTTTATTGCTCTGCTCATTATTGATGTGTTTCTCTCATGCACGGTTGTCCTTTTAGTCTTTTATTTACATATGTGAAAGGCTGGTGCGGCATTCAGGGCTTGTTGCTTTGTGCTGTAAAGTGGAAGCCTCTCCTCTCTTAGCAAGTCCTTTTAGGCCGCCTGAGATCAATGCTTAGATATTCATGGAGCCATGGCAGGAAGGTGTTTGAAGGCTGGGAGACCGTAGGCCTCACAAAAGACAATCGCTTTGATTTCCTAGCGAGGCTTTAATATAGATTCATTCATCTTGCTGTAGAGATGGATGAGAGAAAACCTTGCAAAGCACCATGTTACACTCAGTTTACCATTTCTGCCCCCCCTAGATTATAACTATAGATTATATAATATCAGTATTTTTTGTATAAATTCATAGTTGTACTTCCAACGGGTTAGTATTAACTTTGACATTTAACTCGATCACCTCAGAACATAAGCTTTTTTTGTTCAAGGGAAGAAATACAAACAAGAACTTCACAACTGCACTGTCATCTTTGTTATTGTGTGAATGTGTGACAGGTTACCCTCTCAATTCAGGTGTCGGATGAATGTTGCACAATTGACTTAAGATGGCTGGAAGTATTAATTGTGCATACTATTATTCTGATTAACAATACTACCGGGGATGATGATTTTGTTTATTCTGTTTGGCTGATTTGAGTTGTCATCGAAAACATATATGTCTGCAAAATGAGGTTTCACCTATTCCTCAGAGTCACCCTTTCGGTTTTCCTCTCATGGGACATTGTTAGAGCGTTGTTTTCTGAGCACAAACAATTATTGCCTAATTACAAACTAATGCCTACTGTACCTCCCACACACATGGGACTGACAGTCATCACTCATATCTCCATTCGAAATGGGATAAGTTAGGTCGCGAGTATATTCTTGGCAGTAGAAAGAGATAAGAGTGATCTCTGATTTGTTTATATAGGCTCCCATGGCAACGTAAGCCTGCATTGCCCTTGGAGCGGGACTCGAGCGCTAAATTAGGTACGGATTACAATACACAGACACTCAAGCAGATGCTGCACTTGTTTTGACATGTGCACGCAATCTCTTTAACATAGTAGGGGGAAAAACATGTTTACCATAGTTTTGCACACGTTTGGCCCCCCAAAAAAGATTAAAAGCACATTAATTAGACAGTTAAAAAAAGGAAAGGAAGAGCTGTATGAGCACTGAATTTAACATAAATGACATTTCTCTTTGTATCTCTCTTCAGGTTGTCTCACTAAACGCACCATGGCTGCACCCTGACACTATCATCTGTTCAACCTCTCTCTCCTCCAGCCCCCCATCCAGCTCCTCTTCCCTCCCCCTCAACCTGTGGCCTATTTATACCCCGGAGACTCAAAAGAGCCCATTAAAGCTCTGCAGACCTCTTCAGGCAAGAGACAACAGTGAGCACAAATCCACGGTTGGTCTGCTCTCCAGCCTCAGCACCCTCTCTTTGACAACTGCACAAAAGGAAAAAAAACTAAGGCTTCAGCTGCTGGACTTTCTTGAAATACAACAGTAAGTCCATCAAGCTTCAGATGACAAACTGATATTACATTTTTGAGCGGACTATTCGCAGCTGCAGCAGATTTAAGAAAGTCTGGATGCAGCATGCACTCGGGTCCTCGGACTGGAGGCTCTGTCCCATTACTTTGAGATACAGGAAAACACGCGTTCATAGCATTGGTTTATTGACTCCGTTGTCTAAACAGCTATGAGATTGGGCAGGGACACTGAAAGAATTAACCTTCTAAATGGCTCACACATCTGAAGGTAAGTCAAGGTTTTTGTCCCATTTGAATTTGCTCCATATCAACTTTTACATTGGATCAATGATAGTATAGCATTTGTTAATTGTGTGTTGCTGCTAGCTATTAAACTTTTTAAAAAACATTTATTGTTAATCTGATATGTTTAGACAAGAAAAATAGAACATATATTGTAGTGGGCCTAAAATGAATGTATGATACCTCGCCATGCAGTTAAATAGCAGCTAAAGCGGTTTTATTTCTGCTATAATGTATTTTAGTTTAAAAGGGTCGGTTTCACAGGCACTGGCATAGTTGGAGCATCAATTATTGAGCAATGAGCTACAAAAACATATTTTTTTCTTACTGGGAATCCAGTCCTCCACCAACCCCAGCCATGAGCTAAGTCCACGCTGAGCCCCCTGGGAGTCCCTTGCAGGATGACTGCTGTCTGCCCGTCGGAGAGCACCCCAGAAGGGGCCGAAGCCGGGGCCAGGACAGCAGGCGCCAGGGGCCCAGGGGCAGCAAGCACCGCTGGGAGCATCTCAGTGTCCGGGGCCGAGACTGTGGAGTCGAATGGAGACTCTGTCGGAGGTTCGGTTGGAGGCACGGCCGTGGTCAGCGGTGTCAACAGGTACACACGCTGGAGCCGCCAGGACAGCTCAGACATCAACACAGATGACGAGGGAGCCACCATCCGCCGCCTCACGCCACTGGAAAGGCTGAACCTGGATATGTGCCAGGATGACAGGTAAAGGGTCAAGAGAAGAAGCAGAAATCACCTTTATTTTATAGGTCCTTTGGTAGTCGTACTTTAATATTAGAATCACAATTTGTACTATTTGCTTTTCGACTAACCAGCTGGTAAAATGTTCCTCAACAGTGGCGTGCTGTAGTATATATCATAAAGAATATTCGGTGTTACATCTCTTAATGTGTATTCCGGTCACAGGGTAGTCCGCGAGCTAACAGTGGGCAGAAGGATCGGCTTCTACAAAATTCGGGGAGAGATCGGCTGTGGAAATTTCTCCCATGTCAAGCTCGGAATTCATGCCCTCACCAAAGGTAGGAAAGTAAAAGACATAAGGGGAATGCAACTGCTGAAAAACCTGCACGCAAATACAGGAAAACATCTGTTGAAGAGTGGCAATCACACTAAAGGGCTATTCTCTAGCGATAGAGGGAAAACTGATTGGCCATCACTAAAAGGTCTAAACACATCCGTTTTTTAATGATAAGAGTCTTAGCTGACCTCCCATTCGCTCTTTTGGATTGTAATAGATGTAAGTGATCATTTGGCCCGGTGAGCTGTTTCCATCAATGGGCTGCAACACTAGCAAGTGTGTCCATATGTAGCAATTCGCTTACAAAGTGATGTGTGCCTGGCCAGGGGGCTGATTCAGCCGACGAAGAGACAGACTGTCTGCTGCCCTTGAACAGATGGATTGATTGGAGATCTCCAGTTTCCTTAGCGACGGCTGAAATTGCTGCATGCCTCATCAAAGGCTAAAAAGGAGGGAGGAGTAGGTAGTGTGTGTGTGTGTGTGTGTGTGTGTGTGTGTGTGTGTGTGTGTGTGTGTGTGTGTGTGTGTGTGTGTGTGTGTGTGTGTGTGTGTGTGTGTGTGTGTGTGTGTGTGTGTGTGTGTGTGTGTGTGTGTGTGTGTGTGTGTGTAAGTGTAATTGCTTAGTCCTCCTAAACCAATATGAGCTGCGATGCATTTTGAATGCTCCTATTGAAAGCTACGTCACCGCTGAAAGGGAGCCTAATACCAGCCTGAATAATGCATACTGAAGCACAATTAGATATCTCAACACCATTTTGCCTCTTAAGAACTTTTCTGTATTCAGTTACCTGAGGCCTATTTAACTTCACTTTGTGAATTATTTAACAGAATACAGTAAAGATATCAGTTGTATGAATTTGATACATGTTAAGTATTTAGATCTTTATTGGCTGTAATATTGCGTTTGCTCTCAAATGTGCTCTATATTTCCTCTTAATGTAGCTAACTCAGCACTCTGTGTTCCTGTCATATATAAAATCTTAACCCTGACATGACCCTCAACATGTGCTCAGACCTGAAGTCACTTCAGTATTTCAGAAAAAAAGGGAATTTCACTTCATTTGCAAAAGCACATTTCTTTTTTTAAGCTAGGGCTAAAAGTGAGAAATTACTCCCTGAAAGAACATAATCAAGACAATTGGTTTTTGAGGGCAGCTACTCCTCCATCAAATTATCTAGAGAGCATCAGGCCTGGCCATTTCTGGGACAATTTTGTGTTTGATGGGTGGAACAAGGCTCACGTTTTCTATCGCCGCTCTATAATTATGTATCATACGAAATGCACAATTTCTCAGAAAAGTGGGATTATTTTAATCATAGACATAATGTGAGCACTTGTATGCAGATTTTTAAAAAATCAACGTTGATTTTTTTAATATTTTAAATTACCATATCCAAATCATATATTTCCCTGCATCCTTTGAAATCTTTATTACTGACTCTTCTGTCCAAATAAGTCATTTTTTCAGTGATCATTTACTGAATTCTTCTCCCTTGGCACCACCAGACAAAGTGGCCATAAAGATCCTAGACAAAACCAAGCTGGATCAGAAGACCCAGAAGCTGCTGTCCAGAGAGATCTCTAGCATGGAGAAACTGCACCATCCCAACATCATCCGCCTCTATGAGGTTTGACATGTATACACTCTCACGTTGATTTATATGTGGATGTTATCTGATACCAATGGGCTTCCTCAATGATCACCACATCCAGCACAACATCTGATATACTTCTTAGTAACTCTGCACTCTGACATTCTGGTCATACTTTTTTGAAGGTGGTGGAGACGTTAACACGGTTACACCTTGTGATGGAGTATGCAGGGGGAGGGGAGCTCTACACCAAGATCACTACAGAGGGGAAGCTTTCTGACACCAGTTGCAAGATCGTCTTCGCTCAGATCCTCTCTGCTGTGAAACACATGGTCAGTCCATACAGGTCTATATTGATGTGGTATGTTTAAGTATAATTATGGAAAACTCAAGGATGATTAAACAAACTATTCTGTTTACCCCTAAGAATATTTATATATGAGGGATAGTATGATCGTAAAAGATTAGGAAAATAATGTTTATAGATATGTCAATGTAGCAGCTTTGATGGATCGGTAGAATTTCAGCGGCAACAATGTCTCATTGATTTCTGTCTGGTGGGGATTCAGTCTATTAATGTTGCATCTCTAATCCTTAAAGATCCCCCCAAAGTGATTTATGACGCATGAAATTACTCTCCTTGTATTAATGACTTGTTGCCGATATGTTTTTTCCACAAAAAATACTTTTTTACCGCCTTAAGAATGCTTAAAGAAACATCGCCCCCATTGACAAATCCAGAATCTATGAAAATGCAGATATTGTTAATGTCAAAAAGTTTAAGTGCTTGACACAAGATGTCTGCTTTTTCACTGAGTCCATTATCAGTGTGTTTGCACTGGAGGCTTCAAATGTCCACATCCTACTTGAGGTGAAAGTGTGTGTCCCTTACTAAACGCAGCTTCTCCTCGTTCTCCCACAGCATGAAAACAACATCATCCACCGGGACCTGAAGGCCGAAAACGTCTTCTACACCAGCAGCTCCTGTGTCAAGGTGGGGGACTTTGGCTTCAGCACACTGAGTCGTCGTAGCGAGACTCTCAACACGTTCTGCGGCTCCCCCCGCCGTACGCGGCGCCCGAGCTCTTTCGGGACGAGCATTACGTCGGCGTCTTTGTGGACATCTGGGCTCTGGGGGTGATGCTGTTCTTCATGGTGACGTGCACCATGCCGTTCAGGGCGGACACTGTGGCCAAACTGAAGCGATGCATCCTGGAGGGAGCCTACATCCTGCCCTCGTGGGTGCCAGAGCCATGCCAGAGGCTGATCAGGGGAATCCTCCAACCCATACCATCTGACCGCTGCACGGTGGAGCAGATGATGGGCTGCGAGTGGCTGCTCCCTGTGGACTTCCCGCGTGCCATGGAGGCCTTTAAACTAGACCCATCCTACCTAGCAGAGAGCGATCCATCTGAACTCGGGGGGGAAGAGCTGGAGGTAAAAGCAGCACTGGAGACGCTGGGAATCACCCCAGAACACATCCTCAACAACCAGGGGAAAGACTGCAGGAGCTCCATCACAGGGTGCTATAGGATCCTGCTGCACCGCGCTCACAAGAAACGGGCTGTCGAGAGAACGCCCGTGGTCACACAGGTAGTCAGACCAACGGCAACGAGTAAAAAGGAACGGCTAAAAGTGTACCGTAGCTTGAGGCACACATCTAAACTCTGTATGATTCTGTGACAAAGTGCTCTGCCTCGCTCTGGGAATGAATTAGCTTTATAGTCTGGGGTGAGATTGCATGGACTTTATTAGAAATATTAAAGTGCTATTTAGACCAGCAGTTTCAATTTAAATCATGGTTAAAAATTCCCCTGAGCTTCTGAAATCTGGGATTTCTTACTTTAGTATCTTTCTTCTAGTAAGTAATATTAGTCTCTGTGAGAATGTCGATGCAGCTAAATCCCTGTTGGCTCCCTTTCGGACAGGGACATGTAATACTGATGAGATTTGGAAATGTTATGAAATATGATTGATTTGAGTAAACATAATGATGTTTAGATGGCATTCACAACTTTTTTATCTAGGTCACACAGGCCAGACATTTATGGATCGTTCATTCTATGCTCAGAAAACACCAATAAGTCCTTTGAGAAATCGTTGTAGAATACATCTAAAGGAAAATAGTTAGAAATCCACAACATTATGGTGAGTTGATAAAGTGGTGAAACATGCAGTCCGAACATGAAACATGGTGTCTTCGAGTTCAATTACACTTTTCTTTGATGCCTTAGTTTTCTATCATGTTGTGAAATCAGCTAGACTGGTTATGAAATGAATAGAGATCTCACATCTTGCATTATGTGATGTATCTCTATGAGACGTACCTGCTGTTACACTGATTTACCTGAATGACCTCTCTATTTTTCGCTGTGGCCTCAAAAAAAGCAGATAAAAGACATTAAACTACAAATACCAACGTACCAACCCCCACAGTTGTTCATGTGGCAAAATCTATTTTGAGTATAAACTCAGACATTTTCGGTATGAGTTTCAGTAATTATTATTATTTTTTAATTATCAGATGCCATGTTCATGTGTTGATTGAAATAAATTGAAAAATGTAAATGCATTCATCTTTTGTTGTGAGATATTTATGCTGCTTTTGTGTTTTAATCATTTCAAGACTAGACCTGCAATCACTAGTATTTTGTGAGCAATTATTCCAGTATCTAGCTTTTTTTCTTTTCTTTCACAGCAAAAATATTATCACATAATACGGACTGTAGTATGAGTTTGGGGGAAGCTACATAACAGCAGCCCAGACACTTTAGTGGTTAATTATTTTATTAAAATATTATAAATAAATATTTACATATATATATATATATATATATATATATATATATAATACTAATATAAATATGTATTTAAAATATATTTATTAATGTTTTATTTTAAACACAATATTTTTAAAGTTAGTTTACTGTTTCGTTCAGTGGCATCACAAGCTGGTCATTATTTTATACCATTTCTTCTGTATTTTACATAACGGTATCAGAAAATAATAATATTAAAGCATCATCTTCATCTTGTCTATTAGTTAGTTGTATCTTACTGCTGCCACCACAGTCTATGGCTGCCGCTCATGTGTATGCAGAAAGCAAGACAAACTCACGAGTACAATACGTGGTAGGGTGCTGTACACTACACTTCCCAGAATCCCCCAAGTAGACCACGTACTCACATCCGCCTTTACGTGATGACGCAATTTTTGCCTTGTTGGAAGGTAGTTTCAGGGGGAAGCGCTGTGACAGTAGACTACTATTACCAGCAGCGAGAAAACGCTGAGTGGAGAAACCTGAAGACACCGGACGCTCTCACTCGAATGGTATTTTCTGGCCTTTCATCAAACGGTAAGATAAATAATGTCGACATTGACTGTGTTTAATGTTTTCCGGTGTTTAATGTCGGGAGGGACCACGCCCTCTTGGTGATAAATATCAGGACAGGATTATTACGCTGTCTGGCTCGTCGAGTTTGGCCTAAGACATTTCCTTTTTTTTTTTTTTTTTTACTATTGGAGTATATAATGTAGTCTTTATTTCTTCTCGTTAAAATCAAATGCTCATGGATCATAATGCTCGTATGTGTTCACTGCTGGTGCATTAACTAGGTCATTTTCGTTTGTGACTTGTGCTCAATGGCTCTGCTTCAAGACAATGCTCTTATTTCACAAGACAACAAAGACACCCTGTATCTGGACTGCATTCACAGTCTTTGTGTTCCTTCTGCTACCGCGGCAAGCAGCGCAGCATACAGATATCCCTTCACTGCAATACACTACAGGCTGTACATCCTATTTGTTTTGGTTACTTGACATTGTACTCAGATCTCGTGACAAAGGCATGTGGTGGGCGGGGCTCAATAAAAGATGAGGTCATGATGGGTGCGTGGCAATGATGCAATGTGAAGCTATTAGCGCAGCTCTTTAGTATACGTGTTATTAACTCAGTTATGTGTCATACTTTCTACTTTCACTAATGTGGAATCCTAAATATTGCGAAGGCTGAACCGCTTACACTCAAACACAGTGTCCATGTGCACCTGCAGCGGGGTGCTACAGAACAGATTCCAAGGAAGCAGACACTTACAGTAGAGTGGAGGATTAGTGGACCATCTGTTTATTATACATTTCTGTTGTTTTGTAACACAAGTTGCACTTTCGTATTGGTACAAATTCCATAGCAGGGTGATTTTGGACTCTACTACAACATTTTGACTTAATACTCTTGACTCGAGATCCTAAATGTAGGGATTTTATTTTTTTAATCACTACTGGGACTTTTATATGACATTCAGTCAAAGCCAATGTGTGCGATAGTCATTTAAATGATTACATTACATTACATTACAGTCATTTAGCAGACGCTTTTATCCAAAGCGACTTACAGGAAGTGTATTCAACATAGGTATTCAAGAGAACTACTAGTCACCAGAAGTCATAAGTGCATCTCCTTTCTTAAACAAGCATCTTAAAGCATAAGCCAGAGCAAAAGTATAGTGCAGAGGCAAATTACTACGAAAACAATAATTGCAACAGACTAATCCGAATATAGTAAGTGCTACAAACTACTACGAATAGGATAAGTGCAGTAAACAAATACAAATTCAATAAGTGCAGCGAACTGATACGAATACAGTAAGTGCAGCAACTAATACGAATGCAATAAGTGCTACGAGGAAGGCTCCGGGTATGATCATGTCAAGAATAAAGAAGGCAGGTTATTAAAAATCCAAAGATATTTCTGTTAATTTACAACAATATAAAACTGGAAAAAAGCTTCAAAAACCCATCATTTTAGCCTGCTACATTTCTTTTAAAAGCCCATAAATAATTATATTTATATTTATGTATATTTTGTTTTTTAATTGACTAACGGATTAGTCTGCAAAAAGTTTTCAGCACTGCGTAACTGTTATGCAGCCTATGAGGACAAAATATAACATTTAATTGCAAACCCATTCCCAGACAACGTTTAGTCCGACATCATGCTTGTATTATCATACCAATAATATGTGTACATACATGTAGTTGTTTATCTAAATGCTGTGGTCTGCTTGCTGCTGTGTTGCTACAGATGTCAGTCACTGAGGACCTTCCAGACATGGATGGAACAGAGCTGTTGGGGCTGCTGTTCAACGGTGGAGACGATGGATCCACTGAGCCTCTCTTTGCTGATGGGAATGGACTCATTGAATCCTGGCTGTCAGAGCAAGATGTGAGAGTTCATTCACAGAATAGAAACATGCACTTTAGATGAAGTTGGTTAGATTGCTAACCAAGACAATATTAACCCACAATGTTCTTCTTTTTTTTTTTGATGACTCACTGTGTATTTCCAACCTCTATGTAGTCTTGGTCTTAAAGCTAACTTTTTTTTTCTCCCAGATGCTGACAGGAATGGATACTGAAGACTTTCTGTCCAGCTTGTTAGAGGGAGAGTACAACATGGAGGCCATCGGCACCTCTCACTCTCCCCTGGGCAGCGACAGCGGCATTTCCGACGACAGCAGCACCGGGGTCGGAAACAACAACCACCTGGGATGCCCGAGTCCCCAGGGCAGCGACAGTGACGTTGTGCCCAGTCCACGCTACTCCCAGCCCAGCCCGGTGCACTCAGACCCAGCCCTGGCCCCTGGAGAGATACAGACAGAGAGCCTGGAGGTTTTGACGGTCCAGACGGATCACAGCTACTCTCTGCTGCAGAGCGGAGGCAGGGACATGGATGCACTGCAGAGTGTGAGGGCAGAGAAGCCAGATATGGATGTCTTCATTGATCTGGGTACGTTAAGGCCAAGTATCCCCTGATTCTGACCTTATTAATAAGTTCTATAGGCTAAGGTATATTAGTATTTTGTAACTTAGCCAACCCCTTGATAAATACCTACATAACACATGCATTGAGTGCACATTCAGTGAGAGATATTGTGCATACATTACCAACAAAAGGGCAGATCAAGTTAATTTCAAATGTATTTCTCTCCTGTCAGACGACTTGGTGAGTGAGGATATAGAGGATGACATCACAGACGAGCTGCCCTGCACTTTGTCCATAGAGGACTCAACACAGGATTCAACTCATGACAACACATCAGACCAGGTCAGTTCTCCCCAAATATCCTAATTTCTCTGTTCTCTTTTGGTCGAACCAAAGAGATTGCCTGAAAAAGACTGAAAGTTTCAGTTTAAATGCCTTGTGTATGTTTGTGACTTGATTGGCAGATTCTTTACATGTTGCAACTGTAGTACCATCTAGTACAGGAGATTAAAAATCTGTTCTCCCTTTAGTTCCAGTTTAAAGAGATTGTGCTCACTGAGGAGGAGAAGCGGCTTTTGGGGAAAGAGGGAGCAACTATTCCTACACACATGCCACTCACAAAGGTAATTTATGCTGACATTTTTGTTATTTATTTGAACTGATGGGCAGCGTTGTATCTGCTCTGCTCTGGATGAGAAAATCTTCCAAATGCTGTAAATATTTTTACAATAACGAGCATAATCAGACAACATACCTGCTGATACATAAGTATTACTGTTGCTCATTATCGTAGCAATTATTGTACAAAAATCCCGAACTGTTGTATCGTTGTATTTTGGTTGTTGTTTTTAATTCAGAATTCATTTATTTTTGTCTGCGGCCCAGCTGCTCAAGGCCATTTTTATAAACGTTGTCATCTGTCATGTCAACGCCGTGGTGAAAGCCCTCTATCTGTGTAACAGGCTGAGGAGAGGACCTTGAAGAGGGTCAGGAGGAAGATCCGCAACAAGCAGTCTGCTCAGGAGAGCCGCAAGAAGAAGAAGGTGTATGTTGACGGACTGGAAAACAGGTGAGATGAAGAGGCCAAAATGAATATCAATGATAAATATGACATTGATGCAGACATTTTTGGAACTGGAGGTTGACTCTGTATTTTTGCTATGAAAATGACTAAAATGATAGTTTGAATTTCAAAGTAGTTTTATTTTCTATAGATCAACTAATCAATTAATCGACTAATCTTTGCAGCCCTACAGTCAACAGACAATTTTTTTTTTAACAACACAGTTATTCATATCAAGCTTGAGAACACAAACTGTAGGGAGAGCGTTAAGGAGAATTAAGCAACACTTTTTTCTGCCTACTTTCCTGTGACTAGTTATGCTGGCAGTGATCAATTGTATGTGTTTATTTTTTATGGTGGATCAAAAAATCTATGCACTTTTGGATAAATATCCTAATTAATGCATCAATGTCTACCACAGAGTCGCCATCTGTACTGCACACAACCTGGAACTACAGAAGAAAGTCCAATTGCTCCATAAACAGAACATGTAAGAGAAATTTCTTCTGCATTAATACGCAATAACACGTATCTACAAAGTATTATTATTTTTTTTAATCTGCTGACGGCCCTAACAGAGAATTTGTCCTCTTGCATCTCACAGCTCCTTGATAGAGCAACTGAAGAAGCTGCAGACGATGGTGAAGATGTCGACTATGAAGGCCAGCACAACCAGCACTTGTGTTATGGTAAATTTCTCGGCTACGTTTTCTCTCCTGATTATTGCTCCCGTTTAAAGTGTCAAGGTCTTTGTCATGCTGCACTATATATCTTTTTTTAATTCTCACGCTCTCCTTTCGGTTGTCCTCCAGGTGTTCTTGCTCTCCTTCTGTCTCATCATCTTCCCGTCAGTCAATCCATTCGGGGGTAACGGGGAACAGAAGGAACTCTACACTCCCTCCTCCAGTAAGTTACCTAAAAATAAAAACAAAAAGTCTGTCGACTTTGTTGAATTCTTCATCAGGATGACATGTCCATTCAGTGCTGTTTCATTAATTTATCTACTGTGTGACTGAGATTTCTTGAATTCCTTCCATTGGTAAACATTTCTCATTCATCATTGCAGTCATCTCCCGGACCTTGCGCTCGATGCCACCAGAGAGCATCGATGCCATAACCTACCTTGAGCCCGAGGACGAGGAGCTTCTCTTAGTGCCCCATGCCGAGGTGGAGAACGTCAAAGCCATCTTTGCCGGCGGCCAGAAGAATCACACGCCAGACTACCAGAAGGTGGAGCAGCCCGACTCCGAAGCTGGAGTCAGCAGCAACTCCTCGGCGGACTTCCCAGGCCCCACTCAGGCAGCGGAGATGAAGCCGGGGCCGGCTGGCGGAGCTGGGGCCTTACAGGAAGGACCCATCGACGCCGCTGTGGCGTACGAGGTCACGGGATCCAAGGATAACTGGATAGACCGGAACCCCCCATCTGTCATATTACAGCAGCACCGCTCAGATGAGATGTAGTGGGGAGATGTTGATCAATATAACCAGCAGAGGGAGCCATATTCCTAATGATTAAGGTAGCAGAGGGAAGCTTAAACTTACAAAAGGATCAGGGGAACAAACGTGTAATTATGATGATATAGGATCAGTCTGTCCGTCCCTGCTTTGCCCCTCTAACAACCTTCCGTTCTACTACTGTTACTTTATTTGCACTTTCCGTATTCCAGTGGGCAAAAAGAACTGGAGAGAGATTTCCATATTTCAGCAGTATAAACTACCTAAAGAATTGGACATTGCCACGATAAACTACAAGCTGGTTCTGCTGGAGTCCACATGCAACCTAAATAGCACCAAGGGCTCTCAATTTTAATACTCAATGCGGTGCTGATGACAGAAGAGAACTTTTACTTGATGGCATTATTATTTTTTCGCCAAATTCAAGGGGGAGCTTCGTTTGACTTTTGTCTGTCTCACCCCACCTCCATCAGATCAAAATATTAACATATGTTGCTCATGAACAACTCTGCCATAGTAAATTATTGTGAAAATAAGTAGTCCAACAGTCCATCGCGTATTAGAAAATAGTCTGCTTGATTCTCATAAAGCTTGATTAAAGTGGTTGTTTGACCACCGTAATGCTTAAGCCATTGCAGGACATTTGGCCATTTAGAAGACTTGTAAAGTTTAGATAGTATTTCCCTTGTAACAAGGGTATCCATGCTCCTTTTTTAATTTTGGAATGCTTTGTTTTTATGTTGTACAGTAAAGCAAGAAATAATGTCATAATGCAGAATATGGAACTGGAAGACGCTGATCCCTTGAATTTGTCATCGTCCGCCAACCGTGGTCGAACCCTACAATCTCAGTTCAAATCTTTCTAAACGTGTCTGAAGTAACTTAGCACCTGTGTGCACAGAACAAGGGGTTTGATATAAATCTGTGTATAATATATAAACCGTGTTGCAGTAAAATGTACAAAAAAATGTAATGACCTGTTTTGTCAGCGAGGCATTTTTGTCATTATTTCTTATTATATCTAATTGTTATTGGAACTGCTTTTTGTTATAATCGACAGTCAGTGAGATTTTAAATGTTGATCATGTTGAACAAATGCACTGTCATTTGACACAGTCCAGGAATGAAATGTGAATATGCTTAAATGATTGTGGCTCTTCTGTACATTGGAACTCTTTATGTAAAAGACGTGTCTGGACATCTATAATAATAAACTTTTTATATATATCAGAATTAAGTTTTCTTGATCTCTGTTATTTAGTGAAGGAACAGCTGAATACCAAAAATTGTACGACTAGTTTAACTTGAGGAGGCTGTTTACCTGAGAAGTTACCTCATACACCTAGTTTGTATTTTAGTGACATTTTCGCAGACAAATTAGTGCTCAGGAGCTGCCAGTACAACCATAGTCTGGAGCTGTTTGCCACATGCCTTTAACCTTTATAGTTTTTTAGGAGTTTATTGCCTTACTCAAGATCATGTCGGGAGGCTGTAACTGATTTATCCTTCATTGGGATTTCCACAGCCAGTCAGGGATTTCCCCCATCAAGCTGGAAAAGCCATAAAACTTCCAACAGTATTCAGGTGATGTTGTTTATCTGACTACAGAATCACATGAGTTCATTGGACTTTTTGAAAAAAAAAATAGTTAATTTACATGTATTGATAAAAGAGGGAGAGTGGGCATACCATTCTGTAAATTCAAACTGCTCATTCAAAGACATGTCTCACTCGCATCCATCTATTTTTCACCCCGTTCACATGCAGCATGGCAGGAAAACAATAGAAGAAGCCTCAGCTGTCGGGGAATAACAACATATAGGGGGGGAATGGTTGGTGACTCAGCATGTGTGAGGTTGTAATCATGAGTCATGAGGCTTAGTCAGCATGTTGAGACTAGCAGTGTAGTGAGGGAAAGGTCACTGTCTGAATGACCAGCAGGGGGCGACGTCAGTCCGCACGTCTGACACTGAGTCCCCTCAGCGGCTCCATAACAGTGGAGATGCAGTTCTCGTGTAGGCATCTTCATTTGCATTAATAAATGTCAGAGTGGTTTATCATTTGACTCATCACTTAACAAGATACTTTTAAAGAAAAAAACAACCTTCAACAGAGAGAAAGGTTCCCGTAAACAGACCACTCTATGTCGTAGCCCACTTATAGGCCTTCCCTTTTTTTTTTTTTTGCAGAATTACTCACATTCTCCCTAAATAAGCGTATATAGTATATAGGAGCCGTTCTCTTTGTGTGAAGACAGCCGGCGGGTGTGTAAACATGCACGGCCTTCGGCATCCGTCCACAAAGCCAATGATGTTGAGTGTAAACACACGTGCAGTCCCGCACTGATAAGATAAATTGGCCTGAATGTGACTATATTGGTCGTGGCGCGTGGCGGCCCTTTTTTTTTTTTTTTTTTTTTTTTTTTTTTTTTCGGGAGGGGCCCACGCGCATCTGTCGGGCATCTGCCGCAGGAGTGGGGGGGGGGGGTAATAAAGAGTGTGGCCCTATACTCACAACCCCCCCCCCCCTCCAGCCGGAGGCAGGTGGAGTACGTGCGTATTGTTGTGACACAAAGTCGGCCCTTTTCTCTCTTTTATGGAGAAGCGACACGCGTCAAGTCAGACTCAGCAATCAAAGCTCCCTTTTCTTTCTATGGGGGGGGGGGCAGACAAAAAGTGTCGTGTGCCGGCTACAAGCTGTTTTGGTCAGTCTGCCAAACGCAAGACTCAATCAATAATAATAATAATAATAATAATAATAATAATAATAATAATAATCTTGAATACCTATGTTGAATACACTTCCTGTAAGTCGCTTTGGATAAAAGCGTCTGCTAAATGACTGTAATGTAATGTAATGTAATGTAATAATAATTAAGCCTTTATTAGTCCCACAATGGGGAAATTATGTCTCTGCATTTAACCCATCCCGGAGGAGCAGTGGGCTGCAACGAAGCGCCCGGGGAGCAACCTGGGGTTAGGTGTCTTGCTCAAGGACACCTCGGCATGTTGCCGGTAGAGGGGTTTGAACCACCGACCTTGTGGTTACGGGACAAGCGCTCTACCTCATGTGCCACAGCCAAGAACTGGGTTTCGACATGTCTGCAAACAGGGCAGCGCGTTAAGTGAGAGGTCAATAGGATGCAAGCGCGTGCAGGTGCATCGTCAACAAGCTGTTTATCTGCGCACGCAGCCGTGGTTCCCCGCGCTGGGGAAGTCCAATCCATGCAAGATTGTTCCAGAGTTTATCATGGAGGAGATTCATTTCACCGCCGAACCCACATCTTTCCTTTTCCTTTGAATACTTATTCAGTTACATTTGCACCTGTAGGATGGTCTGCCATGTAGCCTGTCGGTCCACTATGCCTGCTGGTTATAATATATATATATATATATATATATATATATATATATATATATATATGTATATGTATATATATATATATATATATATACAGTGTATAACTGTCATGGAAAAAGTGGTAAACAGTGACCTCCACATGTGGTCATAGAATGCAAACCATATCACATTTTCAAGAAAAAAGATTAGGATGCTAAAACACATTTCTCCTTAGATAAGATAAGATAAGAAAATTCTTTATTAGTCCCACAACGGGTACGTTTGTAGGATTACAGCAGCAGAGTGGATAGTGCAAACAAACAAACAAATAAGAGGCATTAGCTGAAAAAACAAGATCCAACCGAATATATAATAAATATAAATATAAATATAATATAATAAATAAGTAAAAAAAAACGTTAAAAAAACTAAAATAACAAAAATATTATATAAACGCAGAGAATAATTGTTATTTTGCACAGTGCATTTCACAGATTATTTATTTTATTTCCTTCAAAGATGCGATTTAGAGCAAACTTATTATAGATCCAGGTCATAAACATGCCAGAAAATAATTGAACCTTCTGTGTGATATTCAGTTCTTCGTGTGACCACTAGGCTGCTATCTGCAGTACACAGGACTTTACGGGTTTATTTGGTTCATTGTGGTGATGTTGGACGTTGACAAGGCAAGCAGGAATCGGTGGTGGGTGGTGAGAGAGAGAGAGAGAGAGAGAGAGAGAGAGAGAGAGAGAGAGAGAGAGAGAGAGAGAAGGGGGTATTTCTTGAAAGGTCGTAATCTTGCCCCACGTGGGGTTGTCAACAAGCTCGCTGTAACTACCCGGGGACTTTTGCTTTCCTCACCCCCGGCCGCTCCGAGCCAATGGAAGGACGCATGAGCGGAAAAAGACCGCCCCTTGCCGAGAAACTACGCTGCTGTCTGCTATAAATCCACCCACCGCCTGTTCCGAGCTCAGAATAACGCAAGAGACTCCACGGAGACACCGCACAGCCGCTTCTGTTCACTGCAACGATCCCGATCGCACACTTTGGATTATAACTATGACTCTGGAAGAGATCCGCGGACAAGAGAACGCAATGGAAAACGTAGACAGGTGAATATTTGACACATGGACCCAGTATTCAGGCTGCACAGATTAATGCACAGATTTTTTTTACACAGTTTACCAAACTGTGCGCAGTGTCCTAATGATGCGTATTCTTCTTTGTCAAAAGGGTGCAAAGTGCAGGCGCAGCCCTGGAGGAGCTGCTGGTTGCTGCTAAGAAGCAGGAATACCTGACAGTTGGAGTTTATGAATCTGCCAAAGTCATGAATGTGTAAGTATTGCAATCTGTGAAATGTTTCACTGCAAATGTCTTTTGTTTGTTTTGTTTTAATTCTGAGCATACGCATGATAGAATGTATTCTGACCAGCGTTCGCATCTCTTTCCCCCCCGCACAGTGACCCAGACAGCGTGGCATTCTGCGTCCTCGCCACCGACGAGGAGTACGAGTGCGACATCGCCCTGCAGATCCACTTCACGCTCATCCAGGCGTTCTGCTTCGACAACGACATCAACGTAGTGCGCGTCAACGACATCGAGCGCCTGGCAGACCTCGTGAGCTCAGGCGAGACCGGCGAGCCCAAGGACGCGCATTGCATTCTCGTCACGGTACGTTCCCCGGAAGCGCCCACTTCTCCGGCGGGGCCAGTGAATCATGCACGCGTCACTCCCGCCTCTGTCTGAATATTCTGCACACACGCCTTTCCAAGTCACTGCCTGTCTGCATAGCCCGTGTCTATCTCATGTGTCCTGACTCTAAATGTTGTTCTTTTTTTCTTTTTTTTATTTCAGAGCCCCAGTGCAAACCCATGGAAAGACCCCTCTCTGGACAAGCTGAGTCTGTTCTGCGAGGAGAGCCGCAGTGTGTACGACTGGGTGCCCACCATCACGCTCCCAGAGCGCTGAAGTGACACTCCACCGACAACGCTTCACATGATGATGATGAAGATGATGAAAAGAAAGTCAAGGAGCTGAGCCTCAGTTGGGCTAGAGAGGCATCAAGCCTTTCTGCCTCACATGTCTGGATTAAGAGGATGTGGCTGTTACCCCCCCCCTCCACTTTGCAAGAGCACAACCTTCCAGTGCATTGTGGGTCGGCACGTTGGTTCTTGGTTACCCTGAGGAAGTGTTCAAGTTCAGAGGTCAAGTGTGTGTGTGGACTGGGTCAGGGCGAACGTGGAGGGGACTGAAAAGCCTGACGGACACTGAGAAGGATTTGGAATGTACTGCATAGTGCATGAATAGATGATAAGTGGCGCCCTATAAAAGGCGATGGGGAGCTGAGCGGAGCAAGGTCGCAGAGACTTTGCAAGAAATGGACTCGTGAAAGTGCCGAAGCTGGACTGAATCTCATTAGGAGGGGAACGAGGAGGATGCTGGTCCGGAAGAGGACGTCTGATAATGTCTAAATGGACTTTACTTTTCTTTGCCAGCGCAGCAGCTATCAGGAACTTCTTGGAATAACGCACAGACTTTGCTTGCGAATCCTGATCAGCGCTGTGTCTGAGTCTGTGACACTTACTCATGGACATATATTTTGACTTTCAAATATGCAACATTGTTTGAATTGTACTCAATTTTAATGTTTTTTTTTCTGAATAAACAATTGAAATCAAACTCATCCTCTCTTGTCAGAAATGTTATTTCTCCTTTTTAGCATGAAACTTTGCAGACCGCGATTGGGACACTCCTAAACCGTAGGCTGGCTTTAATGCAGCAGTGTGGGAAGTCACAACAGATTGCGTTGATATAAAAGTATCAGGAAGTGTTGCATGACAGTTACACACTTAAAGAGAAGAAGTAAATGGTAAAATGTGGGTGACTGACAGTAAATTGGGTGGATGTGATAGAGAGAGAGAGATTAAAAGAGCAAAGTAGTTACAACATAATGATGCTTGTGTCATGTGCTCCTTCCAGGCACTGACCTTATACCGCTCATACCACCAGCTGCCTTATACAACAGCTTGCACAATCGCTGCAGCCAGAACCGAGGCCGAGGCTGGGAGGAGGGGGGTGCTGGAGGAGAGAGATTTATTTTGTTTCCTGCGCACACGGCAGCTGAGTCTGGAGAGATCTGTGTGTCAGTACGTAGTGTGCTTAGTTGTAGTTTTGTGCAGCCAAGTGGAAATGGGAGACAGCGTGGTGTCAACAACCTACTTGTTCTCTGCTGTGGAGCGCTGAAACTTAACTTTCACTCTACATATCAGGTGCACTGTTAGGAAATCTACTATATTGCACACACTTGATTTTCTTGCATGGTGTTGAGTTTTAATAAATGCCTGCAACGGCTTACAAAGTTAATGCAAAGTATTTTGCATTTTGGGGAAAGTGGTTCTTTTGGTGTTCTTGTAAACGCGTGCAATCACACATTACAAGCAAATGCACTAGGATTGGAGCTGAACTGCAGCAGAATGGTGGTCAGCCAGATCGTCACACAAGGGGAAGTGTGTGAGCGCTGCGGTCGGCTCTGAGCTGAGGCTGACGGTAAAAAGGACAGCCCACATCAAAGTGATGAGCAGACTTCAGAGGAACTCAATCTGTTATTTCTTGGCAGCCCCCTCAACATCCACACAACCTCTGGTCAAACCTGCTTGTGTGCACACACAGGTGCACACACATGCGTGAACAGACACCTGGAGCCACACAAACACACAAACATGCACACAGAGCACAGATCAGAAAAGGAGGCAGTCCTTCTCTGCCAAGACTGATCTCAAGTAATTGCTCAGCTTTCTAAGAACAGAGGAAGCTTTACTAACAGAGAATTACGCAAAAAAAGAAAGTTGTAGAGAAGCAATGAAGGGACTTTCCATGTGCATTAATACCTGCAGTGGTGGGCTCATGGGAGATAGGTGTAACTTTTAATGAAACCAAACTAGTCATTTTCTTACATGTGCTGTCAAAACTGCCACTAGATTGGGAACGGCCCTTGCAGACACTGATATGAACCCCAATGCAGCTTGTTGTGATGACTATTTGTCTGTGGTTGCCGCAATCTAGACTCTGCTCTGATCGAACATGAAGCCTGCGTCTGAGTGAAAGTTGAAACACAATATGTTGTGAAAATTCCCCAGAGGGCTGGGCTAGCTCACAGGGTGGACTGGGACACGTTCAAAATGTCCTTAACTTAAAAGAGAAAGTATTTTTCCTGTCTCCAAAAGCACCAAAAATATTCTGGGATTCTTTTGTCTATGCAGGACAGTGTCCCTCAGGCAGTCTTCTCTGTTTACTGCCATGAACAAAAAGGCAACAATAGCAGTGGCAATCATGTCCAATCTTGACCTGTTTAGGAAAAGAAAACAATATTTAATGCCCCAGATAAGAGCAATTTCCTCAAGAATATGAATGTTGACTGTTTTATTATGTGCTCCGGGTAAACAAAGAAGCGTTTGTTAGTTAGAAATAAGGACTAACTGTATTGTTGACTTCATCCTTGACCTACTTTACTTAGAGGTTACGTCCATAGTCTTTGTGATAGATCATATTCTTTTTTGTGCAAACCGATTTCTGTGGCAGCAACTCATGCAAGCCCAATGCAAGACTAAATAACAACAACATGCCTGTTTTTCAGGCTGTGTTCCTCTTGGCAACAGGTGTAGCCTATGTGGGCCAGCAGAGAACGAAGAAAAAACCCAAAAAATGGGGCTACTGTGAAGGTTTGCTCGCCTCTGCTGCTGCTGCTGCTATTTATATGCAGTTAACAAACACATTCTCCCCGGAGCTACAGGCCAGACTGTTGAGGCAGCCCGACTGTCTGTGCGAGGTCTGAGCCAGAGCTGGTCTAGAGCTACGACAGACTGAAAGGGAGGGGGGCGAGACCAGACTGATGTGTACTCATCTGACATGGAAGTGTTTTCAACCGTCGCACGGAAAGATTGCAACCATCCAGCAGCAGCTTTCCAGACACTCCCTTGTTTCCCTTTTCTGCTCATATGAAGTGCTGATAATGAGTTTTCCTCACTTTCACATGGGCCAGACAGAATATTCACTTTATCCCTTATGGATCTACCACAACAGACACAATATTTACTAAGATCATTAAAGGCGACTGATACCTTAAGTTCTTTAACGACATGTTTGACGATTCGGGAACTACGCTTATTTACTCTGTTGTTAGGTGAAAGTATTGATTCGACACCCATGTCTGTCAATATGAAGCTGAAGCCGGTTCGCTTAGCATAAAGACTGAGAACAGAGGAAAGAAGCTAGCCTGACACTGTCCCAAGGTAAAATCCACCTACAGGACCTCTAAATCTCACAAATTTAGTTTTACAGGGCCGAAGCTTTTTTTCTTCTTCCATTTCACAATTTGTAAGTCTCATTTAAGAGCAGAATTATGGAGAGATTTAAATAAAAAGTCCCAAAATAAATCTCACAGTCACTGAGGACCACTGTTTTTGTCTGAGCAATTCTTCTGATGAAAGAAAATGTACATTTTTCACAACACTAAGCTAGACAATTTGCCCTGTGGTGTTATATTACCACATAATGTTTACTGCTTGACTACTTTAACCCTGGTGAAATGTTACAGTATGTGTTTCCATATTGGGACATGATTCCCAGACTTGTGGTTCAACGGTAAATCATAAACACTTCGGAGGGACTTTGGTAGAGTGATACTCCTCCCTTCCCAGAGCCATTAGTTTTGCGGGGATCTGTGGTCCCTTCTTCCCATTCCCATCTCCATCTCACTTACAGTAACCACAGCGAGATGAGATTACACGATGAGCTGGCAGGCAGCATCCCCTCTCACCCCGCCCAGCTCTCAGCCTCTCTCTCGCTCTCTCTCTCTCTCTCGCTCTCTCTCTCTGGCCAGATCGGTACCATGAGCTCATGGCCCAGCTGGCTCAGGCAGGCAGAGGAGAGAGATAGATAGATAGATAGATGGATGGCTGGTGTCGGGTGTCTCTAATCTAAGCATGTGTCACTCACTGTAGAAGTGAGCTGCACCCTAGCCGCTTCTGCTCCATGCTGTTACTCAACCCTACAGTGAGTTCAAGCCTCAGAGGCAGTGTGGTGAGCCAGCAAAATGTACAACTTTTCAGAAGTTCAGCTCAGGGACTTTTCTCACCGTTGCGGCGGCCAAGGTGATTTTCAGTTCAGCAACGTGTGCACACACCGAGGCTGCTGTTTGTGAGAAATCACTCGAAGTCTCTCTGAGTGTGACCTGACGCGGGTGGTTTTTGAGTGTTGTGGTTGCGGTTGGGCTGATGTGGCTGTACATTTTGAAGTGTGTGCACTCACACCTGGGCACCTGGGATGTCCACACCACACTGAGAGGGATGAGATCACATGATCCAAACCGTGCAGTTCAGAAGAAGTGATCGCGGTTGTGTTTCTACGGAGCCTATAATCAGAGGAAAACAGATGTGAGCTAAGGGGAGGGTGACCAGGTTACCAACACAAGCACCTGACCTGCACTCATCCACTGCGTCCCCTTGGGGAGTAGAGTGACACACACACACACTCACACAGAGCAGGTCATTGCAGATTAGGTCACGAGGCAAACTTAACTGCCGCTAAGGTGAAATACTACTCTTGTTTCTCTGGTTGAAACCAATGAGGCAATAGTCTTAAATAAATCCCCTCTGCAGTGAGTTTTACATTTTGAAAATAATCCCTCCAGTCTTTGTGCAGCACATAATCATTTGGATGTTTGTCTTCAAATTGGTACGTCTGCAAAAAATTGCCCTGGGATTGCATCAGGGTGTTTGTTCAGAACAGATTTGAATGGATGAAATTTCTGAGTGCAATATCTATATTATTAGTATAAACAAGATTATGTGTGTGTGCCCTCATTGCCTTTTTATGCCACAAAGCTCTGGTCACTGGGTTTAAAAAATATATATATGATAGGAGCCATGATAGCAGCGACCTTACTTAAACCTCAACAGCTAAACTTAGATCACATGATCCAAGTGCCAGATTTCTTATTTGATCCCGCTTCGTGGTATTTCACATGACCGGAACACTGCAACAATTATGCAAAGTGCGGAATAACAAGAAAGACGAGTTAACAAGTAACCCCCATTGAATGAGACAAGAATGCGAACCAAGTCCACAAGGAGCAATCTGATGCCAAATGCATTGATCAAATGAGGCTGGGGCTTTGAGCTTGCCCCTTTATATAAGCTGCACTGAGTTAAGTGTAAACAGGAAAGGCTATTTCAGGACATTTGGAGCGGCTCAGAGAGTCTTAAAGTATCACCTGGTTTGTTCTGGCACAGAATAGAAGAAGGGAAGACGAAGGTAGATAGTGAAAATAGAAAAAAACTAGCCAAATATAGAGCAGAATGACTAAAAATAAAACCTCCCACATTTACTTTCATTCACTGTACGGCATTTGATGAATGTAAGCATGTATTTTCTAACTCGTGCGAGTCCCCTCATCCCCTGTCTGCCTCTACATTCTGTTCATATTTTCTGCGTTACTGTAGCTTCCAGTCTGGCTGAGGTGGGGCGATGCTAAGTGATTCACCAAATATGGGGAGCAGCCTGTAACCTCCGCGGGGTAGACGCATTACTAACATAGCTGAGCTTATCCTCCCAGAAGCACATGTACTCAAAGCCTTGCCAGGAATCCCCCCCTCTCTCACAGCCCCGCAATCCTCAAGTATAGAGCAGCGGGCCGGAAGGCATGGCCATAGAAGTGCAGCCTGGAGAAGGGGAGACGAATACTGCTGACAGACAGACAGCTAAATAAAATGTTGGTAAGTTGAAAGGTATTGTCTTATCTGATGATACAGTCTCTGCACTGTCCTGGCACGCAGACAGAGCGGGCAGACTGGACGACTGGTTTGATTCAAGGGCAGATAGAAAAAGTGGCAAAAAGAAAGCGATAGATGCATTGCATGCATTGTGTGCATTCCAAATTCCATCACGCTGACGAGTAAAACTATGTCGGGCCAAACAAAGTGGTATCTGAAATAGCTGGGTGCATCATGGGGATTGTTTATTTCAAGAGCAACGCTGGAGCATACACGCATGTGCCACATATACACACTGAAAAGAAGAAGAGAGGCAGGAAGACCCTGTCCATGAAACAAAGAAAGTGAAAGAAAAGGAAACTGTAAATACAAGCTGAATGTTCTCATCTTTAAGGAAGTTCATAGTGCTTGGGTACAGCCAGTGGAGAGGTGTCAAGCCAGCATGACATTTTTACAGAGAGAGGGTGAGAGAGATAGAGCAAGAGCACAGAGTAAACAGTGTGACTGCCTCTCTGCTTCCAGTGCACACGCTAATTAGAAACCTGGAGAGAGGCTGAGCAGCCGGAGACACGGCCTGACTTGACCCCGGGGAGAAAAAGCGAGAAAGAGAGAGTGGATAAGGGGTGGGGTGGTGGTGGGGGGGTAGGAAGATGTTAGGCGATTAACACAATTACAAGTGGACACCTCCAAGTACAGGTGTGAATGCGGCCCCAGACGCATTGCAGATCTGATCGCTCAGACCACTTTAGCAAACAGAGAGAGCGAGAGAAGTGAAGGGAGCGGGAGAGGAGGATCCCTGACAAAGACCTTGTTTGCTCGTGCTGTGTCGTCACTCCGTTACAGGTCAGGGTTATTAGGGGGATGATGATGCAGCATGACAGCCTCCCGCGCCATGCACAAACAAGTTGTCTTTCTTTATGTGTGCCTGTGTGTGTAATGGTCGCTTATGAAGAACCTCAAACGTTACACATACGTGCCGCGACAACAGAAGGCACATGATAACCTAGGGGCGAACACCGGATTGACCACAACATGTTTTTTAGTTTTCTTGTAGGCCTGTTGGGTTCAAATGTTTTCTTAGAAGTTACAAAACATGCACCTTGAACCACTGAGGCATTGCGTAATAACGTCAGACTTGGACTGACCATGTTCTTGGCATCATATCTTATCTCGTGTTGCCTCTACTGTCACTACAGCCTCACTGACGGATCAAAACAAACAGCATCTGGCTGCGAGTTCTCACTTTTTTAACTTAAATCTCCAGCAGCAAAGAGGAACAAGGGGTCTCAGTGCAGCTGATAAACACAGTTCACACACCGAAACAATGAGCTAAGAGGCACCGGCAGAACTACCGAAGCGTCTGAGTCTCTTTCATGCATGGGAGAACATTAACGCGCTTGCACATGTGCAGCATTTCAATGAAATTCCTCCGGGAGGACGATTTGAAAGTGCAAATTAGAATTTTGCACAGGGGGAGAGAGACATGTTTTTCAAGGACTTTTCAAGGGAGTGATGCAATTGCCCCTCTTCCTTGCACATGCAGCAACATACCATACTTAACCTAGTAACACAATGAGGGTGCATGGCAACAGTGGTTCACTCTATCCCGCCTCCTCTCCCTCTATCCTATCTCTGCACTTCTACATTGCTCTGTGCCACCATAAAGCCTTATAGATACCTTTGCATCTAAACAAGCCCCGTGTTTGTGCCGGGTGCGATGTCATCAATGCAAAACAAAAATAAGCTCTTTTTGTTTTGCCGGTGTTACTTAATCTGCAGGGAGGGCTGGACAGGCAGAGGGGAGAGTGGGTGAAGAGGAGGGGGGGGAAGGGGTTGCGCTCAGAGGCTCGGGGCACCAGCCAATCAGAGGGCGGGATCAGCTACAGGCAGGCGTAAACAGGAGTTGTTGCTGTTGGTAACAGAAATCCGATTGGCTGTTGGGAGTTCTTGCTCAATGGGATAGGTGTCTCTGCTTGTGGGTATTTTGATCACTGTTATGAATGTGTTTATGTGCTGTTATGTGCTTCAATAACCTTGTTGTTCTTCCCCCTTCTGTTTCCACTTAGATGGGGGGGGGGGGGGGGTTACTTTTCATAGTAAAACATCTGAGCTGTTGTGTTCCAAACCCCCTGAACTTTGGATACCTTTAGCCGCCGGCCTGCAGAGGAAAGGCCACATTGCGCTATCCAGGCTGCAGAAGTAAACACACAAATATGGTTGGACATCCCGTAAAGTGACAAAGGAGGGGAGATGTGACGGAGGGGGACAAATATGGTTGGACATCCCGTAAAGTGACATGGTTGGACATAAAGTGACAAAGGAGGAGATGGACGGAGGGGACAGGTCACTGACACTTGTCCCCGATGTCCCGCACTGACATAGGACTGTTGTTGACTGGCAGCACACCTTTTTGTTCCCTTACATGCATTTAATAAAAAAAATGATAATAATAAAAATAAAACAGGAATATTATTATTATTATTATTATTATTATTATTATTATTATTAATAATAATAATACTAATACTAATACTATTAGAAAGAAGAAGAAGAATACAAAAATAACAATAGTATAAAATAATAAGATACAGTTTAACAGACATTTTCATAGCCTGTTTAAAGTCATAAAGTCACACACAAACATTATGTCCAACAAATACACAAAGGCCTTAAAGGCAGCAGAATCAAATGTAAGCCAGGAGATCAGCCTCAGTCTGCCTGCACACAGCGTTTCACTCTGTTTACCACAGAGTCAGAAGGAGCACACCGAGCCGCACATGCCGGGTTTGTTTACATGCAGTTCCTTCCTGAAAGGGGCGGAGCCACACACATTCCAATGTTGCTTTGGAAACAGTGCTCCAGCAGCAGCCAATGGAAGGGCAGGGATTATGACATGTGTGTGTTTGTGTGTGTTTGTGTGTTGTGTGTGTGTGTGTGTGTGTGTGTGTGTTTGTGTGTGTTTGTGTGTATGTGTGTGTATGTGTGTGTGAATTAATCAAACAGTGGTATCTATCTGGCAGCGTGTTGACAGGGGGGAGATTTTTTTAATCAGCTCACTCAAGGAAGAAAACACACTGGGCAATAATACCATGGATCAAACAAACACACGCCGCTAAGCCAATTAACAATCAACAGTCTAATCTCCTGGTGAAGGGTTGTGAGGAGTATATGCGTGTGCATCTGTTTGTATGTGTGTTTTGTTTGTGATGAATGCTGAACAGTCTCCTTACGACTGCTCTTATTTTGTTTTCTGTGGCAGAAATGTTTTCATCATTTTCTTTTCTCGACCTCAGGCTTCTGTAGAGGCTGTGCATGTCTGTGTGTACCCTGAGTGTGTGTGTGTGTGTGTGTGTGTGTGTGTTTTTGTGTTTGCACATGTGCGAGTGTACATGAGGCCATGAGCTATTTTTCCTAATACAGCTGTTATTGTTATGACAGGGGTTGATTGCTGCTTCTGTCACCTGTTTTTAGGCTCCTTTACCATCAGGATCCTGTTGTATTCCAGTCAACACTCACTTTATCGCTGTGAGCGCACACAGAAAACAGAAGCTCTGCTATCTACTTAATTATAAAACTGTGGCCAACACAAACAGAATTCAAGCCACGTGTGGACTTTTGTGATTGTTTGGCAGTGCCAGCGATCTGCAAACATTTTCGTATATTTGCAGAGGTGTAAAGATTGAAAGGAGTGTAAGTGTGGTCTGTGTTTTTTCTTGTGCATGTGTGTGTGAGAATCGATGTACACAGCGGGAGCCACGTGTTACCTGCCACACAGGATGCAGCTGCAGCAAGTAAACAGTGGATTCATAACAGTGAGTGTGTGTTTTACAGTTTATTTCCTTAAAACAGGGGCGTCTTTGTTATCTCCGTTTATCCTTTGTCCCTTCTGTCTCAAATCAACGAGCAGCTCTTCAGATGAATGTACCCTCAGGGCAGGAGAGAGGTAATCTAATCAGTAATCCCCTTTTTTTCTCTCTCTCTTTTTTTGTCAACACAAAGCATGTGAGCGCAATCACGTTTGCTTAATCACCAGAAAACTGGGATCTAGTAATTGAGTGACAGTTCATCCATATCAGCATTATGGACAGAAACGTAGAACTGGATTGATCTCTGGAGCAAAAAAGTTTCTTTCAAGATTCAGTGTCTTGTTGTTAAGGCCACCTCAGAAACGTGAGAGGTAGCTGACCCAGGCACAGTTTGTTGTGCAAAAAAGAAAACGCCATAACACAAAGCAGGCTCCTTTGTCTGGTCTAACAGCAGAGTGTCAGACGGAACGTTTAAAAGACAAAGAAATGGGCTAGCCAACCACAACATCCTCTGCAGACTCCTCAACTCTACCCAGCAACTACTGCACACCGACTCTGAGCTTAGCCAGCCTGTATCTGTTGCAGACAAACGCAGGCATGCATAAGTCACATGCAAAAGACCTCACTTGGTTTGTGGGACAAAAGGGATCTGTAGGTTTGTCAGTTTGCATGAATGAGTGAGGCTGTTTGTGTAGATGTTCAGAGAGAGTGCCTGCAGACATGCCTGCATGAACTCTACTGTATGATTGCAAGGAGGAGCAATTAGGAAGTTTTGCATCTGCTGTTTGTCTTTATTGAATAATAATGTGTTTTACAGTATCTTGTACTGTGTGCAGTGTTTGTCAGTGTGTGGGTGGTCACTCCTATGCAGATATACATGAGGGGGGCTCCGTGTGGGCAAACTTTATTCACAGCCCCCGGGCAAGGCAAACTCTCACTGACGTCTGACTTGGAAAGTGACAAAGACACACTTTGTTGCCTTTGTGGGCGAACCGAAAGAAGCCAGCCTTTGAGCTACCCGCTTCTATTGCGTATGTGCAAGGTTTGTGTGTAGGTCGGTGGGCGGATGCGTGGTCATATACGAGCGTAAGGGAACTTTGATTCCTACGAGCGATGAAGGGGCGTCTCTGCAGCCTTATTACTGAGGCCATAATGCTGAAATCCACGAGATGGTGAAAAGCTCTTATTCCTTTTTTATTCTTCCTTTATTCTCCTTCAGTGCAGCACATGGCTCCCTTTCTATCTCCAACACACTTAAAAGAAACAATAGCCCCACACATGCTGCCTCCTCCTCCCAAGGTAGGTGTACTATATAGGCCTATATTAAGTGAGTGTGCGTGCAGTCTGCAGCACAGAGTATCTCGTGCCATAGTAGGTCCTTTCAGCTGTCCCACCTCCCTATCTTGGCAAAGCCAGACATGAGTTGTCTCCCCATTCAGATACAAATCCTCTTTGTTGGTATATTCAGAAGCAGTGAATGTCTCTTCAAACACACTCATAGATGCACGCACGCACACTCAACACCCCCCGAGGGCGTGCTTCCTTTTGATGTGGATCTTACTCAGCCATAGACAGCGCGGCAGGTGTGAGGCGCCCGTCAGGTGTGCATGTAGGAGAACAAGCGAGTGTAGATGTGTCATCAGCCATATGGCTTTTTAGTTGCTAACTACACCCACCTCATGCACCCACTCAAGCAAATCAGCCTCCACATAAACACACGCTGGGCTTTCACCCTGTCTCCAAAGCAGCTGCATGTTTTTGGAAAATACTCTGAGTCTTGGTGAGCGCACAGCCAAGGGCAAATCACAGCGCTCTCTAGGTTGGATGCTCCACCAATCAGACGGCTGAGGATGAATGCAATCCCCAGCTGAGCCAATGGGGGATGGAGAGCAGGAGGACCAATTGCAGCAGGAGCCAGAAACTGAAGCAGTTAGAGATAGAGATAAACCAATCAGGACCTAGAGACTGAATCAATTGATGTGTTGTTTTTGAAGCTCTGCTGAGAACTTCACCTTTAAAGTCAGACATGCAATATCTTAATGCCCTCACTTTATAATCCCTTTGTATCACCGCTAATACACAAGGAAATACAAACTTACACGAGTGGTGTGTTTCAGAACAAATCCTTGCACGTTTTTTTTCTCAAGGCTACTGAAAAACTGAAAACAAATAGATCTGCTGCAGATGTTGCAAGATGATGAAATCGCAGAAAGCGGCAGAGCAAACGACATGTTCTTTTCTGCTTGTGATGGTTGTGTCCCATAACTGTCTCTCCACACACACGCTCCTTTGTTTGCGTGTATGCATCCCTTTATGTTTCTGTAAGTGTGTCACTGTGTTTTGTCTCGGGTCATCCAAAACTCTCCGACTTCACGGACAATAAAGCGGAGAGGCGTGTCATTGACACACGTGCTGCCAACTGTTGCCGGGACACAAAGCGGACATAAAAACCACTTTACTGACTGTGAGCCCCCCCCCCCCCCCCCCCACGACCACGGCACACTCCAAAATCATGAGCCACACACGCCCCCTATCCTGGCCCCATTGTCCTAAATGAATGAGTGTAGAAGTGTGTGTGCGTGTGTGTGTGTGTGTAAGGACAGCTGGCTCTCTGGCTCCATCAGTAGCAGCTGCCCCAGCCTCAGGCCCTCAGGGTGGAACAGTGCAGATTAGAGGGTGGCTGGGGTGGAGTGCGGGTTGGTGTGTGTGTGTGTGTGTGTGTGGCCGTAAGGGGACGTAAGGCTGAGGGCCTCACGCTCAATGAATGGAGGAGCGGACCTCTCCCCTTCTTTGTCCAACCTCTGTGTCATTTTCTTTTCATAACCTTTCTTTTCCTGTTTCTCGTAACCCGGTAAAACAAAAGGAAAGCTAATTTTTTTTTACCAAATGACAAAATTAGCAAGCAAGTCTAACTAGAGGGGGAGGAGAGGGAGACAGAGAGATAAAAGGGAAGACAGACAGCGAAAGTAGTCAGCGACAGTCGGTCCACAGGCTAGACAGCAGCATGGAGACAGCGGACAGACATGGAGAGTTTTGGGTCCCCACTGGGTGCTGAGTGGGGGCCAGCTACGGTGGCTTAGCGACAGCTGTTACTCCTGCCTATAGGATATCTGAGCCAGGCCCTTTCAAAAACACAGGGCTATGACGGAGGATAAGGGTTTCCACTTTTCCTGCAGTGTGTGTGTGTGAGTGTGTGGGGGTGTGTTCGTCCGTGTGTGTGTGCTGGAGGGTAAAAACAATATAAAGAGCTTTTGAAATAGATGGGTGTGGATTCCTGCCAAGACATAAAGAGCGGCACACTTCACCCCAAATGTCAAAAAGAGCAGTCTGGCTGGACCGATAGGAGGGAGGGAGGCAGACAGACTTTCACCACCTACGGAGCCGTTTACAGCCCTGCTTTTCATCCATGTTGATTTATTAAGACACAATGGGCATCCCCAGGACAGAGCCACAATGTGTTGACACAGAGGAGTCATCCAGGGCTCCACAAAAAACATGATATTTGGACAGCGACGAGGGCTTGTGAGACTCGTGCAAATCTATTAATCAAAAGCCCCGTACTGGCGCGTTGCAGAACCTTGAAACAGCATGAAAAGCACACAACGCTGAAGGCTAAAAGCCTCGAGGAGCATTGAGTCATATGTTTGCAAAATCCAGGTAATGGAGATGAACGACGGAAAGGAGATGAATGAGGTGGTTTCTGACCCAAGAGATAGCGTATGACACATCATAAATAGTGTTTCGAGACTCCTTGAGCTTCACAGACAATTGTGCAAAGTCTTTCCCCATGCTTTGTTTAACTGCTCTCATCAGACGCTAACGCAACACCGACTCCCAGCTGATTATTGGACATAGATTCTCTTTACACCCTCCACACTTCTGTCCTCCTCCTCCTCCTCCTCCTCCTCCTCCTCCTCCCGTCTTACATCCTCCACAGACACTGCAAACCCACTGACCCCTGTTGCCAAGGCAACGCATCAGTCTGATACGGAGTGACAGCTCTATTGAGGGATGAGCAGTGCTTAATTAGGGTGAGGGATGCCCCAGAAATTAGGACGACGGTTGATTCAATTACTGAGCCCTTTGTCTGCTCGCTGTTTGTTACACACATTGTCATTAGCCGTAAACCAAAAAGTCGTTTGTCTCAACACATAACTCGGCCAGGAAAAGTAAATGGAGAACAATGCATCCTTTTTTAAAAATTTTAAAATGTGTTATATGAGGTTATTCAATCCCCCATCGGCAGTGAGAGCAGGATAATGACCGCCAGTGAATGGTGCATTCAGGGGATGCCAGAGAATGTGTTCAAAGTTATACTAACAGCAGCAACTGTCGGGGCTGTCTGAGCAGATCTGGAGTCTGGCTGGGAGCAGCGAGCCAATCAGCTGGAAGGAAACTTCCTGCAGCAGTGAAATTAGAAGACATTAGACCTTGTCAACACTGCATTTTAATATTCTTGTGTAGTAGCTTATTTCTCAGCATAATAAAATGCGCAGTGATCACATTTTCTCAAGCGCCTTCGTTGAGGTCCAGGTCACAAGCCTGTTTGTGCTAAGTCTTCACTTAACAGTTGACCATGCAATTGAGGTTTAAAAAGTTTGGATCTTGAATAGAGAAAGGTTTGGAACAGCTGCATCCATCGTGGTTGATCTCAAGAAAACACATTAGTAAGTGGAAGTTAATTCCAACCTCAGCTGTCAGGGAAACTTCTGCGTGTTTGGCAGATATCATCGGAAACTATTCAGCAGGTAATTATGAAGTAAACAGGACACAGCAAGCATTAATGTGTTTATTTGTACTCCTGTGCACTTTGAATTTAAAAGCAAGGAAGTACACAACTAGATTAAAATAAAAGATTTTTGGCAACTTCAGTCACCTGGACCAGGATGAAAAGTTACAGTATGTATGAGTGACTGTTTGCTTGGGCGGCATGATTAATCGTATTGAAATAGGAACTCACATTCACACCTCTACGCAATCTGACATGAAACCTCAGCTGTATTTACATAAGCTGCTTCATGAGATCCGATCAAAGGCAAGAAATTATAGTAAGTATATTTTTAAAAACATTAGTTTAAAGTCATTTATAATTGATTAAGTTTTTAACCCACATCATAGCATACTTGTACCATGTAAAACTTTTGGAACTAGTTTTGCACTGTGTTATATCCAAGAATAGTTACTTTGACATTGTCATTAATCAACAACATATTTTGTATAATACAAATGCATTACTATTTCTTTTTACCTTAAACTATTTCACCTTCAGCCATCCTCTCATAATCTCATGAATCAACCTGAAAATAGAAATCATTCTGCTGTTTACCACTCTGCATATGCACTCCTCAGCTGCAAGTATGCACTTGATTATTTTCGATTATCTCAAGAAGTGACAAGACAGAAATGTTAAGAACCAGTAATGTAACTTACAATCAACCGCTCTCTTGATACAGACACTGATACAAACCCTTCACAATCCCTCGCTATCTCACACTGTCAGTACATTTCCATCAGCATACTGATGATAAGCATCACATGATGCCCCTATTTACCACAGAATGATTATTAACAAGCAGAGAGAAGTCATGTCAGTGATGGCCTTTGACACAGAGGAACTCGGGCACCTGGTGTAGTTTTCCTGACACACTCCACTGTCTGTTTAAACTGCAAATTAGTCTGATTGGTATCTGACCCCCCCCCAAATAAAAGGCATGCTTCTGTGTATGCAAACAGACACATATGGATGCGGAGTCTTGCGCATGCGTAAATACAGACAGAATACACTGCCAGGAGTGTAATTGTCATTTCTCTCCCCTATCTCCACTGTTTGCACTCACAACAGCACACGTGATAACAATCTGTCTAGCCGGCTATCTGACTTCATACCTGTGTCTACCTGTCGGACGCCTTGGTTTAGTGCCGACCCAGCATCCTACCTGTCTGCAACCGCTAAAGCCCTGATTTAACTCGACACGGTTATTAAGAGCCCTTTCCTTATGTATTTACAGCAACACACTGGCTAATCGCAGTTGGAGGGAGAACCCGTCTGTCCTGTACATCACTCTGTCTGAGGAGTCGTCAATCCGCCGTCACTTCTTTGTGTATTGTACACTGAATGGCTGATCTAATCAGCATGATCCAACCGTGCACCTTCTGATGACATAATGCATGACCTCATGGGTGGAAAAGCACTTTCCAAAAATGCCTTGTGGTTATGAGTGTGGAGAAATCCACTGCATTTGACACGAACTATGGAAAATCCTGAGCACTGACAGACTGCATTGTATTGGCACTCATCCCATCATGATCAGACTTACTAGAACGCACACATAAGGATTGGGAAAGATTTGTCATATCTCCATGTTGTTGCTTTGAGAAAATCCCACTAATCCTGAAACAACCTGTAACACATTTCCCTTCATTTCCATTAGATAGCATTAAAGTTGTAGTTGGCACCTTTACATATTTAAAAAAAAGTATTCTCAGTCCAGCCTTTGTCTGAAGCTTGGAGGCATCATAAAAGTAAGAGTAGACAGACAGCGTTGAGCAGACATCTGCATGCACGCAAAGACGCACAAACACAAAATTGACATGCTAGCAAGTTTACAGTGGCTTGAGGCAACATTTTGAGTCTCTAACTCCTAAGACTAAGATTGCTGCAACAAAGACAGGTGCACGTGTGTGTGTGTGTGTGTGTGTGTTTGGTGTGTGAATGTTTGGTGCAAACACTGAACAGCATACCCAGCTGTGCATATACCAAACCCCGCTCTAAAATCAATATAGTGCTACATTTTATATAGACATGTGTAAATAAGGAGAGAAGGAGGGTCGCGGCTATATTCATAAAGCCCTGCGCTAATGGACCGAGATGTTTCAATACAAAACAATTGAGAAGTGCTTCCCCTACATTCTGAGTGGAGGTTTAGCGTATTTGGGGCTCTGAGACGTGATTCTACATAATTGTGTGCTTAAACACCCATAGAAAGGCGCTTCTTTGCTGAGCACGTGGATACTTTCATTCATTTCATAATTCACTTGAGCAATAACTTCAATGTAGCAAGTAACAATAACATCTGCACAATCAGACATGGTGAAATATGAATTACTATGCATTCCTTCAGAGGTATTTGGAAGCATGTTTAAAAAAAAGGGTCTCTGGAAAGATGAAAAGTTCTAAGCAATCATTAAGGTAATATGATGTGATCTTTAATTATGCACAGCCATGCTTCTTCTTGTTTCTAGCACACGCGCGCCACAGTGCACATGCACATGTGACAGGTAAGCTACGGCATCAAAGGATTCAACACCATCTCCTTAACCTCAGGAGCTCGCTTCTTGCAGCTCAGGTACGGAGGGTTTTTGTTTACTCTGCCATATCTGAGAAACACTCAGTATTTCTCGGATAGGGCTCAGGTCAGGGTGTGAAACCGGACTCAGCGTTGGCACACTCTCACACTTAAGTAACAGTACACTCAACGGGTCCATGCTAGACCATGAGTCCCGTGGTGGAAATGGAGAAACAGAGGAGGGAAAGGGCGAAAGATCAGCCTTGCACCCTTCTGAGACATGAGGCAGCCCTAATCTTCAAACCCAGAGGGGGGATTCCGGTGGCCTTTCCATGGGCTAGAAGGGTATTGAGGAGAAGAAAGAAGGTGAGGTGTTGAAAAGGTGTGTGAAAATCTGCTCTTTCGCAGTAAAGAGAGAAAGGGTTGAATGTCTAAGAGTGTGTGTGTGTGTGTGTGTGTGTGTGTGTGTGTGTGTGTGTTTGCAGCAGCTGCCAGGAAAAAAGCATTGCGAGGTGACTTCCACAGAGATCAGAGGAGAGGCTGGAAAGTCCAAGCTGACTCACCGCAATGTCACCTGCACAAAAATGCAAAGACCCCGGCAGGAGAGAGAGAGAGAGATCGAGAGAGAGAGAGAGAGAGAGAAAGGGGAAAGAGAAAGAGAAAGAAAGAGAGACAGGAAGACAGATAGACCATAAAAGCAGACAGGCTGCAAGCACGCAGCCAGCTGAGGTAGTTGTGTTCATGTTTGCTGCCAGCTTTTCACCATCCTGCCTGCTGCTGGGAGCAGCCAAACAGCAAGCATCCCCCCCAAAAAAACCTTTTTCTTCTGTTAAGCAGAAGAGCGTAAGATGTTTGAGGGCTTTGAAGTCTGAAAGACAGAAAGAGAGAGAAAAAAAAAGAGGATCTGGAGGAGAAGAAGTTCTTTGATCATGTGTCAGGGAGTTTTGGTCTTTGTTAAAGAGATGAGTGAGTTAAAATAACTCCAGTGATCTGGTGTCATCTAAGTCCACACCGGCTGGAATACAGTGCTTTTGTCTGAGCTCAGCTCTGTCATTGAATCACTTTTGGAAATAGATTAGTTGATGCATTAGAGCTTCGGAAGATCTTCTCTGAGTGAAAAGACAACAAAGAGATAGAGAGTAATCCTTTATCAAATGATACATTTACTGGAGGATTAATCACATTAGATGCAGATAAGCTTGAATACCCTTCCACAGCACAAAGCAAAAGGATCTTGAGGCACGGTTGCTGGATCATCATCACACATGAAGGGCCTCTTTTGAGTGGCATTGCATATTATTATTTCAAGACATGTGCTGCTTCAGCTTTAAAACACTCAGTGTCCTAATAGAAATACAATAAAGTGGGATTTCTTTTTTTTTTTGTGCTGGCTAATGCAAAATCCCTTTGATGTAATCGTCAGCAAACACCATTTAATGTGAGCCAGACATCCACTTTTCTCAGCAGAGCAGAACCTACCTACATCCTGTTCTCCTCAACTGGCTGGTTCTACAAAGAGAGGCAGAATGGGTTGCACAGAACGGTGGATTTACAGCACCGAGGCATGGTTGAAAGGAAGGCAAAAAAAATGAACCGTGAGTGTACGTAAACCTGTTGGGTTTTTGTTAGTTGGGGACCAAACCTCCCCCGTTTTGTCGCTGTCCAGTTAAAATTTTAGAAAATTAATTTTTTAAGCTATTTGCAAGCTAAGAAAAAAAATCCTGTTTTCAGTTTTGAGGCAGCGTATTTTTCAGTTTTTCTCATACTTACATTTCATGATGACAACTGAGCTGTCTCCATGACGACTGAGCTCAGTTCTATTACAAAATACTCTATATAGTCTTCCATCTATAAAAAGATAGTAAGTGGTCCTTGAGTTAAGATTTTTTTGTCAAACTAGACTGAGTGTTTCTGTTCGGAGACACAGTGGAGAAGAACATTTGGCTCAATTATTTGTTGTGAATAGGTGACTTTGTAGTTGTGTGAGTCATGCTCTTAACTTGGATATCATACTATGAACTAATATGGGGAGATAAATATTAAAGATTATTATTATTAGTAAGAATACAAAAAAGCTCAGCTATATAAAAAGGCATTAAGGCAGAATCCGGCCAAGCAAGAGAATTTGAGTTTGGGTAATTTGTTGAAGTGACAGGAGGTCATAAACTGTAGGGCCTCTCGAGCAGCATCTCATGAACAGTAGTTACACAGTGTAACCAGAGTTCTATGACCACAGGCTGGCAGAAAGCCTGTTAAAGAAAACTGCATTAAGCACCCCAAGTCGCCACACACTCTTCCTATTTACTTCAGTCACCTGCATTTACCCCCTCACTGGCACACAGGGCAGGCATATCTGTTTGAAGTGGGTGCCAGACCCGGCTGTAAACTGGGCAGAGGGAAAAGGAGGACCAGGGGAAGTCGAGTGCAGCTGAGTACATACAGTGAAGACCACAAGCAGCTGCAGAGTGAGTAATCTGATGAGGAAAAGAAATCGGAAGTTAAAAAACTGCACAGTAATTCCATAAATTCTCTCTGCATCTAAACCTACCGCCTCATATAAACTTTATATGCTGTTAAACAGGCTACATAGCCCTTTGTGCAAGGCCTCACACACAGGGTTAAAGGAGCAATATACACTATTCGGAGCATTAATATAACATAGGCTAGCTCACGGCCACCACTCTGCGCAGCTCTCATACAACGGTTACAGCTAATAACGTTGCCCCGACCGAAAGTGTCGTTTCGGATGCATATCATGTATGGTTCTGTGGTTCTACCTCAGGTAAACACTGTTAGCGCTGTCAGCACTGTTAGCCACAAACCGTCAGCTCAGGCGTCGCTGTGTTGAGAGCAATTGAGAGGCAATCAAAATGCCCCAAATTTTGTATGCTACACCTTTAAGAGAAGGTGAGTTCAGTATTAAAAGAGTACATAACACCCAAAATGATCATTTGTATATCTGTTACCCAGCCTGTGTTACCTTGAATACATGAAAAAAATGTTTATTTTATTTTAATCCATCAGGAGTTTTCCCCATATTTTGTTTATTCATTCACTGTGGAGGCATGCGAGAAAAACAAGGTTTTCTTCATGGATGCAAGGTAACATGGGGTGTGTTACTGATAAAAAATGATAATTCTGAGGGAAAAGTGATTGAGAAAAAAACCTCCAATGCAGCAGTGTCCTCAACAGAGGGGCAAACTCACGGTCCAGGACTGCAACAAAGAGAGTACGGTTACTTTCTTAGTAGCACTCAGTGTCTCTTGCTTTCCGAGTAGTACTCCATGTTTCCCTCCTCCAGTGGAAGAAGAACAAAAGAAACAACATGTTCTTGTTAAATAAAAACTTTTCCAGTTAAGTTGTTCATTATCTTATTTACTGCTGTGCTTTGCAGACAAAGGTCAAGCTAATCCACTTTGCATGTGGACATGCAGTGTAACTCTCCTCACTTTCTGCACTCTTATAAAGACAACAAATATGTTGAGACATTACATTGTAGCAACATACAATAAAGTGGGTTATCCAAAGCGTTCAGAACAGAGGCTTTTAACTGCATAAGAAGAGAAGTTCTTTCCAGGAAACCTCAGAGAACATCTCTGAATCATAACTGTGAGACGATCCCTGCAGTGAATCTTTCCCCTCAGAGAGTTCCCAGTGAGCCCAATCCAAACTGTCTTTCACCCATTTACATGTTCGTCATTCACACACAGGCTGCACATGCAGTACATTCCCAAATTCGCCTACTAGTATGAGTTTATTAGTTCTCTCCAGTGTCGCGCTAACCATCCCTGCCCTCCTCCCCCACATCCATCAGCTCACTAAGCCCTCTGTGCAGTGTCTCTAGAGGACCTACTGTGTGGCAGCAGTCAGTGGTAAAGTTTCATAAACACAGACACACTTTGGGTGACAGATTTCCACTTTACTCATTCTGTCTTTCCTTGACATGTCCAGACACATGTGGCTAATCACCAGGAATGGATAGAGGGATAACTGCTTGTAGAGCTACAGTATACAAATGGAGATATATGTTCAAGATCTAAGAGAGAGAGAGAAAGAGAGAGAGAGAGAGAGAGAGGGGCACTTTTACAATCTACCCCTGCCTCCTCCTTCTCGCCAAACCTTACAAGCCAAAGCAGCTGCCCCCACGCGCATAAAATCTTCAAAATCCACACTGGACAGGTAGTGCCACATGTGTGGAATTAAAAGCCTCTCGGTGAGCCGGGTCTCGGGTTACCAGCTGCACGCGACAGCTGCCTGAAAAAAGATCTGGTTTCTTGTGGTTTTTTGTACAGTTGGTGAGAGATGTGCAGCAAAAAGCAAGGATTGTTAACCCCCCTCCAGAGCCCTCCTAGTGAGTAAAGGACAGTTTGACTGTCAGGGACAGGAGGAGCCTTATCTAACCTCCATGAACTCAGTAACATGTACTTCAGAGAGGAAAAAAAAAAGGTTCTCAAAATTGTTTGCATGTTCTGGTATCAAGGTTGGTTGAATAAGGACAAAAAGAGTTACATATATTATTATATTATGCACTTCTTTTTTGCTGTCTTTCATAGATAAGGTTTACAAACGGTGAGTGGTGCCGATGATTCCGACAACATACCAAACACATGAGCTCTCCACTGTGCTGCAGTCATTCTCATCTGATATGAATACAGCACAAACACATACAGCTTAATCTCCTCTCCTCCACAAGACAGGCTGAGTGTCTGAACAGACTGTGAGTGCCCTTCCTCTTTTCTTTAACAACAAGCAAGTTCTGAGACGCTTAGAGAATAGGCTCTTGTCTGAGTATGCGGTGCTGGTTGTGAGATAATGGCTGATTCATTTGAGGAGATGACGAGCACTGACCGTTTATGTAAGGAGAACTCTGATGTGTTCTGTCTCTGACTGCTGTACTGTACTACCTATCTCTGAAGACAGACCTATCTGTACACCCTGTATCTCCTGTTTACCGTTGAGGGAGATTACAGAGACTGCTGCCAAAAGAAGATGATGTCATGTTTCCTCTTATGAATTGTATATTATTCTTTGAGATGTATCTGAGGGTTGAATGTGTGTCAAGGGGAAGGGCAATGCTTGTATCTGAAATGTTTTCTTAGATAAACAGCGCTTATATTGTTGCAGCATGTACCAGCACACGTAGGCTTGTGTTTCAAATTAAAACAAAGATCTGAAGATGTCAGATCTCAAAATGAAGACGAAGATCTCAATATGTATGTCAGGGAAATTCTTTGTGTGAATCCGAGGAAAAGCTGCAGCTTGACATTGGCCTTGGTCATGCCCTACACCCCCGCCCGAACACTTCGCTCTGCTGCCTCGGGGCGACTGGTTGCCCCGTCGCTCAGAGGTCCCTGCGGCCGATCCACCCGGTCACAGCTTTTTTCTGTCCTGGCCCCTCAGTGGTGGAATGAACTCCCCACTGACGTCAGGACAGCAGAGTCGCTGCCCATCTTTCGGCGCAGGCTGAAAACTCACCTCTTCAAGAAGTACTACCCTGAGCCTTCCTCGTAGCATTTATTGCATTCGTATTAGTTTGTTGCACGTATTGTATTCGTATCAATTCGCTGCACTTATTGTATTCGTATTCGTTTACTGCACTTATCCTATTCGTAGTAGTTTGTAGCACTTATTGTATTCGTATTAGTCTGTTGCAACTATTGTTTTCGTAGTATTTTGCCTCTGCACTATACTTTTGCTCTGGTTTATGCTTTAAGATGATTGTTTAAGAAAGGAGATGCACTTAAAATGTCCAAATTTAACAGCAACATCAATTGGATTTTGGATGGAGATGGCATCATCTCAACATAAAATCAATTCAATCAATCAATTTTTTGTTGAAATTACTCAGTTATGTCCGTTAAACAGCAAATTATATCTAAGGTCTCACATTAGCTAACATTAGCCACCATAGGCCACAGGTCATCCCAGTTTAAAAAAGGCTGAAGCCAGGGTTTATTTTAGTCAGGCATATGACGGCTTGTTGCCAGTATCACTCGTAGTGGTCCGGCAGCTGAAATTATAAACGGACAAAATGTCCCTTGGGAAAGATGCTAAATAAATGAATTACACATATATAAAAGTTATGTGAGCATGTTATCATGTGAGCAAGTGGGCTGTTTGTTCACTCACTCAAATAAAAAAAGAAGTTGAGTTGTATTTTAATTAGGGCTGTAAATTCTCAACTTGAATAAAGTGATTCATTGGATTCAATGAGTAAGTCTTTTTTTCTTTAATTCAAATTTACTTTTGTAATGAATATCATTTTTCAGTTTTGTTATATTTCTCCAAGACCGCCTTAGGTGCCTTCTTCTGTATGCTACAAACGGAAGAGCAGACTGTTTATTGAACGCAGTGAAAATGTTGTTTTTAAACAACATTTACAAAAAAGTCTGCCCATGATGCCTTCAATGCTCATGGTTGGCATTTAAAAAAGCTTCAAATTCAAGATTTTTAATGATGGAGATGTTGCACATGTGACTATTTGAAGCAATAAATCAGTGAGATGAATATGCTCTAAATCCAGTGTGGCACTTGTATGATGTTTGGGGTTGCTTCTTATCTTAGTCTGACAGAAAGCATTCCTGTGCATTCGTGTGAATGCATGTATGCGCCTCTCAGGACATTGTATTTTTTAACAACAGTGAACCAAATCCTTCAATAACATGTAAGACCATGTTAACCCTTACATAACATTACAAGCGGTTTGTCGCATTGAAACACTATAAAGCCCTGCTTTGTGTGTGCATTAGTGCTTGTTTATCTTGAGTTCCAGCTGTCTAATGATGAACTGATTTACACCTTGTATGGCAGGTGAATGCAATTAACTAATTGCCAGGATAAGAAGACACCAGTCCCACAGGTCTGATGACCACAAATCAAAGAGCACATGTTTTCTTGTTGCCTGTCCACAGTGTACCGTTTGACTGTGTGATCCAGGGTTGTGTAACTATCTGGGAGCACGGGGACACATCATGCTGTTTGTTTGTCAGGGTGCTGCAGTCTCTGGTCTGTGCATGCTCTCCCATATGGAGGCACAGAGAGGAAATCTGAAATGTCACATGGCATCGGCACTGGACTACAAATTATACTGCAATTGATGAGCAAAAGTCCCTGTGCTGCCGCTGACTCCACTGCCTGCACCATGTGTAGAGAAATCCCCTGCTGAGGCATGTCCTCTTTTTACAGAATTAGCTGTTTTTTATCTTAAGTATGGCCAAACATTGACTGTGTCATACTACATAGATTTAGTATATGGTTACAGGCTTTGATATTTGGTGCCTGAAGGGTAACATGTAACACATTAGTTCGGTTCAGTTCTCCTCATAAAAGCTAGGTTATTTTCCTCTACAAAGTTGTATGTTTACAAAATTCTTGTTGAAAGGTACACTTCAAATTCATGAAGTCTATTTGATTTCTCTGTTTTCAAATGTTCCCTAAAAACGCAGCCTCACAAGAAACACAATGATTTATTCTGATTGTGGGCTATTTAACGTGATGCCATCCACCTGACTAAATCTTTCCTTTACTGTATTGGCAGCGAATACAGATTTTGTGTTACTATGTTGATGTCTTGGTTTGTAGGATGTAAGCAATTGCAACACTCCCTCCGAAATATTTAGAAATGGCGACCAAAAGTTGGACATTTTTCCCATACAGCCTTTTAAAAAGATCTATGTTTTCCTTCTTAAACTTTTTAGACATTTAATCTGTGTGTTTGTTGGCTGGTTTGTTCATGTGGTTGCGCAATTGTGTGTAACATTTTTTTCTGCAGCAGGCCTGGAAATTGAATGTGGGGCAAAACAATCTGTCTTCAAGCAAAGTTGCTGCAAATCCAGGCCAGCAATTTGTCCTCGTCCTGCAATGAGCACAGAGACACCACAGAGAAATGAGCAGCTCCACACATGACCTGACCACGCTCAGGCTGGGTTTTGTTCACAGCTGTCCAATGCACAACATCAACAATGGGTCGAAAAAAGATAAACAGATCACAGAAAATGATAGAAATTCATGTTTAAAGCATTTTACATGAATATTCACAAACATTTTGGCCAAGATTTGAATGATGTTATTTGATCATTTGCCGGTCGAGCACATTTTAAAGCACGTCACTGATCAAACCAATAATTATTTTTGCTTGTCATTCATAACACCTCAATTGCATTCAAATATCTGCTACGGGCTCCCAACCGTATTTGTTGATCCAACGTTTGTTGCAAGTAAAATCCTGATTCTTACAAACCTGCTCATGTTGATGCAGAGGGAGAAAAAGCACCAGGGCCATATTGTCTTGCCACATAATTTTCTTTCATTACACAATTTTATTTTGCTGCTCTCTTGGGTTTCTCCAGGCACAGGGACAAATAAATTGACTAACAAGTTTGGAAAGATAGGAGTGAATTTAATTCAGACGCTGGCAAAGGCAATATTGTTTCAACCAAAACAGATTTGTGAATGGGGTTTGTTACCATAGAGAGCGAACGGGAACATGCAGCAGGTACATGTGAAATTCCGGTGAGTCACCAGCGCCTGAAATACTGTCTATTTCTGAACGCTTTGGCTGTGAATAAAGGTTGTGTGTTGTTTCTCCATATTTCCTGTGATTCTGCCTCAGGGGGAAACAAACCGTGTAAAATAAAATAATAGCTTGCTTTAGGGGAGTTTTGTTGTTTTTCCTACTTGTGACAAGGATGCATTTATGCCTGTTTCTGGAGTTTGATGGTGAAAGGTCAAGACATTGTAGATTTATAATCATATTTCTTACTTGGTTTCTTTGACAAAATCCAAACATTTGTATTATCTATTGGAACCACATTTATTTTTCTGACCAATGTCAGTGTTTTATCACCATGTCTGCAGCACCCCACTATGTAAACAGGAAGTGGATAATCAAATAAATATTAAAGTCCCCATTTGACATACATTCAGCCTGAATGTAAAGACAAGGCATCAATGAGTTTGTCTTTCTCAGAGTAGGAAGTAGAAAAGGTCATACAATGCTCTAAACTGCAACTAAAACAAACACCTTATCTTCTTCTTCTACACTTTAAACATTCCAGAACAGATGAACTTGAATTACGCAGCAAACTTTCTCTACCTATGCAACCACTACTACTTGATCCCCCCCAATAAACCTCCCACTGCCCTCTTCTTACCCGTTGTTAAGACCACTACCCACTTTGTGCTGCCTCATCCTGCTGTCATACCACTGAAACCACACAGTCAATACCACAGGACAGCTCAGCCTCTCGGCACTGTGACTATCAATATCCAGAACCACCTGAGCAGCATGACTCTTTGCACTGCTATAAGTCTTGTGGTCCCACATGACAGCGATGCCGATGTAGTGCTGCTATTTTTATGAAATCCTTTTCAACAGGCTTTTAGTTTTTTTAGGGAGATTTAGACAAGTATGAAAGAGGATTGTGACAACCTTGAAAGCAAACAAACTCTGTATGTGTGGGGGATATTATTTCTCATTCTTCGAGGTGGGGGATTTCACTCTTACCCCCTGCAAACATTAAACTGCGAACAAGGTCCACTCCCCGCTCTGGACTCCCTCCAGGCGGCCTTGTAACGGGACCAGTTCTCTGACGTAGGAAGAGCCATAACCAGGCAGCTGAAGCCGAGTTTACGCTGTTCCACTGCTAATCAAGACCTTCACCAGCTGATTATAGAGAGAACACAGCCAGCTCTCTGTGGGGCCCACACAGGGACACTGGGTCTAGCACTGTGAGGAGAATATGCAGGATAAAGTCCCACACACAAACACACAGTCATTGATGCATCATTAGAAGTCATGCAAAAATACATATACAACATTCAGTGGGGTGGGGTGTTCCTTCTACAGATGTGTTTGATGTTCTCTGTTGCCTTTTGTTGCATCAGCACAAGGCCTTCTTTGTGTGCCTCATGCACAATGCTGCATGGTACCAGAGAAAAGTCTGGACTGTAGGACCAGCAGTGTTTCTCACCAGCGGATGCAAGTAGGGCGATGTAATCTGGGTCACACGAGGAGATCACTGTAGGTTACTTCAGGATGCAGCCACCAATTCTGTCACTTACTGCTTTCTGCAGAGCAGAACAGGCTGCCTGTGATCATACCTGCTAACGAGCATGTGGGTGTTTACTTCAAAATATTCTGCACATGCGTGTGTGCTTAACACATGCACGTAGTGTTGTGCAAAAGCTGAGAACTGCACGTTTTAAAGAAATATACATATATTTTTATACTCTGAGTAAGGTATGTTATGTCTTTTTTTCCACACAATCATAACTTCATGCGCCTAAAATTACCCTTAATAATCCTAGCTTGCATTGATGTGTCCCCGGTACTCTATAATCACTACTATAATAATTTGGGCTAACTTTTGTCTATGTAAAAACTAGCATGGTCATTTTTGAAGGGGTCCCTCTAACTCTCACCTGAAGATCCAATGAAGTTTAGGGCAAAAAACATGTATTTTTGCATGCAGTAAAAGCGTGTTATTTCTGCCTATTCTTCAATGGTGTATTTGAATATGTCCCTAAACAGTCTTGGAGATGTATGAATCTTGTAAAAAGCTGAGACTTTTATGGATCCTATGAGCCCAATAGTTTTCATGTGTGATGTTGTTAGTGGCCATTTCACATAGTGAAACAGTTTTTTGAAACTTTGCCAAAAATCTGCAAGAAATGCCATTTCCAAATGTCCCATTTTAGATAGTAAATCACAGCATGACTTGTTCTATGATATTCCTCAAGGTCTTTTTTTATCTTAATGTGGTATTGTAGAGGGAATTTGGATACATTTTTTTTATATTCAAGCTTTTTCTTAATATACACCACTACTATGTGGCATCTACTGTTGACCTGCTATCTCCTGCTAAATATCCTCATTCCCCCCCTGCAAAAGACAAAAGTCTAGGTAGGTCTTTAAGGATTAAGTGGTTGACAAAAATATCTGACAACTTGTGTAACTGTCAAATTATCCCTTATGAAGTTGTACTTTTAGACCTTATTTGTCCACACATTAAAGGAATAGTTTTTACAGTTTGGGAGGTCTTGATGCTAAGCTAACGGGCTACCAGCGGTAGCTTGATATTTACAGGACACACATCAGGCATCGTATCGTCTAACTTTACACAAGAAAGCCAGTTGAAAGTTAAGTATTGAAGTTCACATTTAAATAATTAATTAGATGCAATTTCTATTTGGCGGCACATGGTGCCAACAAGAATATGATTTGATTACTCATCCATCCATTTTCCGTAACCTGCTTATCCAGTTAAGGGTCGCAGGGGTGCTGGAGCCTATCTCAGCTGTCAATGGGCGAAGGCAGGGTACACCCTGGACAGTTCGCCAGTCTGTCGCAGGGCTGACATATAGAGACAAACAACCATTCACATTCACGGGCAATTTTAGAGACTTCAATGCACCTAAGCTGCATGTCTTTGGACTGTGGGAGGAAGCCAGAGAACCCGGAGAGAACCCACACTGACACAGGGAGAACATGCAAACTCCACACAGAAGCTTGTCTGGCCCGGGAATTGAACCCCGGCCCCTCTTGCTGTGAGGCAACAGTGCTAACCACTACACCACCGTGCAGCCCTGATTACTCACTGAAATTTAATTATTTAATTTGTTAATGGCGACACGCAATACAACAACAATAACTTAAGTATATTTTCAGAGCCTGATGCCAAGTACAGTTGGCACCCGCTATGCTTCAGACACACCATTGTTTAAACAAAACACATGGTTATTATTGTAGTTGTTTTTTTTAAACACACTGGACTTAGTCATAATCCTCCTGCTCTGCTCTGCATAGTCAAACAATCCTTTTAATGAATTCAGCCCCCAAAAGGGCACAGTGTAACCCATGTGGATGTCAACAACACTACCGCCACATCAGAGGCCACATGTTAGAATACAGTACATCCCTGAAAACAAAAGCTTTAGGTTAACGTAACCCCGGTTCTTTGATAACAGAGTGAGGTGTTTCACTATGGGAATCGCCTCGGCGTGACCAACTATGGAAGCTCCAATGACACCACGTCTGTCACTGACAGACAGGTCGAACTGTGCTGGGGCCCCGCCCCCTCATATTTCCACAGTCGACCGTCCCATCCCAAATCATTCTAAACCGATTTCTTTCTGTGTCAATGCAAGGAGGGATGTGATGGTGAAACACCTCACTCTGTTATCAAAGAACTGGGGTTACGTTAAGTAACCTAAAGTTCTTTTTCTAACTTCGTTCGGTGTTTCACTATGGGAGATATAGACCACTCCCGGATTGCATGAAATCTCCCGAAGCTGAATATTGTTTCACCCGAGATCATCACAGGGACTCTGGCACGTTTGCCTCTAGCACAGCATGTGCCAAGGATGACCCAGAGACATCGAGCCTGTAAAACCTTACAAAAGTGTGAGGCGTAGCCCAGCTCGCTGCAGCACTATAGTTTCTTCACGGGAAGAAAGCGAGAATGATTTGGGATGGGATGGTCGACTGTGGAAATATGAGGGGGCGGGGCCCCAGCACAGTTCGACCTGTCTGTCAGTGACAGACGTGGTGTCATTGGAGCTTTCATAGTTGGTCACGCCGAGGCGATTCCCATAGTGAAACACCGAACGAAGTTAGAAAAAGAACAGAGCAATGCATCCAGATACACATGTTTACATATTGACACATAGGCAATCTCAGAGGATCAGTGCTCTCTAAAATCCCCCTGGGATGTTTTTCACAGTGAGAGCCAGCTGCTGAGCTGCCCCCTGAGGATTTACGTGTGTGTTTGTGTGTGTGTAAGTGTGTGAGTGTTTATGCTTATGAGAGATTTCGTAAAAAAGACAGTGAAGTGTGTGTTTGGAAGGGGATAGTTTTAGCGTTCATAAATAAGGGTGAGGTGATCAATATGTTCAGTTTTTTGGGGTTTGTGTCAATCCTGTTAAAGGGAGTTTGTCAAAAAGTGTCTGTTTCCAATGTCGTCCTTGTCTTTTCACACAATTTGTCCCCAAAAAGCAGACCCAAATTAAGTTCACCCTGCAATCACAATACGTCCCCTGCCCTCTAACACTCATGCAACATTCAAGGGCTCCTTAAACACATTCAAACCGTGTTCCTCCCTTTCTCTACAGTTATCTTTTACAATTTATTCAGTTTCTTTTTCTTGTCTTTTCTTAATAGTTGCTCTAATATCTTCCTCATCCACTCCATTTTATCTATCCCAATCTCTACTTCATTTAACCAGGAATATGGTAGTAATATACAGCAGAAGGAATTAAAGCATTTGCTAATCTGACACTGAGGGATTACAATCCCTGCTCTTTGAGGGGGAGCCACCATTTATAGATAACCATATGGAAGCAACAGATCACGTCATGGTAAACATCCAAAGTTTGAATGTCTTTGTCGTCACAGACAGTCCTTTTTTGTTGTTGCACATAATTATAACATTCAGGAAAATCAGTCTGAGTGAGGAATCCCATCATAGTGGAACCAATGTCTTCGCATCAGAGAGATATTGTTTTATCCGCCGGATTTTCTTTTGTCTTCCTAAACCGCCCGGGGTGGAAAGGAGGTTGGGTTGTATACCGGCTAAACTTAAGTTGTAATCTCTCGCTGAACCAAAGAGGACGAGATAATGAATGTATGGAGATCAACACATGTAGTAGCTTAAAGTTAACGATGCTGACAAACCTTCAGGCAAGTAAGCCTGAGGTCGTCTCTGATTGGTTTGTGTGTGTTGTGGTAAGTTAAACAAGCAGAATGCAGAAAGATCTATAAAAAACACTGTATTATTTGGACTCATTAGTGGAAGAAGTATCGCAATTGTGTACTGAAGTAAAAGGAGCAATACCATATTGTAGAAATACTCCATTACAAGTAAGTCCTATTTTTCTAATTTAACATAAGTAAAAGTACAGACATATTGTTGGAAACATTTTTATTTAAGGTAGAGTTAAAGTACAACTTTTTAAATACTGTTTCAGGGAAGTTTATAACAATAACAATAACTAGATAATTAAATATATCAACATGTGAATTTTGAATTGGAAAAGTAATAATAGCAGTCAAATAAATGAAAATATTTCCCTCTGAAACATGGAGTAGAAGTATAAAGTAACATAAAATGGGAATACTCAAGTGAAGTACAAGCACCTAAACATAACATAATTTCATTACTTGAGTAATTGTACTTAGTTACTTTTCACCACTGTCTTTGCTGTGATTGCTGCAGCCCGAATGTCTGTACTATTCAACCACAGTATCTGATGCGGGTTCTGAACGGCATCCCCCAAAAAAACGCTCTTTGAATCGGAATCTTCAAAGTTGAAAGTGACGGCCAACACAAGCTCCATTGAAGTACAGAGCGGCTCACTCCACCTTTGGGCAAACGCAGATCTCATGGGCTTTTTGGGTGGTGTGATGTTCGGCAGCAGGTTTTCTCAACATCACACACTTGTGTCTGCAGCTGTTGCTGTATAAGCGTTTAGTGCGCACCAAAAGAGAAAGGCCCATGGGGATTCCCTCAGTGCCCCCCATCCCTCCTCTCTCTCTCTGTGTATCTCTCTCTCTCTCTCTCTCTCTCTCTCTCTCTCTCTCTCTCTCTCTCTCTCTCTCTTTCTCCGGGCATGTGTGCAGTGGTAAAATGACTGGAATCAGTGGTATGCGTCCTCGGCCCTTAAAAGCCTGACGTATGCAGTGCAGAGTTTAGTGTAACATTCCCGCTGAAGACTCCTTCATAATCAAAGAGCTTGTGGGGGGGGGTTGATAAAGAAGCAATTTGTACACCGAACCGAGCATAAAGAACACTTGAGGGCTTTGAAACATATCAGATTAATGTGGCCAGATATTCAGATTCACATTTTCTCAACAAAGAAAAAAAAGATCCTAACAGCTGTGAAACAGACTGCAGAATATGGCAGGACAGAAAGAGTCGTGAGTGTGTGTGGTTATTAATAATGCAGGAGGGGAGAGGCTTGGAACTGCAGCTTCAGCTCTTACCGTCTCACACAGGGTCACAGTTTACAGTAACTCCAGCTACACTTCTCTAGCTCCAATACGCTTTAGGTCACAGCGACAAAATCCCTTTTACAGTAAATCTCCTTAACTATGAGGACTGAAACATTTCTGTGTCTTACAGGCTTGTGGTTTGTCAGGCTGTGTGTGTGTGTATGTGTGTGTGTGCTCGGTCCCTGTGCACCCACTCACTGTAATGATCTCCACAACAGCTTGCCCTACATTACAGATGAGTTAGTAGTGCAGCCTGCCAGCCCTCGGGGCGTCTTCAGGGTGTCGTGTTTGAATAACACTGACCAGGCAATTAATCCCAGAACTAACCATCTGATAAGTAGCTCATTATCTTTGTTTAACACACACCCTTGAGGATCAACATGGGTGAATGTGATCTGGTGGGCGTTCCTTCTGTGAGTTTCAGTGGAAAAAAAAGGTAACCTGAGCTTCCTCAATCACTTGTACAGACACCTTTTCTTTTTAAAATTTGATGATATTTATCTCCTAAGAAGGGAAAAAGAACAAAGTGGTATCATTTTATATGAGCGTGCATTTCTCACATGCCTTGTCATAATCTGTGCAAATGAAACAAGAAAGCATGTGGATGAATCTCAACGGTCAGAGCAGATTCTCGTTATTCAAGAATCAGAGTGGGCAGCTTACTCCTCCTCACCTTCGGTATTGTTAGCCGTCCTACTGAGAGCACATGTGGGTGCTAATTATCAGTCTGTGGGATATGAAGTTATACAGAACTTAACTGTCATTATTAAAAAGATAAAATGTCTTTACTGTGTGAGTTTTCATTCCAAAGTTGTTGTTTTTTTGTACCATCTTTGTAGCTGACAAGAGTTAATAAGATATTTGGAACTTCTAATGAGAGCGCTGTCACCACCTTCAAATCACTGTGAATTTGCCTGCTCTCCTCACACTACTACACAGCAGATGATTTACATAATGTGTCTGCACAGAGCAGAGGTGCAGCACTTTGAAAGACATTAGTGCTATTCATTTATTCCCCCAGAGAGACACAACAGGTAGACACAGATAAGAAGGGCCCTAGGTGTGTTTTATCCTGCGCTAGACTTGACAATTTAATTATGTGGAGCAGATTCACAATTAGTACTATCAAGGTAGAAGCTATCCTCCTCTTTGTCTGCTCACCCCAGGAGCCCGTCAGAAGCAGCCTTTTATTCTTTAACCCTCTATCTGCTCGGTTACACCCACTTCCTGTGTTTACCTGGGCGGGTGTTCCACGATCATTGTCCGAAAGGTGTCACTTGTGCTGTAATGCTGACTGAGTGGGTGGGGTTGACAGATAGCTAAAGGTAGTATTAACACAGATGCAGTGTCTATGTGATCTCTAATGAAAGCGTCCAACTGGCTTCTGTAAAAACACACAGAGAATCATAGCCAGAGGACACAATGGCTGCTAATTGCTCCGCAAACTTGTTGAAGGAGTGGCCGATTTTGTGTGCTCCCATCTTGGAAATCCACAGTGGGCCCAAGCGCCTGTTGACTCTGCTGAAACACAACTTTGCTCAGCTCATGTCATGTTTTAAATGGGAGCCTTTGTTCTGGGGATGTTTACAACCAGTTACTGGTCACCGCACTAAACCAAAAACATCTGTTGGCTTGTTTTCCACCGCTAGAACAAAGACAACCTTCACAGAATTTCCTAACAACTAACACACATTCACTCGCACACAGAGCCTGCCATATAGACGGTGGGGCACCAAGCTGCTCCAGCAGGTGGTTATCTCTCTTGGTTTGACCCATGACCTCCATGTTCAGCTGTGGTTTGTCACAGGGGCCTGATAGTGAGCCATCAATCAAAGTGAACGAGGAAGTGCTACGATTAGGCCTCACTTATCAGCCCCAACACTGGGGACCCCAGAGCCAGTAATTGGGAGGAGGGAGCTGACCACGGGGGATTTTATAATGTGTGCAGTCTTATTTGTTTTTGTGTTCAATTTCATATGTTTTTGTAGGTGTGCGTATGTTTGTGTGTGTGCAACTGTGTGTGCTTTTTAACACCTGTACATAATGACAATGAGTTGAATTATTACTAAGTGGATGTAACTCTACTGCTTTTACAACAAAAATTGTAATGCTAATAAATCGATAATTTCTGTGAAAGATATGTTGAAAGAAAAGAGAAAAAGAAATGCAGAGAAATAAAAAAATATCATGGAAAATGTAGATACCAAAGTTCCAAAAGTTTGAACCACCTTGTTGCTTGTACTTCAAGTTGACACATCAGCACTGCGATCTGTTCGTATACTATACTTTTGAAAAGTAATGCACAGTGATGCAGTTGTCACATAACTTTCTTTCCTCTGTAACGTCACCTCCATTGTTATTTTAGCCATTGTTTTGTTGCCTCGACCTAACAAATTTGTTTCTTGTGAAGACAGAAGTTTATTTTGAAAAGACTCGACTGGAATTTGACACGTGTTACCGGACATTAGTAGGAAAACGCTGAAAAAAGAGGAATAACTCTTCTTAAGATATCATACAAGTTGTGTGAGGATTATCAAATAAGACATTTTTAATAGAAACAATAGAAAGAATGAGGATCATAAAAAACTTTTGTTAGTCTTTCTTATTTACAGTATATGTCATGTATTATATAATATGTATAATGTATGTACATTTTTCAGATTTAAAAAGTTAAACCATGAGGAATAAATTAGCACGGAAAGAAAAAAAACAAGTTTTGAAAACAACAACAATAAAAAACACGATTGTTTATTTACAACGACCTCTTTGATAATCTACAGTACACCCTTCAGCTAATCTGTGTACATAAACATGGATGTATGTGTGACACTGTTCGTGAAACATCCATATGTATCATGTGTTCGTGAGGACAGCTGTGTTACTTATGACTCCCTCCCTCTCCGCCGTATGACTGGCCTCTCTGATGTGACAGATGCATGCAGATTCCTGCAGCTGTGCTCTCACCTGTTGGGCGAGGGGTTAATGGGACGTGAGATGTCACCAGCACACCGGCCTTTTTAGGGTGCAGCCACAGAACGCTGGGTGGCTCTGGCGCACAAAGGAGGCAATATGTGCTTGACATACTGACCTTATTTTACTGCCACTATTACCTCGAGGAATATGTAATCCCCTGACCCCCTGAAACACGTTATGATTAGACTTAGAAGATTCTTGCTATGTACACAACCCTTTGGTTTAATTTGTTGAATAGTGACTGCTATGTAAAGACAGCAAAGATGTTGATTTATCACCTATGCTGAAAGCAGAATATGACTCACTCAGTTTTACTACATGTTTTTATTGCTATATATGCCTGGATGACATTTACTCTGATTCAGCTTTCCTGCAAGTAGTCATTGCCCCACAGCTGCTGGGTTTCTCCGCATGTTACAAAGAAGCTAATGATAACCTTTGTTCTTCAAAACAACTCACCTGGTCTAGCCTCACTCTCTTTTTTTCTTTTTTTCTTTTCTTGCACACAGGATGACACCCCTAGGCAACATGACTGCGGCATATTGCATGCACAAGTAGTAGAAAAAACTCTAAAGGAGAGACAGAAAGAATGGGATGAAAAAGAAGCAAAGGAGGTGCAGGTACATAGGGCGCTATGAACTGAAAGAGAAAAAAGGAGAAGGGAAGAAACACATGAGATAGCGAGAGATGAAAAGAGAGAGGCGAGGATGAGTGTTTGATGTGGTTTAGACGGCTCACTACTGATGGCTCTGCACCCAGTGAACTCACACTGTTGTTATAGTTTGACTTTTAGCAAGAAGATCAGTGAAAAGTTTGATCTGGTTGTTTTAAATACACAGCATCTGCAGGTAATATACTGTACATTGTTCATGTCATTATTAGCATCATTATGTGTTTTCCCTCTCTGAGTGAGTGCACAACTGCAAACCACAGGTCAACACATTTAAAGATGCATCACTTAGAGTCGGTAAAATTACCTGAGATCAATGACTTGCAGCAGCAGGACTGTTGCAGGGACTTCTTAAGTGTTACTTAGAATTACCCTCCGCAAGAAAAGAGGCCTCTCCTCATTTCCCCTTTCTTCTTCCAGAGCCCTCCTCGCCGTCCCCGCTCCTCCATCGCCTACCTGTCTGAAAACATTAAAGAGAACTGTCCCTCAGATCTTTACCTTGTCTTTATACAGTTCCCCTCAGATGTCAAAGAGTTCAAGCTATGCTGCGCGCAGCTCAGAGCACATGAATCTTCTAAAGACACAAAAAGGAGCTGGTTGAGTGGGATTGTTTAGAACACTTTTTGGGCCAGCTAAATCACACACACACACACACACACACACACACACACACACACACACACACACACACACACACACACACACACACACACACACACACACACACACACACACACTGAATGACGGAGCGCTCACTTTCTCATACATTGTCCCAGATGGGTCCTTTGTCCCACATATACGTACACTCTCTCCGCGTAAAGAGGCCATACGGTTGTTTTGTTTGTGGTCAGAAAGATCATTTTTGGAAAACATCTGGAGGTCACTAATCACCCTGTGGGCGTCAAGCTCATCAAATCCCCCTTGACACGCACCAACTCCACAATCGCTTCAGAAATATGCTTTAATGAGCATTAATGCCACCACAATGGCAGTCCCACCTTATGTATCTTAATCCTGGCTTGTGTGTGTGTGTGTGTGTGTGTGTGTGTGTGTGTGTGTGTGTGTGTGTGTGTGTGTGTGTGTGTGTGTGTGTGTGTGTGTGTGTGTGTGTGTGTAGTACAATCTGATCTGAGTACCCATATGCGGGCTTCTTTTGAACTCATTAATCAAGGATTGGAAATAGGAGGGGGGCACCATAAAAAAACATACAGGATTGAACAGGATTATTCTAGAGTGGTTGTAAAAAAAAGTATTAATTTCGTGCCTCTTCAAAAGATCATATTTAGTCGGAAAGATCACAGCCAGTATAGCCCTGAGCTGGAAACAAAGAGGCGGGGTTTGGGAGTGTGCATGACACTATTGAGAGGGATAAAGAGAGAGAGATAGAGATGTTATCGAGGAATAAAAGAGGAGCCAATAGGAAGGGGAGATTGGTTGTGAGACAGAGTGAGGGAAAGGTGAGCAATAATTCTCTGCCAACAGATACACAGTGATAAGAGGAAGTTGCACACACACAGGCCCTTTATTAACAAAACACCTTCCCATCATTTGAAAACCCCCACAGTCTAAAAATAGTAAGGTCCTGGGAAGTACATTTTTTTACTGTTATAAATGCACCTGTCTGGCTATTTTTAGAAAGGTTTCCCCCACCTTTGAAAAAGAAACCTTTAGCTGTTGCTGGATTTCCTGCTGCACTAAAGGTCAGGCCCAGATTGTTTCCGAGTCTAATTTTTTCCCCTTTCTGCACAGTCATTATGACAGCAAGCACCACGTCAGCAGCAATAATACCTCTCAGTCTCCTGACCCCTGTAATCTCAGCAATGCCAAAGGAGGCTGAGCTCTGTAATAACAGCAGCCTTACCCCTATTGTTTACCGTTTACGCTCTCTATTTTTAGAGCGCCAGCTCTTTTTTTAGCCACAGCGACGCAAATAGATCCTCTAAATCACGACGTGTCTATTATGTTTTGAGCAAACAGCTGGTGATGTCATGAGTGAGGTAGATTGGTGGTGAGTATGTAAACAGACCTGCTTTTCAGAGGTTGTTTTTAGAATCAGGTAATCCAGTGAACTTAGGTTTTCAGCCCATACCACTTAAGGCCCTTTGTTATTCAGTCTCCTAGACAGGAAAAACAAGAAGGTCAATACACTAAACATTTGAACTCAGAGATAACCTGAAACTTCCCCAGTTACTTTATTAAGACGAATATTTTTTTGTTTTAACAAGTTTTCCGAAATTGTATGTTTAAATATGCAAACATGACCTCATATATGTGCTAATTTGCATACATTTCTAGAACAGAAGTCTGAACATTGTTTAAAGCCAGGTTTAAAATTCCTGTTTCATTTTGTTGACACATTAGAGTCAAAGGTTATTACATAGGGTATTTAGAATATCTATATGTAAGTATAAGAAACACATAAATGTGTATTTTGCATAATTTCTTTCCACTGTTGACCAGTGCATGATTTTGTTTTGCTTGCAATGTCTCCCGTTCATAACAGGCTGACATAAAGAACCTTTGTTGTACAATTAAATACATAATAATAAATTGTCGGTTATCATACGTACATATTCTGCATGCTCAGACTTTTCTTTCACAAATATATTAGTTTAGTTGAGCATTGTAAAAGCGATCTTCAACACTTTTTATTGCTGTAAATTCGCAACATATGTATCCCCACATAAATACATCATAAGGATTATGTAATGATGTACTTTAAATGTTTTCAAATATTATGAATACTTTACTACCAATCAAATGCATTCATGTAGGTTGTGTAAAATAAGCCGATTATACTTAATGCTGTGGAGAAACACAGTAGGCCTATTACATGCGTGTAAGTTTGAATTGTTCTGTTGACTTTGAGGCGTTTAATCTTTATTTACTCCCCATTCTTGGCTTATGCAGAGCAAAAAGCCTACCTGCGCTTTCACGCAGTTACATCCTGATCACAATCATCTGTGCCTTGTTGAAGAGCCCATCAACAGCGGTAGCAGTTCATAGACTGCATCATCAATTCACTTTCCCCACCCGCACTTTCAGTTCAGGAATCCAAGTCATACCACTCTGGGGCTTTGTGCAAGAATATTACTCACATGCAAATACATGAGGAGTCATTTCAGTCAGTGTCTCATTCTGTACTAAGACTGATATTGTGAAACATATCGCTAAGCTCCACTGCTGCACACAAATGCCATGTTACCACACTGTTAGCCTGTAATTGCTCTCCGTGGTGATCCAGCATGTAGAAAGCCCAGATTCAGAGCAGGCAAATCTATATAAAGAAACAGCTGATCGGCCTGGATTTGGAGACGCTACTGTTTTGAGAGCAAAGCACTTTCAGAACTGCTCATGCAGCAACATGATTTCCCCCTCTGATGAGCAGAACTTTCACAATGACACATTTCTCTGTTTCTTTTTTTCAGGAGGTAAAAGAGGAGAAACCTAGAGCCTTTACAGTAGATCTCAGGTATGCAACAAGTAACTGTTGCACACATGTTGCTTCTGCACGTGTGCGGACTATAAACATAATGGTCAGGAAAGACGTACACATGTATGTGTGCATGACCTCGTTAGCGTGTAGTTAAAAATAAAGCTTACATCCTTTTAATGTGGTGAGTTCTGAAACATGTCTTGTATGCAGAAGGTATATGTGGAAAATAAACATATGATTTACTTTTTCACACCTTGAACCGCTTGACTTCCTTCAAGAATTTGCAATAAACTGAATGCTTCTTTCATGCACAGGACACTTCAGAGAATAACTAAATGCATGACTAGTATCTGGAATGTTTCTTTATTTCAATGACAGATAAAAATTGTTTTTGGATTGCATATTTTTTCGTGAAGAAATCTTCCTGATGCCATGCCGTGGGTTTGGACTCTATTTCCATAGGGAAGAACGTCCAACAATGGACGGACTGGTGCAAGAGGCCTGTTCAGAGATATTTGAAAGGTTGAAGTTGCAGTTGCTGCAAGAAAGAACAGCTGAACTATAATTGGTGTCAACAGGAAACCCAAAACTGTATTTGCTCAGTTAAGTCACATTACTGTTAAATTATTTGGTTCTGTTTGCTTTTTGCAGATTCAGCATTTACTGGACTGCCAGTAGCAGTATGTACATGAAGGCCTACTTTTATTCTGAGTTATCTTTAGTTTTGCATACAAAACTTTCAATGTTCAGCATTAAGTGTAAAATAAAGCAAAACAACATTTTTTAGGTGAAAAAGGCAAAATTCTGACATCTTTAATGTGGATGTCAAAACAGTTTTAATGGTAAATGAAGTCGATTAAAGCAATAAATTCCTCAGTACTAGCTTCATTGGCCAAAAAAGCTGGTTTTGCAACGGTAAAATCTGTTGTTCTTCCTGCAACCAGTGTCGTCAATTGATGTGACAGTGACGTAGTTGGATGCAAAGAAAGAATTACAGGCTGCTATTTCAGCTATGAAATCCGCCTCCGGGTAGCCAGGGGGCACGTATGCTCTATATGCTGCACAAAAACAGAACTTCCTTAACCTGTTGTAAGTTGAATGTTATGGATAAAGACGGCTGCGGCGTCAGAGGACTTGCTGGCAATGCATCCTGGTATATGTAGTCATTGACTGCACTGCTCTGCTAGCAGGGAAATACGGCTTTCTCGATCAATATAGCACGTACTGATTGACAACATTTACCATCATCGCTGGTTGGCCAATTCCCCCTTTAAGGCTCGTATCCCAGTGCCTCAATGCTCAGTGCAGCTGGCATAGCTTGCCTTTGAACTACCTCAAAAGACAATTCAGCATCTAAAAGCCAGTCCTCTCTCTAATTACAGTGTCTCTGTATTATAGGGCAGGCATGGACTTCTCAGTATTCTATTGCCAGTGCTTTGTAAATGGCTGAATCCGAGCTGGCTTGAAACAGGAGCCCTTCTCTCTGGTCTTGATTACCCTGCTACTACCCTGCTGTCTTAAACTCTAGTCTAAGCACGCTAATTGACCAAGAAGATTTATTTTATGTACAGTAACATCGAAGAGAGTAATTGCAAGATAATGGGGAGTTTGTGCATGCATAATAATAACACTTCCTTGAAATGTTTCCCCATCAGTGAGGGTTTTCCTTAGAATGCAATTCATGCAAGAGGAAGACAAAACCTTTCCGATAAAGAACGGCTCATGGCATAGTTTTTTAAGCAGAACTGTACTTTACTGGGATGTCTCCATGTCAGGGAGAGAAGCTGTGCAAGGACATGCAAGGTGGTGCATTCATCTGGAAAACCCTGCTTCAGAGTTTAAGACCGGTGAAGCGAGAGTGGAAAATACAGTTGCCCGTCCGTCCTGACATCAATATGCTTACATGTTTTGTTGTCGAGCATGACACCTCAGGGTCTCTAAAGAGTAAGCACAGGCGTTGTGACATCCTAGACTTCACTGGTTTCTCCCACCAGGATCACAAAAAGAGGAGATGTAGGATAAGATATCTGGGCCAATAGATAACTGCTCGACTAACCTGCTTCCATGCACAAATGGGTCTAGATTCAATACAAGCACTCGATTTGACCTACATATGTGTATACAAAGGTGTGCACGTCTGTCACCTGAAATAGACAGAAGCAACACAGGAGGTGGATTAATTCGAATATGAAAATGGAGCAATGCCTTTTGCATTTGTGTGCATCCGGAGTGTGCAAGATGAGGGCAGCATGCGGCTGAGTCATTCTGTAGCGCTTTGTAGTTTTTTTTTATGAACATGTGGATCGAAACTGCTGGTAGAGCACAATTCAGATTGATACTCGAAACACAGGTAAAGCTGTAAATATCATATCATAGATGCAACAATCATGAAACTGCCGACGCATGCATGTGTGGGAAGTTTGAATAAGTAGCTCATGTCTGCAGGGTGTGTGTGTGTATGATGGCTCTGCGTTAGTCGGAGCTTTGTGCATGTCAGTTAGTATATCTGGGAAGGGAAAGGGAAGTGTTTCAGGGGGAAGTGGATTAACAGCAGGATGCAACGGAGACACTCTAAACAGCCATCTCACATGCATGGCTGGAGGCGAACAATACACATTTATATGAGAGAAAGAGAAAGAGAGAGCAGATGATGGAGGCTGACAGAAAGGAGAAAAAGAAACAGGGAGAAAGAAACAGATAGCTAAAGATTGTCACAATCTGCCTTTTACATAATTTTCATCAGTTATGCTGCACAACACAAGCACATTGGTCTTCTTTATTTTGAAATAGTTAATTATTGTTGAATTGTGACCACTTACAGTAGTTCTCAGAAATGGAGGAAAAAAGATAAGCATCAAAGCAACTTTTAATAATTACTGTATATCCGGCCAACCGAACCCCACGATCCCTATTCTCAACAAAAAAGAAAGACAAAGTTTAAAACATTGAGAGAAAAAGGTCTTTCTCATATATATTCTTTTTTGTTTTTTTTTGATAACCTGCCAAAAAAATACAGTTCCAGTTGGGGAATGTACTCAAAAAGTGTTAATTTCATATGTGGATGGAGCAAATCAAAGCCTAAGTTGAATTGAGGCCAAAAGGTCTGCATGCTGATTGATTGATGCGTGTGGGTAGTGCACACATGTATGCATGTTTTGTCAGCATATGATTTGCACTTCCACACACAGAGCACACAAATGCATTAAAATATTTTCGTGAAACATGACATGATAGAGGTGTTTTACCATCTAAAGACTGTGAGCACGCTTTCTCACCCACACAGATACATGCACACTGTGACACCATTATTAGCGGCAGCAACAGGTAAGATTAGATGCTGCTTTTCCTCAGAACCAACAGGAAAGATCCAGCTCCTGTGTGAGCTATATAGCTCTTACCTGAATTCTGTGGATTATCTGTCTGTACTGCAGGGGACAGCCAAGAGAGCATGAATGTAGGGCAGCCAGAGAGGGAATAAGTGTTACTTTAAATGGATGCCAGCGCAGGAAATATCCCCTAAGATGTCTGTCTGTTGTTCCCCTGTATACTTATCCTGGGAGCTTTATTCTGCCCCTGCCTGGAAGAGTTTATTTCTGGAGCCTCAGTTCCTTTTTTAAGCATCTATTCCTTCTATTCCTAGCCAGCCATATCCCGTGGTTTCCATCTCTGGCTATCAGTGTTTCTAAATCAAGCGCTGCCCTAAGCTACAGGAGTGTCGTGCTGGACCTGGATCAGTCCCATGTGACTACTGTTATGGCGCAAAAGACGTGCTGTGTGACCTGAATGAGATGGGGTGTCAAACGTTGGTCAGCTACTGCCACATAATCCAATTTTCATAGTCATTCCGCTCTGCTAAACTTGTTAAACAATGTACCTGGACAAACCGTCTAGTAATTTGTAGACGCTAATAGAAACTGCAAGTTCTGACTGCGTGTGCTGTAACTCTGGAGCTGTAATTGTAAGGGTAAATGCAAGTTTGGGCGGTTCACATCCAAATAACAGGCTTTGGATTTGACAGTTATCATCTATTTAACTGTATGACTGTCTGTCTGCATCCCTTCCCATTTAAAGGTTTTGTTTTCTGCTTCAACAGTGTTCAGACACGAGGGTGGTGTCATTTGCAGATACTCCTATGAGTGTCTGTCTGTCTTTGACTCACAGTATGGGAGTCCTTGCAGGGTGGAGATCAGTTTGATTCAGACAGAAAGAGACTTGGAGTTGATGGTAACTGAAAAAAAAAACAGTCATTTTTGAAGTGCTGACTGAAACTTCATGATTTCGGATGAAAACTCTTCAATTTGTGATGCCAGCCACCCCAGCCTGTCACGATGGAGCCTCAGTGTGTAGTGAAAACACGCGTATATAATGTCTTTCAGGGCAGCTCAGGGATACATGTGCATGCAAATGGAAATTTGGTAGTGGGTGTGTGTGAACCATCTGCCTGAGGGTGTGTATGTCTCTGTCCCTGTATATGTGTGTGTGTATACATGTGAACAGACTGTTTGCGGGTGTGTGTGAAGAATTAATTGCCAGTTACAGCAGCAGGTCCCTATGTGCCAGACACCTGTACAGTACATCGCCCAGTCCCTGAACTCAAAACCAGACAAAGCAAAAAAATAAAAAAACACAGACACGGCACAGCATGGGCAAACACACAGATGCAAACAATTTACTGCCAGTGCAGCAGTAAACATGTATTTCTTTTTTCTTTTCTTTTTTTACTGAAAGCTTAGCATTACCCTTCTTTGTTCTTCTGTGTTGGAAAAAAAAACAATTGTATGCATGCAGACATGTGACCACACTGCAGACTTAGGAGCAGATTTAACATGCAAAGTCCAAAACTCAAGAAGAATCCTTTCATGTAGGATTCTTGCACCCTCACACGCGAGCAACATGGAAAACAGAGACAGGGAAAAACTCAGTTTGCAGCTCCGGAGGTAGACTGACTGAAGACAGCAGATCTAAGCTGCAGTGATGAAGTGCCCTCAACTGTCGTGGCAGCTAAATCTGTATTTTAAGGGCATTGGGCACTCGGGGCGATGTCCTAGTGCAACCTTCTTAATAGACTGAGTGACACCTTGTACAACCAAGTCTTGTTTACAGCTGAAGTCTGCGAACGCTGGATTATTTATGTTATGCACAGCTTTAAACGTTACATAACTCATGCATTCAACAGTAAATGTCCGACATTTTCTCGAGCTGCAAAACATTCATTCTGAGGATGCAAAATGAGCGTTAAAGGAATAAATGAAATGTGCATTGATGCTGACATCTCATTTCTAAATATGTTATGACTTTTAGATTGAAACTAGGCAGAGCATGTGCCTCCCCACAAAGACCCCATGGTTTTTCCCTTGTTTCTTTCTATCACTACTGCCTTCTGTCTGCCGTGATTAGATGAAGAACTTCTGTTAATGGGATTAGTGGGCCTTTCCACCTGCCGCAGCATTATGGGTAAAAAGAAGCATCTCTTCAAAGTCAGCAGATCCCCTCTCACAGTCTTAAAACTCCATTTCATCAGCTTAGAGGAGCGGCTGAGGCGGAGGCTGCAGCCGCGCCTGTGTCAGACAGATGCACCGGCAGAGGGAAAGGAGTTTTTACTCGCCCGTTTGCGACAAAGAGATTACAAGAGGGTGAAAACGCAAGAGGATTAAACATGATGTGATACTTTATTGATCTGTTGGAGTGAAACTCTCTTTGCACATCCCATCGAGGTCAGAGGTGAAGGGCAGCAAGAGAATAACTCCTTGATGTTGGCAAGAGATTCTCTGTTCTTTTCAAGTACATTACGCAGACAGATGCTTGCTCTCACGAGAGGCTAAACCTCTCATCCAGCTGAGGGACGCGAGCCCACCCTGCTGCTCAAAAGAGGTTGTAATGTCTAGCGCTGATTGTGTCTGTCTGTGGTCGACAACAGGGACACCTGCGATCTTGTGCGGGGAGCGTCATCCCCCTAAACTACAACACTACAAGAGTCTACCACCAGACACACAGGCCCAGACAAACCACTCTCCTCCCACCCAAACCCACACACACACACACATGCAGACAAAAGGTTCCCCTGTGGCTTTTGCAAATCACAAACAGGCCCACGTCAGTCCCTTCTCAAAAACACCTGCACACAGACGCACCACGCAAACAAGTGGCCTCTCTCCCATGTGTCCGACTCACCGCGCAGATGTGTAAACCACGAGCAGTGTTGTTACATATTACATTTTATTGAACGTGTTACTCAAATGTCAAGATGTGTGTGATCATAACAGAGGATTATTGGAAGCACATTTGTCTCTTAGCGGGGCACAGTTGAATGGCTGAAGGTGGAGGATGAATATAGTGGAGCTGAATCATATGTCACGCTTATTCAGAAGCCAAAGATCCATAGCTGCACAATGAAGAAGTGCTGCTCTGCCTCTGGCTTCTAAGGATGGCCGAAAAAAATATGCTCAGGAGGAAAAACGATTGTGTAAACTGTGTGACGTTGGAGAAATGCTAAATTAGTCTGCTTTTCTCTCATGTGTTGTACTATAGATACTACTACGATTTTAGAGTGACGTTTTTTCCCAAAATGGCTGGACTATATCCTGTAATAATTTGGTGTACAGTATAGTTAGTTGAAAAATTGAAGCAGATAAGATAGATGGAATATTATGTTACATTTACAGTAGATGTGCTTTACTGAAAAATTATAAAAGTGGTGTGAGTAGTATTTTCTGTATTCCTTTATTAGACTTTTTTTGTAGTATTTGAATATTCATTTGCTGCATTCTGGATCTGGTTTTTGTGGTGTCTTGTAAACCCATGCCAATTGGGCATATTTAAATGCATGACAAGAATGAAAACTTACATCATCATCATGTATAAGTTATGTACTCATAATACTAACATATCATGTTGTCTAAACTCAGCTCACGTAGACAGCAACAGATGCAAAAGGTGGCTTCTGTATACACTGTGGGGTCCCATTACTCATAATTCCTTTGACATTTTATGTCTGGAACCAAGTGCTTCATAAAATCAGCAAGACCAGAGGGTCAGTTAGGAATGAATAAAACGGAAAGAATACTGGAGGGAAGGTGGAAGACGCAGACAGCCAGAGAGATGAGGACCCAACGTCCAGCCTCATGATGCTGTTTTGGGTTAATGGAAGTTCAGTTTGACAATAAACCTCAGCAGTGCGCTCTGAGCCAATGCCATCCATCATTTTTGCTAAGCAGAGGTATAACTCTCATCAATTCCATGGAGGTAGCACTTTGATTACTTCATTGGAAGGTTCTGCTCTTGGTTGCGCACAGCAAACCCCATTATTATTCTTTGCAAGCCATGAATGTCACCAAGGGTAAGTCTTCATTTGGTTGTGGATGCAGCTACAGGAAACTAGCAACAGTTGTCCGCAGTGCCAGTGAAAAATGGCCTTTATGCCCTCCGGTGCTCACGTCATCTCCTCCACAGGCTGCCAGATAACCCCGGAGACAAAAGGGTTTCCTGTCAGTCAGATAATCATCACACTCACTTCCTCCACACTGGTAGCCGTGCTGCCTGCAGGGGCAAGAGGCTAACACAGTCACAGAAGCTGATCCGGGGCTAGTTTTCTCTTTTTTTCCTCGGGGGTTGATTCTCGGCCTAATTCAATAAGTTGTGTTGCGAGCAGACGGGTCAGGGGTCATCATACTCCATTAGAGGGGTCAAGCCAATGGTGACCTATGTCTGTTTGGCCCTCTGCTGCTGTGTAGACACCAATATGTCAGTGAGATCTAGGTAACAGATACTGGTTTGAGACTAGGTTTGGCAGTTGCTTAGTAAAGCTTGAAGACATTCAACTTTCATGAATCAGTGCAAAAAATGATCAGGATCAGAAAGTGAGTCATACTGAACATATTGCCCCTTTACAACTGCAATAGCAATATCAGTTATATCAGAATTCAGGAATGCAAACACAGAGAAGAAATAGAAAGATGTATTTCATATACATGCAAGCTTAATTAATAAAATGTCCCATTACAAGCATTAGTGTGTCTAACCAGCTGCAATCTAAGTAGTACTGTATGCGTGGGTGTGTGTAAGAAAGAAACTAGGTCGCAGCGAGGGGGGATTCCTCCACTGAAGGAAACTCCACTCTGCTCGGCGCTCTCTTCACAACATCATGGGCACAGCAGTTGCGGCTGTTATCATTTCTATTCTACGTCTCACTCAAAAGTTGGAAACTTGGAAACTTCCATAATCAATTGTTAATGTTCATTCAACACAATTAAACAAGCTGAGATATTAGATATTGTTTTCACTTGCTTTATGCATGAAATTATGTGACATTAGATGGTGCAGATCCTCGCAACAAAAGGCTCACCACATGCTACCACGCACGCCAACAATCCCACGTACACACACCTACCCATGGTTGAAAGCATCCCAAAGAGAAAGAGCCAATGAGTCACACGCCGAACTGCTGTGAGGTTCTCTCCCCCCCTGTCTCTCTCTCTCTCTCTCTCTCTCTCTCTCTCTCTCTCTCTCTCTCTTTCTATCTCTCTCAACTCCACACCATGTGGTCTGGCCATGTTTTAAGATGCTGCACTTTACACACTCTGACTCACCCGGCTCCTCTGCTTGAAAAAGGTCACACCGACAGCTTAGAACTGCACCAATTAGGACCACTTTGCAAGTGGGAAAGATAATTTCCTGCCCTTAGATCAGAAGAGATCAAAAGGTCAGCCCTTTTTTTCTGACAAGGTGCTTTGATTATTAACGCAAACAAAAATCTGGCAGCTAAATCTAAAAAAAATTATGCTTTGAATCACCTAAATTGGGTAATTTCCACGTACAGTAGTTCTGATACTCTTCACTTATCTTTAAGTGTAATTACACAGAAACTTTTTTTTTTTTTTTTTGTGTGACCTGCATGTTTGCATATAGTTGCCTACCAAGCAGATTTTGTGATTGTTACTCTGCTGCTGCTTCTGTTTCGCTGCTACCATCTAACCACAATGTGCCACCAGTAGTCAGGTACATGCATGAAAGAAATTCCCTAAAAGTTTTTAGCAAACATTCCAGTCCCAAACACATTTTAACAACTTTCACCTATCTTCAGAATGTACTTAATCAATGTTGACTGTTAAAAGACCTACTGCAAGATAAAAAATCACTCCACCACTGCTACCAACACTACCTTGACTTTTCATGATTCCAGTAGAAGACAAAAGTGACATTACAATTTATTTTAATTCTTTTTATTTAAGTGCTGTTGAATGGTGCAGTACCTTGATGCAAAGGTCATTTTAATATTTAAGGCTTTTTAAATGCCCGGCCTCGACATAAATATGACATTGCGTTTATTGCTTGTGTGAAACATTAAAATCCGTAGAGTAGTTTAGGGAGGCTATCTTGAGAAGCTGATTCAGACACCTCTGGGAAATATGTAATGTTGTTCTAAGGTGGAGAGCATTAGTAAGAAAATAACTATCAGCATGATGATTTCCGACAATTCATGTGTCAGTAACTTTTTAAAAGTATTTTAGAAATAAAATTGTGTTTATTCCTGGAAGCCAATATAACTGTCTAGGTAACAATAAAAGGTGCATAAAGGGAATGAAACACTCTCTTGATGAAACAATGAGGGCTGTCACTTGCAGAAAATGTCCCTCTGTGGAGCTGCATTGAACAGTTGTCGTGGTGACTAAGACCGGCATTGTGCATCATGAAGCTCATGCTCGGCAGAAGTTCTGTTGCACAGAGCGCCTGCTGCCTCCTCAAAGCACTGAAGGCCAAACTGCTCATCGCTGCAACGCTTCACTCTGCTCTCTGTTCGGTCCCTTTTCTTCCTTTTCTCCTCTCACCCTGAGTCACTGCTCCCTGGGGGAAATGAGGGGGTAACCATGAATCATTTCTAGGGGGGTATGAAAAAGCGTGTGCGCAAGTACGGGCAAACTCGCGTTTCATGGGTGACTGTGTGATTCAGGCGTGTGGGCTGTGAAACCTGAGCAGTGGGCAGATAGTAAGAGGAGCAGCAGCAGCAGCACAATACAGACAGTGCAGGGCAGAGACCCTCTTCTCTGTCCCTTTTCTTCACCTCTTGCCTTTAGGGAGTTACAACAGCTGCACCAGACACAGAGCACCACCCATTAACGGACACACAATGCATAAAGACTCATGACGCCTCATAAGAGAGTAAAGGGGCCACAAGACCGGGTGGTTTGTGCATGTTACAGAGCAACTACATGTTTCTGTAAACCAAATGTTGTGCGGCTGTGTGATCAATTTTCATGTTTTATCTGACCATCATCCTGCTCCAGCCATTAAACAGAGAAAGGGTCTAGTTTGCACTCAGCCAGGGCAGGGTTAATGTATCTTTATGGGGCAGGACAGCTGTCTAGTCCCCATTACACAGCCCAGGGGACGGCACAATTACAATACAGTGACCTACCTCTGACCCCATGACCCCTCGGCCGGCTACTGACTGACCTTCCACCTCCCATTGACGGTCCAACGTGTGGCTTTCTAACAGGGGAAAGAGTGAGGCGGAGGCGTTTTGTCAGCACTACTCCATGTCATACACTAATAGTACAGTCTTGTAGAAATGAATATCTGGTAAAACTGTGCTTTTATTCATTTATTTTTGTAGTCTGAGCAGTCTGCCACTTTCGACTGTTATTCACCGTCATCCACCCACGATTAGCTCCTCTATTTCTGTCATGCATTGCACTGTTGAGCAACAGTCTCTAGAGGGATTTTAGTGGGTTTCAGGAGGCATTTTGGCAGTTTTATGCTGCATTCACAGGGATCCAGACGGTAGATGGCTAACCGGATATCATGTTAGTGAACGAGGGTAGGACAGAGAATACCAAGCAACGATATATATATACTGTTTGCCATGTGTATGTGTGTTATATTATAAAACATGATGGTATTCACAACTAGATGCTACGTAGCTCCCTCACACTAGAAAAAATAGTTTAAGTTTACAATAGAATATTAAGAGAAAGCTGCATTTTACTACTTGCAGTAGTAGAATAATAACATAAAATAGTGGACACAAATTATTTTAATATGATTTATTCCATCACCAGAGAAACATATAACCATGCAAGTTAAGCCAAGTAATGTAAGCTGTGTCTTAATTCCCTTTCAACCTTACTTTCACTTGCCATTTTGAGTGCATAAGTGCAGATGTTAAGTGAGCAAACAAATAGCATGGCAGGTGCAAGTTGTGGTCAATTTTCACAGCAAAATTTTTGCTATTACTTCTGAAGCCATAATTATTTTCTCTTCTAACTCAACTAAGAAGCTTTTCTTCCAAATGTGGGAAAAAAAACCCAGTGTACAACAGATATACAAACACCCACAAGTGGAGAGTATAACTGTGTAACTGTGTGACGCGAGAGCACAAATCACCTTACCTTTTGTAGCTGTTACGGTTTCTAATATGGTGAAGAGATGCTTTATATTTCATGGGAGGTTTTGCCGTATATGTGGGATAAGCTGGAAGGAGTGTGTGAAGTTCATCCCCAGGTTTATGAAAACATGTAGGGTATGTCTACAGAGAGAGAAAAAGGCACACATGGCATTGTGGGTAGTAACACTGACTCAAAGCAAACAGAGCTGGGATTGCAGCATTTAAAACCTGTTGCCTGAATAGGTTGCATATTGACAAAAAACAGAACTGCAAACCATGCTCCATCTGAAATTCCTACATTTCTGCAAGTCATGAATGCAGTTGTCATGCAGCAAATATTTGTACTTTGTATAACACACAACGCGGAATCGAGAGAACATCTCACTCTTCCTGAGGCACGCCCATATTAAGTTCAGGCACAGCCTGCACACTGTGATCAGCTGTACTTCATCTGGCGACCCTTTAAATAGGTCTCTTCTACATCCAAAATACCAAACTGGTCAGATGCACATGGTAGAAAACAGCAAATCTTCTCCAGAGAAAGGCAATAAAAAAAGATTCAGTCCCAAATCCAATTTGTCATGCTTCTTAAAAAAGTCCCTTTTTTTGAACATGTGTAACGGCCACATGTCCACAGCAAGACAACCTGTTCAACTAGGTGGCTATTTTGAGAGTTGCTCTCTGTAAATCAGTAATAAAAGAAAGGCATGTGGACTCACAGGGACATGTAGTATTTTCCCCTGATGACACTCTCCAGAAGCAATATTGCCAAATAGCTGTCCTGATTATAACATTTGTGTTATTGCTGTTTAAATGGCTAAATACATTTATATTTTTTAGAGATATTAAAACAAAAATAGCTTCTTGAGCACAGAGGAAATGTGCTGCTGGTAAATTTTAGTGGTTACCGTAATAGCAAGTGAGCAGATGTAAAGAAATGGCAATGTGCTTTTACTGAAACAAATCTTGGCCGGCACGCATTAGAGGGAAGAGGGAGAAATACAACCTCACCATACCCTCTAATAGCTATTGATCTCCTTTCCTGCTCTATTCAGAGAACAACGCTAACTGTGTGAGTGTGTGCACTGTTATTCAAGTGTGTTTGCATGTAGATAGTTAGTCTGTGTGTGTGTGTGTGTGTGTGCGCACGGGACAATTTATAGCTATGTGTGCAACCACTTGTGTCCCTGTGATCTTTTGACAGGCTTGGCATGGGGCTACATCACAGGGGCCAAAGCAGACTAACAGTGTTGCTCTAGCCCTGTGTTCCATTCTCCTCACTCTGGGTCAGAATGTCCTGCACCGTTTTCTTTGTTCCATTTATTTACCTCCTCTCCTCTCCTCTCCACCTCTGCTAACCTCTCACCTATCTCCCTCACACTCTCCAAATGGCCCCCCGCTGTGCCTTATTCTTTGGCTCGCCTGGAAAGCATGTACTACTGTATGTTGGTCTATCATGTTATTGTTAATGCTGTGAAAATGCGGGTCTCTCACTGCTGATTAAAAAAGCATGTGTGAAACTGCAAACAGAAATGAAGGCCCACCTCAGCTATGAGTCAGTAAACATGTCCCACTCTCTGTGTGGGGGTGGGGAAAGTATATATTTTTTTAACACAGTGAAAGGGTGCACTGCTCTTATCCTCCTGGGACCCAAAGGGACATTTGTATCACTTTAAAGGCAAGAAAAAAACCATTGCTTTACTGTAACAAGTAGCAAGAAAAGCTCCCTGGGGGACTGAGTAATCTCTAATCTCTATTTCAAGTAAATGTACCCTCTGAAAAGCACCCCAGATGTAAAGCATCTCCAACTGTTCTTTGCAGGTTGCACTTGAGATTTATTTTTCAGCGTTCTGCCGGAAACATGAGAGCTTTGAAAAGCAAGGATGGGAAATGTTCTGAGTTGAACTTCGGACACACAATACAGCACAGCCAGACAATACTGCGACTACCTTGGTGCACTGAAATCTGACACAGCTGTTTGCTGTTACTGTAAAGCAGAATGCTCTGCGGTGTACGGCACGTCTCCCCATCACATTCCTGGTTTGCATACACACGCTGTAAACAGGTGGTCCGTATCTGATGGTGTTACATACAGCAGGTGAAATGGGAAGAATCCATCCCCTCTCGCCCTCTGTCCCCCTGTGTGCCTCAGAAATATAGTAAGATATCTTTGGTGTTTTTACACTCATGCATGATATAAGCGTCAAGAAAGTCACTGCATGTTCTGCTTAACACTAAACGCAAGTGTTTGATGGATAAAAACCATGGTAACATAATTCTGCCCCGAGGATAATGGTGCTCCTGTTGTTTCACAATGACTTTTTTAAGGTTAGATTTGATTTTAGCCTCCTGGTGATGGCTGTTCCCAAATGTGCAAAGTCAACAATGAAATTACAGAATGTAACAGTTGCTTATTATGAAAAGGGGTAAGAAAACAAGTATCGGATCATTTTTTACCTGCAGGCTGTGGACAGCCCTCGGTTCAAGAGACAGAAGAACACCATAGTTTCAGAGGGAGGAGATGCATGAGAGCCAACTTTGTTCTGTTGTAATAAAACCAAGGCAGGCAAGAAAGGTGAAGTAGTAAAACAGAGAAGAGAGGGGGGGCAGTGCTAATGGACTCTTCTCAGGACGCCCTGTTCAAGATGTTGCCCTTCAGACAGGAGAGGTGAGATATGCTGCTGAGCGTCACTGGAGAGACTAGCATGTTAGACGAGCTGTTACATAATAACTTACTTAAATGTTCACATAGTTCATGTTGGTCAGAGAGCCACAGTTCTCCCTAATTGGGGTTCAATCTTTTGGCATCCTAACTTAGTTTCAGAACAGTTCCGAACATAGACAAACCTCTACAGCAGCAAAGCAGTCAGCAGGCCAGTGATGTCACAGCGAGGCATGCCATAGCTCCAGAGCTGGACGTTCCGCTGCATACCAACGCCACATGACTCCCATTGCTTGAGGCAGAAGTGATCCAGCTCTAAAGAATACAACTAAAGATCACACACCGTAACAGCCCCCTGTGTTCTCTGACACACACACACTCGCCCTTCACAGTCAGGTGACTGCATGTGACAAGACAACACTGTGGTCTTGCTTTCACCCCTGGACTTATCACGTGTGCTGCAGAGGGCTCAATCGAAGCAGCGTGCCGCTGTGAAGGGATGCACAATATTGAACGCAAGACAGGTCACAACACGCCATTGGTCAGGTAACGTGAGTGCATTGCCTCAAACACGCTGTCATAGATCATGTTTTCATCCTGTATCAGTTTTCAGATAAACATTTCTAGTGAAACTCCAGTTGTTGCTGGCCAGGGAAGTGTTTTATAACACTTGATGGAAGAAGCAGAGATCGAAAACCGATTAGAGGCTGATCCATAATCATCCCATTAAACCAGGCTTGAGAACCACTCCAAACTGCTAGAAGACTCTGTAATAGCAACGTGTTGTTCAGTGCTTGGGTAACATATCAACGGGCACATGATGTAAGGGATAGTAATAGTATCAGTTTTCCAAGTGAAATGGTGAAAACACAGTCACGTTCTGGAAAGCACTGAGTTAGCTCAGGTAAGTCATCTGATTACCAAGTATCTGCTGACCTCTGCTGGTCAAAGTGGATTAATTCTCTGATGGTCATAAAGACACTCAAAACATTCAGCTGTAACGGCACACAATATTTAAGATTCCTCATTTGCAAGTGGATCAGCTGAATATAGTTCTCGGAAGTAGATGAACAGACCGGCACTGTTTTCATTAGGACTCAAACCTGTTGGACAGTGTTGTAGTCAAAACCACCTAAACCAAGACCACATCATGACCAAGACCAGAGTGTAGAATATGACAGCGTTGTCCGAGATTAAGGTTGTAATTTAGACATTCACAGGGATTTAATTGAAACACTCTCAAATTTGAGAAATTATAAAGTCATAAAATAATGAGAAAAATAAAACTCGGAGACATTGTGGAGTGCATAAGCATGAAAATGAAAATATAGTGTTTGTTTATTTTTGCTAACGAACCAAATACCTTCCAATTTGCAAGGTTTTTTTTTGTGTTTTTCTCTCATAAACGTATGATTTAAATAAAAAAAATGTTTCTTGTCAATTTGCCACTTTAATCAACTTTAATCAACTTTAATCAGAATATCCAAGTTTTTCTTTTATTGTAAATTTACAACTATTATCTCAGAAATTTTTCCTATGAGCAATAACAGTAATGATCTTCACAAATATTGTCATCCCTTCAGTTGAGGTCTTGACTGGTCTTAAATACCAGAGTCCTCCTTGTCTGAGGAGACTGAGTAAAAATGCGGTTAAATCAGAGACGAGACAAAGACCTTCAAGAAGTGGTTTTGAGACCCATCTCTAGTACAACAACACTGCTGTTGGAGCTTAATAACAACCTATGAGAACCACAACATTCTCAGGAACCATATACTGTTATGATGCAATAATTAAGTTGATGTGGAAATTTGTCTGATGACATCCGACCACAGTCAGATGTCATTTTGCTCAGCTCTCTTCCTGGAAGAATGATTATGCATCTTGTTGTGATGAGGTCCGGCCAGCCATTCAAATAATATCCACAGCAAAACTAAGAGTGATCATTTAAGCTGTTTTGCTGGCTGCTGTTGTCACAGGATTTCCCAGAATCCTCCAGCCTCCTAAACGTTAAGTGTTGATTTACTGCAGGCTGACCACTTTCAAGAAGCCAGTTGTAGAACAGCAAAGCATCTTCCTCTGCATCGCCTGATATTTCCTGCTCTCCCTCCTCCCCTTTGTGTTCTTGGAAAGGAGTGCAGATTTTATCAGGAAACTGATACTTTGCTGATGAACTCATATTCAGCCAGGAAGAAATTCACAGTGTCTACATTATGAAGGATATGCATTTGTCAAACAAAGGACTTCTCAGTCTGATTGATCGAATAGCTCCAGTTCTTATTATTGTTCCTCTTTATAGTTTGACACGCCTTCTAGTAAGTTGAAAGCTTTGTGGTAATTTCCCTGAAATACATTGGAAGGACTAGTTACATATACTTAATGCTTTCGGATAATTAATGAATAATTCACATGTTCCATTGATTTGTAAAGTTATGTAATCATTATCTATTTCTTTAGTGTAGTCTGCAAGCTCAAAGAGAACAAGTCATTATCGTCTAAACATGACAATTATTATCATTATCTCTGCCAGGAAGATCATGTGATCGGTCCTGTGTGTGCGTGCGAGGTGTGTGAGTTTGCACCTATGTGTCCGTCAAGGTATATTGTCGTATTCTTCTGCAGCAAACAATATACTATTTTGGGTGGCTAGTTATGGCTGCATGCTCAAGGACCTATTGTGGTTGCGGTGACTCAGGCTTTCTCAAAATATATTTTATTGCCTGTTTTATTCTGTCATTGACTGCCTGCTGACTCCTCACTCACTACTCTTATTCGGCCCCCCGGCCTGTAGGGGCTGCTGGTGATAACACAGCTTAGTGCATTGCTGTATCTGACTGTTAACGTAACAACCAGTACACACACTTCTAAGTACCTTGTTGCCACTCAGCAACACGGCAGACAGCTAGCTGAGTTTAATTTTATCTTCAGCAACATTGTATGAATTGTTGTCTAGACTTTGGGTTAGCCAATTGTGGAATGTATTCATTCAATCACACAATACATCAGTGGTAGCTGCAGACACACCTGGGGGAGTGCACCTTTCTAGTTCTCATTCGAAATAGTTTGGGTTTCGAGTAAATCAAGTCTTCAGCCATAGCGGCTCTGTGAGGCTTTCCTTGAGATAAATGCTAAGGTCATCATGCTAACATCATAATGACAAGGCTAACATGCTGATTATAAGTTCACCAACTTAGTTTAGCATGTTAGCATGCTAGTATTTGCTGATTTGTACAAAGTACAGCTGAAACTCATGGGAATACCATTAGTTCGATATTTGGTGATAAACCGAAGTATTGAACAAAGTGGAATTTTGACTTGAAGTGATTACAATACATCCTGGGGTCAACATGAATGCTTGCACCAGATTTCATAGCAATCTCTCCAGTTAAGACATTTCACTCAAAAGCACTAATGTGGACCTCAGGGTGGTAGAAAGTTAGGGGATTTCCAAAGTCAGTAGGCTTCATTATCTGGGGACCATGAATATGGGTAGAACTATCATGTCAATCTATCTAACAGTTGTTGAGATATTTCAGTATGGACCAAAGTAGTGGACATCAACATTGTCCTCCCTTGAGACTAGGCACAAACGTGACTAAAAATAGCTGCTAAACTCCTCTCTAAGAAATTTTTTAAAGAAAATAAAGTGATGTAATATGTTTTCCTGAAAGGTAAGAGCACTGCACATCTCCAAGCAACACATTGTGAAATGGCCATCTGTTTGAGTCATTGGTTTTCTCCCTCTATCCTCCCCTCTGCATTCTGGGAATGGAGCAAAGACTGTTATTGGAAGAGACAATTTGACAAAAATCATTAGGAGGAATTATTATTGGTCCAAAGACGGCTGTGAAAATGTGTGTAGAGCACTTGGATTCAAATGCGCTAATTGATAATAATACAGTATGCAAAGAGCAAAGCTCTCTTTTTGCTGTGTTAATTAACTTCTTAAAAATAGAAGTGCGCAGATATTGAAGTCATTTTCTCCAATCAAACATTGGAATCACAATGCATACATCTCTGAAATGTTAGATTGATGTAGGATATAGACTCAGACTTAACTCTCCCTGTAGTCTTTGTGGCACGTGTTCAAATTTGCATGTAAGTGTTTTCACATCCCTCAAGTAAGATTGGTGGTATATTACTGCCATCTGTTGGCATTAAGTTGACACTGCTTTCAGTGATTGTTTAAACAAGAGATTGTTAAAAGAAACCACATACTTTACCATCTCTGTTTCTTCGTCTGTCTGACTGTCCATTTATTATGTTAAAAATCATCTCCTGGTGCTGAGCTTATTGTCACGGGGAGTTCACGGGAAATGGAGTTTGCCAAAGCCAAGGTTGGGAAGCTCATTTGGGGACTAGTGTGCTTGATAAAACAGCTTCTGCTCCAAAATAATCGAAAACCGAGGGCCATTCTGCAGACGCCTGGACAAGAGGAATAACATGAGAGTGAGAATATATGTGCTGGCAGAATGTGTCAGCGGACATGTTGGCTAATGGTCTATGTGGTTCAGTATTATCTGTATTGTTGGCCTGCTCTCTTCTTTTCACAACTAATCAATTATGTCCCAGGTTGACTTCTGGTTTCTGCTCAGCTTTTCTGAATGTGATAAGGAAGGGCGGGTTTAAAAGTATTTAAATAAATAGACTCACGAAAACAATCATCTTTTATTCCACTGTAATCCCATGCTGTTTTCTGCATAGAGAGGACATTATGTTTTTGCCAGTGTCAGCAACAGGTGCGTTGCAGGAGCTGGTTCCACTGGAGCGTGACTGCCCTCACAGAAACATGTCAACAGCACATCAATAACAGAGCAAACCTTACCGTCGAGTCCACATAGAGGAAACTGTAATACCGCATGCTTCCTCTCCCACGAAACCTTGTCGCTGAGCCAGGCCACCCAGTGAGAGACACTGCAAACAAACACCGGTTCATATGTTATTGAGGCTATTAATCAACAGAAGCAGGCCGGTGCTCCCCCAGTACAAGTCATGGTGACCTTACCAATCACACAGTATGTGACACAAGATGAAGTTTCAGACATTGAAACTGGTGTCAAGCTTTCGTAATATTTGTTGTGTTTCTGTTTTGCTTTAGTATATTTGCAACAAATCTAACTGAAGAAACACTTATTTGGTAGCCTCAAAAACAACTCCCTACTCCTAAATTATTGACTTATTAGTATTGTTAATTTAGACCTACAGAAACAATTTTTAGTCACTTAGGTCAGTTGAAACACGCTTTAATAGTGAACTTAAAAATACTTACCTATTCTTATTCAAACATACTGCAGATACAGAGCAACATGAGATAAATAAGTTAAGTAAGTTTTTTTTAAATGTATTCTCCTTTTAGCGTTTTTTTTGTTTGTTATCTCCACCAACTCCTGAGGAAAATATCTGGTTCGCTGCTAAATGCTCCTCTGTGTTCACTAGCTAGTTGCTAACTCTGTCTGTCTTAACTTTTTAGAGCATTTTTTACTGACACTATGTGACTCTATGAAACTTGATAGAGCTGAGAAGAACTTGTGGGAAAATGTTGGGAGGTAAAATTCTCTCTGGGCTCGTCTCTATGATTGACCCCTCTCGCATACAATAGGTCGTGTGAACTACTTTTGATACAAATATACTGATCACGGCAGCTTTAAGTCATACACACTTGGGCTTTAAGACACTTTTGCATACTCACACCAGAGAAAACAACAACAAACTCAAGCAAAACACATGCCACTGTATATAAACTTAAGAAATTAAGCATAATTTAGCCATTGTTGACAGCATACAAAAGTTAAGCTTGGTGGCTTAGGGGTTGAGGCATCAACAAGACTGCAACATCCACTGTTTGGATTCCTCCCTACCCTCGTCGATCCAATATCCAAATATCTTGAATGAAACATTTATGCAACTTGTCTCTCACTGTGTCTGGGGCTTGTTTCTGTTCAAACATAAATATCTTGGCCACATGAGGGCAGTAGATGTCAAGGGATACCAAGGTCATTTAAATCCTCTACACACTGACATCTCACCAGAGCAAAAAATACAGGCTGCCAAACCAAAGAAATACTGTATAACATATATATAGACTGAAGCTGTGAAACAAGCAGTTAATAGCTGTACAAAAAAATCAAGCTAGGCAAGAAACCTTTCTTCTCTCCTTTGATGGATATCTGAATATGCTGACCAGACATTTTAACATAAGACATTTCCTCTCCATTAATTATGATCTTTGAGATATGATATGACTGTTCATTTGAGCAAAGAACTAGAGTTGAAAATGCTGAATGTAAAAAATAAATAATTGTGGGGATGTGAATTTTTTCAGATTTTGGCTCGCTGTGCAGCTCTCTGTACAGTGTTAAACAACAAACAACCGTTATCTGCACTGACAGGCTGTGTTTGAGTAATGGCACGGCTGAATCCCACACTGAACCACAGGATGGAAAAGGGGGAGGGAAAAGACGGAAAGAGAGAGAGAGAGAGAGAGAGAAGGTGGGAAAAGACACCTTGTTTTAGAAAGAGACTATATAAATACATAGGCAGAGGAGAGAAACGCCTTAAGGGCGTGGATATGTGTACATTCATAGGTTCATATCTATGTGTCTTATTCTGGCCTGGCACAGTCTCTTCCCCGATAGGTTATGTAATTCTGCCAGCATTTGAAGACGTGGGCAGGGCCAACCTGACAGCCTGATTCTTTACCTGTCACCACACTCAAGGTGCGATGGGTAATCTGTATAGGGCTGACCACCCGCACTTTCAAACACATCCGTACATACACACTGGTGCAAAAGCATCAACGCACTCGTACGCCCTCATACACCAACATAATATGGCTCTCCTGCCGTGCAGAGATGGTTTTTGTCATGCCCCAGTGGCTCGGTGACAGTCTGTCAATCAATCAAACTCATCCCACCCCATCTCACCTGTAAATGAGTGTCTGTCCGTCTCCAGGGCCATGATAGGCTGATTGGCTCTGTCAGTCACAGTGTCAGGCAAATGTAGATCAATGGGAAGCATTCAGTAAAGTGCCCTGTAGAGTTAAACTGATTTCTCCACAGTCATGCACTGCTGATGGCAGATGTCACCGAAGATAGACCCGGCTTCAGTGAGCTGCTGAGTAGCGTGGAGGCTGACTGGTGTCAGTGGAAATAAATATGTATATAAGGGAAAAAAATGCAGGACGGAAAATAAGACTGGCTGGACTTATGAGTCAAAAACACAAAACTTAAATTCCATCTCATATATAACACAATCATTAATAAAATCTGCTTTTTCAAAATGTTGTATGTATGCACAGAATGTGTTGTGGTGTTAGCACATGGCTGTGCAATAGATGAATGTATGACTGCATCAATTTATGCATAAGCAGATGAATAAATAACATTTAATGAATTTATTCATCTCATTAAAATGCATTCAGCTTCATTGCTAACACATACTGTAACCACAGAAAAACTGATGACTTCCCAAGGGCAAATTGTTTTTGTTTTTTTATCTATAAGAACATGATCAATATATTTCATACATGCAAAAGTGTGTTCATATGCTGACTCCTGGTAAATGTTAGGAGTGCACAGAAGCATGAATACATATGTGCAGAACATACACTGACATACTGCAAAGTACAAGCTTGCAAAAATACTAATCCGGCAAAGCTTTAACTGTCTGAGGCATTCTTACTGCATCATGGCGGGATAAGTTGAGGTTGAAGATGCTCTGCTCCAGGTCATCATTAGCGCAATAGCAAGTATTGTCTGATGGAGATTCTACACACATCTCCATCTGCAGTGGAGGAAGTACTCAGATATTTTTTTCTTGTGTAAAAGTAGCAATATAAACATGTAAAAAATACACTTGCTGCCTGGAAGCGGATACACAGTATGCTTGGTGCTGAAGTGGTTAAGTTGTGAGAACACTGCTGCTAGTCAACAGCAATATTAACAATACTGTCTGTGTCCAAACGCCACCGAGGCTAACTATTTAGCACGCTAGCGAGCGGTTTATTTAATGCAGAGAACACAAAGGCATAATGACAGAGGAAGAAGACGAGGCCTTTGGGAATTTCAACATTTTCATAAAATTACACAGAAAAACTATACAAATTAAATTACAATATATTAACTATTAACTTTAACACTTTTACACTCTACATACGTGTAATTTGCGGGGGCTAACACAAATTGCGTAGTGAGCGCATAGGGCCGCCCACTCTGTGTCAAGCTCTCTTTTGGGATATTTCAGACGCTCTTGTGGGCCCTGTGGTTGCCAAAAGCAGCTGCTTAGTTTATTTATGCCTAGACAGGTTTTGGGTTAAGTTGTGTTCTCGCACACACCTAAACCCGTAGCTGCCATTAGCTCATCACAGGATGAAGATTAGTCCGTGCTCCGGATTGCAGGACACAAACGTATTACTTGTAACCTTACAAGATGATCTTGTGACATCGTAAGAATCCAGCTGCCATGAAGAGCAAGAGAGTATCATCATCAGAATGTGCTTGAAGTAACAAAAGTGAAAGAAGTCATAATGCAGAATTGGAAAAATATCTGATTAATTACTATAACTGTCAGAGAAATCTAGTACTTCATTGTATGTGCATATTATTTCATAATGATTGTATCATATATGACATTTCATTTTTTTAACAACCTTTAGTAAAGCTCTGGATTAATCTGATCTGCCCTTTGTTGTTTGCATTGGATACTGTAGAAACAATGGGATATAAGTAGGTGGGTTTAATACTACTTAACCACTTTAATGGATATTCGTTCAAAGAGCGTCTACTACTTTTTTCAAGATTGCTTCTGTTCCATTACTGCTGGCAATATTTTCAACCAGAGGAGTTTCTTTCACTGTTTTTGCTAAAACTCTGATAGTAGTGGTGATGTCAGTCCATATTCTATGGCAGTTATTTCGATTTTTTCACTTACTTAGGTTTTATAGAGTTACCTAGTTAATTTTCATTACTGGTCAGAAGCCTGACTTTACTTATTTTCTCTACATCACCTGCCTGATACTATCCAATAGGCTTATGTGTGGTCCTCAGTCCTCAGCTAAGGCACCAAGAATCACATCAAATGACGGAAAAAATATTCAACACCTCAAGGTTAAGTTACTGAGCCCACAGACTCCGGCTTCATGCTGCTTGCAAAGTGATTTTCTCTTTTTTTCATGCTCTGAGGGTAAAATCAATGAGGCTCAGTCTGGTGAGATATTAAGTGTTTTTTCCAATTCATTTATGATTTGAAACACTTGATGCCTTCAGACAGCTTGATACTCTGAGATATTGAGACTATAGTTGCCTCGCAGCTTGCATTTTCACCACATAGATTTCATCACTTACTTTGAACAATCTTTCTTTTTTCAACTTGGAAACTCTGTCCAGATTCTTGTTCAAGTGAAATGTTAATTTAATCAGGGATTTTCTTTAGCTGTCATGTATTCAACTTGAGTACAAAAGCTGTACTAAGACTAAATAAATCCAGGCAAAATGTGTATATGAAGGCACCAGCTGTGACATAAATCAACCTGTTCCAGGAACAGTTAATCAAGGCAGTGTAGTATTCTGGGACTAAAATGAGATGAGCTGTTTAAGTGGCTGTATCTGTGTCTAAATCAAATAGGAAATACGTAGTTGCTTATTGCTCTTAATTAGCAGTATATAACATTCCATATGGTTCCTATAGAAACATATTGATGCAATCAAAACACTGACCCAGTTTGAAACTACTATATGAACACTGCACAGTAAATGAAACAGTAACCTCAATTACAGTTAATTAGATCCTGTGAACTTAATGTTTGGGGTTTATTCAAACTCATCTCATTGCTTTTTTTTTTTTACATAAAATTTTAGCTCAATCTATCCTTCTGATTAAAGTTTCTATCTGGCTGAAGACCAATTGAGCCTTGGGGACAATAGAAAAAGTACATGTTATTATATCAGAAAAAAATGTTCTTTGTCAACTTTAAAGCTGCATTTTTAATTTACAAGTTGAATAGATTATGTGTAATATGGTCACAGTTCCCTCTCTCTTTTAGCATCTCCCATTAATTTGAATGTTGGTGGAGTGTTCCTGGTGCGGCAGTGGGGAACTTGGTGGATGCAACAAACGCTGCAGGCTGCCACAAAAAGTTTAGTGCACTAAGTGAATAAGACATTTTTAGGTGACCAAAACTGTTCCAACAAATTTTCACAAACTGAAAACACAATGTGAAAAGGGTTAAAGTGCTGATGATAACACTGACAACTCCCAGACCGCACAATCACAAGATTGCCCCGCCCGAAAACATGCCCTGCTGTATCATCTATTTGACTCTAAATTGGACCATAATTTACTAAATTAACATCATGCTGTATTTAAGAAGACTTGAAACTAGCAATTTGGACCATAAACTCATGTTTACAATGCTCACTGAGGTAATAAATAAAGTGAGAAGTAGGGTCATTTTCTCATAGATTTCTACACAGTGGTGCACACTCACATGTACGATCGTGCCCTATGTCAACACAGCAAGTAGAAGCTGATATTACAACACACAGTGGGAGAGAGACAGCATCCTCCTCTCAGGTAGACATTAATCTATATCTTTACATAGCAAATAGCTGTTTGACTGCTACATTAATGCTCTGAATATAAAAAAGAACACATTTAATGCAGCAAAGTGATCTGAAAGTGTCCTCGGAGAACATTATACAAATATCAGCCACCACTTAGAAGGATGTAATGTCCTGCACCACACAATGATGAATAGAATGTAAAATCAGATTGCAGAACTTCCTCCAGCGACTCACTCTGGTAAACAGCAGCTAGGGTCAGTGGCCACTGGCCTATATGTACCAGCAGTAGGTGGGAACCTCGTCATAAATTTGTCTGCATTGCCATGCCGGGTGCTGTGTGAGGTCAGCTGCCCCGAAGCATTGGATGGGAGGCTCACACCAGGTGAACTACATCCCGAGGAAACTCTTCTGTGAATCAGTAGTCCTGTGCTCAGATCCAATCTCTTTTCTCCATCTGGACTAATTGCCCTACTTGGCCCAATCATACAAACATGGATGAATACTAACCATCAGACCCCTCCTTTTCTGTCTTCCCCCCCTTTCTTGCTCTCTCACTCTTTTTAGCTTACACATTCAATCTGTTTCCCTACCAGCAGCTTTTATGCTCTTACCCACTCAACAATCTGCTCTTCCTCTCTTTTGGATGTGCTCTCCGTCCCTTCCTTCCTTACTCCTTGCTTGTTTTTGAAGAGGGGGGCAGAGAGAGACGGACTGGCCACTTCAGGGACCAAAGGCATGAGGTAATCCAGGCAGGGCCTCTTTTGTCCCAAATCTCAAGACTTCCCACAGCTCCACGTGGGAAAGTAAGACCACCGGTGCGCATTCAGCGGGAAACCTTGGAGTGAATAATCATGTTGACAGGTGAAGAGGAACTCTTTTGTATTTGCAGAGGAAAACATGGTATAAAAATGTTTTGTTGTTGAGTACTCTTGAAGGAGCTGCCGCTTGCCAGTCCTGCCACAGCTAGTATGTGAATGATGAGAACTCCAGTGGGCATGTTTTCAGCTTGGCTACAGCAACACAAGGCAAATATAGTCTGAAAAGGACTATCTTTAATGAGAATCAGCAACTGTTGCCCAGTAGCCTTGCTTGTAGCAAAATAAAACAAATAGATCTCACAGTTTGAGAGGAGATCTGAATGTAGAATGTTGTGCCACCAAGTCTCTTTAGAATACATAATACTGTATGTTTTCCTTCAATTCTGCCAAAGGGTTTCTCTCTTTGTATTTCTGCTCCCATTCGGTGCACCAAGCTATTTGGGAATACCAGTAATGGGGTGCTACATAGAAAGTAACTTTTGGGTTTTATTCTTATCCCCAACTAGGTCTTTATCTACAGAAAAAAATGTATTTAACTCAAATCAAACAAGGTGAATGCTCTAGTTCCTATGTGTTTGCTAACCACTGCTGTAGCTGTAGCCGCTAAAGAACGGCCTGACATCCTAAAGTGCGTGCAATAGTGCTGCTGACAGCTCGCAGCTGTGCCTCACACTGTACCTATTGCGTCACTTCGATCAAGAGCCGGTCTCATCTTCATTAAAAGCAAATAGCATCTGGTCAGCAGGTCTGTGTCAAGACAGTGGCTTCAGTCAGACCTCGGCTGCAACTCTGAGAGTTTCATCGATCGGGGAAACACGAGAAAGACTGATGTGTTGGACAAAGGGAGAATAGGCAGATATGCGATATTGGATGATAAATATGCTGAATATGCTAAACTTGTTGGAGGGCTGAAACTAGGAAAATGTTATATAGGATTAGGAACTGCGCCTGTGTCATTTACTCCACAGCCTAAATATAAACATCTTGTCTTCTTTATGAGATCATCTATGTTCTTCTTTTTACTTCCTCTATAGTTATTCACTGTACCCCGATCCACAGTCTCAGCCAAAGGAGTCACTGAGCCCCATTTTCACTGATTACAAATACAGCAGTGTCCAATCATTGCCACGCATGAAAACATATTTTCCATAAGCGTAATTATACTATTGATTAAGCCATGGGGCTTCCTTTAACAGTCTGCTGGTGTTATTCTCATACAGAACAAGAAACATTTATGTTTTCTTTTCTGTTGATAGTGCATGAGTTTAATAAGTCTGGGTCCATCTCCAGCAGAATTGCAGGACTGATGGCAGGCTGGTTCACTGCCATCGGACCAAGGACGACAGAGATAGCAAAGGAGGCAAGGAAATGGGGTCAATTTAGCAGAAGATAGATCAGAAAAGAGCAGAGCTTTTTGTTAGTACAGTGTCTGGCATCACTTCACACTTGAAGCTGGAGATCATGTTTTATGAATTCAAATATCATGAGATCATTCACCAATGGTTTACAATCTGAGGGTTGGGGCACCCTTACGGGTTGCAAGACGATGACCAACATTTTTCTCAAATCTTTGCCTTTTTCATTAAGAAATACTGTATTGTTACCTCATCAAATAAATAATTTGATTGAGCTCAGCCTGCTTTAACCAATGACAATTTGTAATCAATTTTGGGTGCCATTTGAACGTCTGTCTGTGGTGACTGCAAGGTAAAATAATCTGTGTGCATAGATATGCTAAACCTAACTGGGATTGTTTCACAATAAGAACGTGGCTCTGAATGACTTGCAAAAAGCCTACAATGCATAATACTGACACATGGAAATATTGTGCTTTTCATACACCTTCCCATGAGAGGCTACACACAACTTACAACACGCACTCAATGACAACGGATCACAAGTAGACATCACTTTATAGCACAGGGTCACACTCATAAAACTCTGATTTAGGTAACAGAATGAAAATATTTATTTTATATATATATATATAATATCAAAATCCTCCAATATTTCTCACATTTTATCATAACGGAGCAAGACTTTCATATTTGAAGATCTTCCACATGCTGCTAATGAGAAAAATATGAAGTTAAACTTCTGGCCTCCAGTGTCATGTTGAGGAAATGCTTTAATGGTGTTTTTGCATTAGGCAGATTAAACCACCATTCTCTACATTCTACCCTCATCCTTCACCTAGCCTAAATGGCCTGCCAGTGACAAATGAAAATACCTTAACCCAGAGTAAATCACATTAAAAAGATGCTGCTAACCAAACGTCTTCATTTGTACCATGCTTGCGAATGTGTGCATGAGCACTTGGGCATCTTGCATTTCTTCTTTCTTAATCTCCTGGAATCGCCGAAAGATGGTGTCATCTCCCCCGCAGTCTCAACTGTTAATCTGGAGCCTTATCATCATGCTCCAGCAGGAGCGCTGACACGCTAAGTCCCACTCAAGGTCGCTTTAATGTCAGTTCGAGGTCATTTCGCCTGGCGGGGCGCCTCGGAACTCCTGCTTGCCCAGTAGGGGCCTGGCGTTAGTCCCTTCAATCATGGATGAATTTACGATGCGAGCAGGAACCGTCTCCCATATGCTACTGAGCCTCTCCCTGTGTTTAGCCTGCTAATCCCCACAGGAGATGGGGAGCAGCAGACCATGGTAATATGGATGGAGGGACGGAAAGGAGGAGAAGCTGAGGAGGAGGAGGGATGGGACCAGATAGACAACTCGAAGGGAGGATAGGACAGGAGAGTCAGTGTCAGCAGAGAAGGTGGCCCTAACAAATCAGTGACAGTGGGGATGAAAACTCACAGCCACAGCACTTTCCCTGAAGTGTCTGCTATCAGATAAGCTGAGAGATTTAGTTAAGACTTCATATTTAGAGCATGGCTTAAGCTGTGAAACGACGTCTTAACTGTGGTGATGCCAATGTCACATTGTGCCTGCCATGCTCCATTTGTCAAATAGGATTTTATCTGCTTTTTAAAAAAATATATATAAATATATATAGCCGTATTACTACATGGCCTGCCAAATTATCCAAGACCACATGCAACTTCGACACTGATTTGATGATCGGCGCTTCTACGTGCATCTGATGCAACTCATATTAAGCATTCCTCCTTAAGACTTCCACAATCATCATTAATATTCAACAGGTGACAGAGGCAATTGAGGAGTGCACTGTTCCCACCCACAAGAAGATGTCACTTTGCATCACCGTTGCAGGGCCTGAGCACATTCAAATTAAGTCAAGGACGTATCGCATCCTTGCATGACTCCAATTCACTTTTCTCCCATTACACGTCTCATCATCGTTAACAATAGATGTTGATTGTCATGAAGAGGTTTCAAAGAGAGACATCGAGGCAAACGCTTTCATCGTTCTTCTCCACATGTCACTTAGTAATAATGCTGCCTATAAATAGCTACATTATAATCATCATCGTCCAACCCTTGAATGTAGCTTCTATGGCTCAGGATTATGAGCATTACTAGAGACTACATAATGAACACAGGGCAGGGATCTGTTGCAAAATCCCTAAAAAAACCGGGAGACAGGGTGCATGTGAGGTCATTATGGGATTCATAAATAAGATAGTTGTGGTTAGTTGGTTCAAGCTTAACAGTGAAACTGGGTCTGGACTGGTCCTTCCTGTCTGTAATACACAGTCACCATTGATCAGATTGGAACAAACTCTTGAGGAATGCTAATTGTGATGATGGCTTTATTGTGACATTTCATGACAAAATGGCACTGATTAGACTAAACACTAATTTGCTGTCGTGCTAATTAGGACTTGAAAGAGACACAGACTACTTATACATTCATAAAAAGCTAACTTGAAGTGACATTGTGTTTACCTCTATGGCAACTTCAATCAGCGTGTACACAAATTGGGAAAAATGACTGATGGCACAGTTTTCAAAACAAAGTCAAATGTTTTAATGACCCTATAAATTATTTAATCATGCTCCATATCAAATTACAATCTTGTTATGACCAGAAGAACATTTATTTGTCACTTCATTTTAAATCAGTGTGTGCCAAATATATCTCTGTATTTGCAATTAACTTTAATTATGTGTCACAATTAATGGCTTCAAATTCATAGTGTTAAACAATATGAGTAGATGTTTATTTATATATATAAATGAAGCAAGTAAACTTTGAAGTGAACTTTGAACTATGCAGAACAACCTGCAGAGAAACAAGAAGACATGTGAGCAATGACACACAATTATCAACAGGTGACATACCAATTGTTTATTGTGATTATTGCTGCACCTAAAGCCAATTTAAATTGCTGCAAGGCATCAACTTTTTGAATTTTTCAGACCCTTCTGGATTGGACTTCACAGTAGCACTCTTTGCAAGGTAAGTGTAGTTCTACAGATCAAAATGATGGAAAAATGACCAGAACATACAGAAACACTCACTGCATTTCAAATGTACTTTACGTATGTATGATTGCTGTTTCACTTGTTTTGCCTGTCAGCTGAGGTTTGCTCTGGTCATCTCTTCTTAAATTGCTCTTGAGCTTGCTGACACCGGTCCACTTCCTTCAAATGCTTGAGGCCAGGAGAAGTCTTCTCTGTAAATGAACAACCAATCCAGGGCTTGAAGTAACGGATGTGCTGCACGAGTCAGAGGTAGACAAATTGATTTTCCTCGGGTGGATAGTTCTGGTAGAGTCGCTGCTTTGGGCAAGAGAGCAAACAAGAGATATTTCAGAAGCACTTGGCTGGATGGGCCCGAGAAACAAGAGGTGGCACAACACTGTGACTGGTACTGTGGAAATATCTCCATGTTTGCATTGGAAGCTTGTTTTGTATTTGCTTAAGTGGATATTGATGCGATTCACAAATTGTATGCGGTAAACTGACCGCAGATAGAGCTAGCTGTTTCTAGAACAGCCTTATCTCACAGAAATACGTGAAAAGAGCACAAACTCTTAACAACACAATACATGGTGGTGGCATGTTACACAGCATAAGTGCCCTCTTGGATGACCTTAAAAGGAGAAAACATGATAAAGTGCCCTTTAGGGTTCCCTTCCAGTGGAGAAATTAGCCACCACCACGTAGTGATCTGTTAAGAGGTCGTCGTCATTTCAGAGTAGATCACGCTTATCTAGACAATCTGCTGTTTTCTGCATAATTGATTCTCTGGCCACTTAGCCTAAAATTCTAAAACAGATCACCTTATTATAACCTTTTTTTATAATGTTGAATTTGTTTGCAAACAGTTTTAGATTAACAGACAACAGACATGAAGCAACATTATCATTGTACTCCTTTGGTTCTCTACCAACTCCTAAAGAAGTCTGTCTGCAGTTTGGTGCTGGACGGGTAGAATACAGTCGGTTTATCAGATCTAATATCATCTGAAAAAGGGGTTGGCAAAAATGAGGGCTGTAAAAAAAAATATATATCACGTAAAAGATGCTAAAATGCTCCATAAAACTGAGGGTAACTGCAGGGTCAGTGTTGTTACTTATGTGCGTGTTCATCCCTAGGAGTTAAATCTTTTACATTACACTTATTCATTTGACCCATTTTAATATAAAATATTGATCAGTGCATTAAAGTGCTTCAAAGACTTTGAAAATAAGAAAAATAAGGTACCTACAGGGAGTGTAATGCCAGTCTCATAGATTGGGGTGTGCTCTAGTTCATAAGGTTTGATTAGATGGTTTGTGCACTATTGAAAAGTAACTGTGGAGCATGGCTACAGCCAATTCCGCTATGTCACCCTTCCAACAGGATTACGACCGGCTGGCAAGTTTAAAGGTGCAGAAAGTGGAGAGTTCTAAAGCTGTCACTCCGGCGGCGATGCTTGGGTAATTAAAGCTAGCAATTAAAGCTTTTATAATCAGCACTGTCAGTGAACTGGTGCACTAGGATTAACGTTCAGAGTTGCACTTTAAAATCGCTGGATGCACGCTCTGCCAAGGAATGTTTTTAAATTCAGCTTGAATAGAAATGGAGTGACTTATAGTATAAGCGACAGGGTGATGAAGGGTGACGAAGAGGGTGGAAGCTGGGTGTTTGCCTAGATGTGTCCGCGCATAACCGTATGTGTTTTTGTGAGAATCCTTGCGGCAGTGTTTCTGTGCAACAGGATAACATGTAATTCATCATAACAACAAGAGACAGAGCAGAACGTGTCACAATCTGGCTCCTACGAACAATACATCAACATATAGCCAGGCTTTTCACCACATGGCTTTGAGGAGCTGTGATGCATCAAGTCATCTCACTAACAGCACTCCAGTGTGTGTCCAGGCCAGGAGAGAGCCCTCCTTAATGGTTAGAGTGATACTGCATAATAAAGACACATAAAAACGAGATTCCACCTTCTCTATACGGTGCATCCTGGATGAATGTGTCTGCAGACCTGGGTCAAGGGGAGTCCTAGCAGAAAATAATGTTGTGTCTCTGTTTCCAATAAAACAAAACAGTAAATTATTTACAGGGGGCCACTGAGTGTGCATCCACCTCATTTGTATTCCCGTCGCCACGGTGATAGATGTGACATCACGTTGATGAATGAAAGCGGATAGGGATTTTAAAAAGCGCTTCCTCTGGAAACCAAGGACAGATGGTTATTTTTTATGAGCGCTGCAGAATAATCAAACCAAATGAGCTGGACCATTTTGGTGGACAGATTTGCCAAACTTGAAGGTGGTCGTGTGAGAGCAAAAGTGAAGATGTCTGATTCTAGAAAACCCCGCGTGATGTGGACAGTCACGTCAGATAAAAAGCCATATACAGTACAAACCAAAGTTAGATGTGGGAGGATGATTAAACATTTTGATCATGCATGGGCAGTCAAATGAATCATTGGAGTTCCCACCGTGTTAGAGATCAAGTTAAAGTAAATCTGTTTCTCCACCTGTCATGTCAATCTCAAACTGCATCTCTGACCTCCAATTAAATTCCTTGACTCAGCTGTTGCACTTGTTCCCTTCATGTGAAAAGTAAAAATCAGCAACATGTAAACACACACACACACACACACACACACACACACACACACACACACACACACACACACACACACACACACACACACACACAGGGGGATAAAACCTGCGATGTGGTTTCATACAAATTTGTTCTTTTACAACCAAGGTCAGCATATGGATCTTAAAAAATAAATTGCTTCTGAAAGCTTTCCCAACAGATGGCGGCCATCTTGGCTTATCGGTGCGTGGGTGTGATTTTTGAGTCGGGTCGTGCTCCATTGCAGCCTCCTCTGACCGGCGGGTTGAGCACAGGTGTAACAGTTGAATTACAGTCTCACTGTTGGACATTAACCCCCTATATCTGGACTGAAATAGTCATTACTGATGACACCCAATGTAATTGCTAATTTAACGCCTCAGTAGGCACATTTTCCACTCGTCTTCTCCTCATTCAACTGCTCTTTCTTCTCTATACCGGTCCAGGCTTAAGTTATTCACCCCTCTTTTCTATCTTTCACTATATCCCAGCCGTAGGAGCAATTTGTACCTGTCTCTCTTACTGAGGTGTCAGTCAGCGACCTCATGGGCAAAGCTGCAAGGAAAACATAAACTTCTCCCACCCTTTTTAGCTCTCCTCTAATATGCAACTGTATCTACATAGCTGTGTGTAACCATTCATCCACCCCCTGTGCTTGCTTATCATCAGCATGCACTGCGAAAAAGCACCCTGGACACTTCATTAGCCTGCTTCTGGGCTCACATAAACACATGCGCTTACGCTCAGGAGCAATTTAGAGTTTGAATCCACCTGTTTGCAACTCCAAAGAAAAAGCAAGACTGCCCACATGAAGCACGGTATCACAAATCTTTTCATTTATCTGTTAACTGCTGATAAGCAAAAACTGGTGAAGTTGGAAAAACACATCTGAGCTCCAAGAATAATTTACTGAATGACAAATTTAAGTGGATCAGTTCCTCAGACGTGTCAAAGAATATTACAGGCTGCCAAAGTGTTACAATGAGTCAAAAGTTAGTGTTCAGAAACTAGTCATGATATGTTTGCTCACCTGCGGAAGCTATTTGAAACAATCAGTGAAGACATTTAACTGCTTTTACAAAATCATTTTTCTCTGTTGCAGATTCAGTGAAATAAAACCTGCAGTGTATTGAACCAGATTGTGGCAGTGGGAAGCATGTAGCTGAGAGCGGTTACACTGATTTCCTGAGGCACATTAAAATAACATTAAGGAAAATGAAAAAGGAGCTCAGCTGCTCTAGGATTTCCTAAAAATAGATCTTGTTTGCAGCTTTTTGATACTGAGTAGCTTAAAAAACATAATCTTCTAGGATGATTCGCAATGTCTGCCATCAGCTAAAATACTGTAGTAGTCATTTAACAAGCAAGGCTTTGTTAAATTCACAAACATGTCAGGACTGCCTCAATAGATAGCTTTTCCCCGCATTACTTCTCACCTGTAATCAAACACGACCTCTGACACACATGTGCATTGTCAATTATGGAGTCCACCTCCCCAATCAGCCGCGTGTCACTCATGGGATAATTATTCCTCTTAATCTCTTGTGTAAATCCCGGATGATTTCCCTGTCTGCCCTCAACGTGACATTAAGCCCACCATTATCACATTGTTCTGTGAAAGGTTAGTGTGCTTTGCAAAATTAGGGCACAACCTGCATACCACCGAGTACAAAAGGGCTGACGCGCTATGGGAGAGTGTGCTCATAAAGGAGGGAGGAAGGGATATAAGGCCTGTTATCAGTATTGCTGATGATACCAAGAGTGTAGCAACACCAACACATTTAACTAGATTTAACTGTTTTGGTAACATTTTGCATATTTATCCAACTTTTGTGCAAGAAACTGCATCGTTATATTGGTCAATATGCCATGGAGATATGATTGCATAAATATCATGTTTGCATTATTCAAGTCCTCTCTGCCAGTCGATAACAACTTAACAGACTCTATAGAAAAGCAAACAAAATTCAGAATAGACCCTGAATATATTAATTCAAATCTCGGAGCAAAAACATAGGGGCATTGGTATGCGGGAGTGTCGCTAGAGGAGAGCACTTCTTGTCAAGGTCAGTATGACTTCTGAACTGCTGCATCCATTCAGTGACTGACAGGGTGCTGATAGAAGACAGATGAGAGGCAGAAAACTTATAAACATATTTTCATCCTAGAGAAAAAAAAAAGAAAAAAACAACAACTGTAGGTGCTAAAATAACCCCTCATGTTTGAACCAAAGGGGGTAAAGGTCTTGATCTCGCGTTGGCACCGGCCACATGCTCATCTGCATTTCACACTGAGGTCAGCTCCACTCGACGGGGTGGGGGGGGAGTCCACGCTCAAGGATGAAGTGCAGGGTGAGCGGACTGCCCTTGAGCGAGACGGCACGTGGACATACACGAGAGATAACTGTTGAGGATAAAAAGTGTGGCACTACAAAGAGAGGTGGTAACTTGTAGATGAAAAAAGTCTGAATGTTTCAGGGTTTGAACCAATTAAATGTAGATACAGAAAGCAAATCCATCATTTATAAAAAAACTAAAATCTTAAGAGCACACAAGGTTGAAAAGGCTGCTTTCAGGTGCTTTTCTTGACAGTCTTGATGGTTTCGATGACTTTGAGATGGTTCTTCTTCCCTCTCATTACAGTTTTCTTTTATCATTACGCCCAAGTGGCATACTTATTGAAAGCATTATTTTTGAATTCATAGATATTTTAGACTGGCTTTTTATTGAATAATAATGCAATTTTCAATCGGAACAAGGAAGTAAACAACAAGGTCATATCGATTGAGGCTGAATGAAGCTCATTTAAGCCGCTATCTATGAACCCAATGTGCTCTTGCACTCACACAACCTGAGCTTCTGTTGAACAACATTACTCAAGAGACAGCTTAACGCAATTCCAAATGACATCCATTTTTGGAAAGAGGTGTTTATTACAATACACAAATGGCAAAGTATGACAATAAAAAAGTACAAGAGGTTGTGTTTGAGTAATGTGTAAAATGTTGGAGTGAAATTCCCCTCTTGTTCGTTATTCTTCAGTGAGTTTCACATCAAGGATCGTGGCCTCCAGAGCAGATAAGGATGATTCAAAAAATTGATTGCAACCAGGGGTGGAATGTAACCTGTAACATGTACCAGTGCTGCCATTACTGTAGTTTAGTGGCTTCTTCATGAGCCACTAAACTACAGTAATGGCAGCAGAGAATGTATTAGTGCCTATTATTTCCTGTGTCCTCACAGTATGTTGATTGCATAACAGCCATCTCTCCCTGTAGCTTGTCTGAGCCTTGGTGATAATATGGAAGTTGGTTCACCTTTAAACAAGTGTCAGCTTGACCTGCAAAACTTTTTGCAGGTCAAAGTGATTTCTACAAGCAATAGTCCTATTGTCATTGTGATTTTTTAAAGTGTCCTCATGCACTGAATGAATTGCAACGTAGCAGCATTGAGCGGGGATGGTATTCAATTTATTCAAGCATTGTACTTAATGGTGCAATTTACGGAATTTGTAGCATTTCAATGGCCTCTCAACGGCTGTCTACATGGCGACGGCTGAGCAGCTAACGGTGCTAACAACACTAACGGTGTAAACAACAGCAAACGTGCTGACAGAGCCTAGTGTTTTTACGATGGGACGATGTTATCAGCTGTAACCATCACACACATACAGAGGTAGAATTACTTTATTATCTGCTAAGGAAGGCATTACTCTACTATATCTTTGACTGTAAGTCGATTTGGATAAAAGCGTCTGCTAAATGACTGTAATGTAATGTAATGTAATCTTATAACATAGTAAATGGTTGTTTGCTGCAAATGTAAATCTCTGAATACTGTAAATAAGGCTATGAAGCTCTTGTGCTTTATGTGAGTATTTCCACAAACAGTATACTTGTACTACACCATCTCAGAGAAAGCTTGCAGATTTTACAAAAAAAACTAAATTAAAATAATTAATCATAACTAAGGAATTGTTACTCAGAATAGTCAAAGGCAGTCACAGCACTTAAGTAAGTAAAACTTAAAGTAACAGTACGTCATTTTGAGAGGGACACACACTGCTCCAGATCTATTCTGTTGATTAAACCTGCAGTCTTCAGTTGCAGGCATGTGCCTACATCTACGCTGAGCAGCATTTTTCAGCTTTCCCCACTTAATCACCAAATTTAACTGATTGCACAGAGGTGATCGACTGAGGTGATTAACAAGGGAACAAGAGCTGAAATGGCAGCGGCTAATGAGGCACACTGGGACTCGGAGGGTAAGGCTCTGTTGTTGCTCCAACAACAACTTCAGTACACAACATGCTGACTCATCCAGTGACATAGAGACAGAGAGAGAGAGAGAGAGAGAGAGAGAGAGAGAGAGTTCTTACCGCCCTTTGAGCTGCACTCGTTGCACTTACATACACAGTGTTTTGTATGAGCACAGGAAATTAACTGTAAATACATACACAAACAGGACATACACAATTAGACCTGTTGACAGTCAAAAGATGTAGCTGCCAAAACTGCTATTCGAAAAATCAACAGTTTTCTCTCTCCCTCTGGTCCAACCTCCACATTTCCCCCTCTCATCCTTTCCTTTCACCCTTGGAGAGAGGGGGGAACATAGGGGGGCTGTGCTGACAGACGTCCATACAGCCTGAGGGAGGATGAGGCTATGAACGAGTCTGGCAGATGCGTGTATCTCGAGGGTGTCTGACAGTCTGCCTCCTCTGGTGAACGTGTCCCTGGCTTTGGTGTTAACCCTACTTGTCCTACCAATCAAAGGACAGATACCAACACAAAGGGTCGATGCAATAAATATGCGCAGACATGCATTTAGCATCCCAATGCAAAAACACGTACCAACTTCTTTGACTCCACACATCATGCATTATTGAGACTAACTGTGTTCTCTAAATTCTTACAACCTCTGCATGTGCAAATGACAAACCGGTCACCTGGTTGATTACACAAAGCTTTGGTTTCGCACAAAGCCTCTAAAAGGAGAGGAAGAGCTTCTGTATTCAATGCGATATGACTGATGTGTTTGTTGACGGACACCTGACGGTATCTGAAGCAGGCTATTGATCTGCACGTGGGCTGGGAACAGATTTATACTTTGATTTCCTGGAGACAGACACACAGAGTGTTTGGACAGGGATGTAAACCAAAGCCCAGCCCGTTGACTCTATTTGTCATATATATTCTCTGTTCGATAACTCAATAAAGTGTTTGAGACAGCAGCTGCTGAGGGAGGAACTTCAAGGCGAGCGTGTCGCAGTTAATGTATTTCAGTCAGCAGGACGTGGGGGACCTATAGGGATGGAGGAGGAGAAATACGGGTGGATCGAGGTAAGAGTTGAGTGATCTCTCCGTCGCTTTCTTCAGCACTATTGTTGTCTTTCTCTCTCATCCTTATCTCCCTCTTTTTTCTTCCCTCATATTTTGTCTTCACACAGGTCCCATCCAACAGCAACACTAAATATGGCTGCAATTACGCTCATAAATCATAATAAAGTGCCATTCTCCAATTAGGTTCTGTTTGGTTTTAATAACTGCTTGTTTCATTGATTGCAGCAAACTATTAGAGTTCTTGTTGACACGTGTATGTATCAAACATGCTTTCCAAATGGGTTTAGTCTCTATTCCCTTTCTCTTGTTTGTCAATTTCAAAGTTTGCCCCCATTGGGTTTTGATCATCAAACATGTATTTTGAGAAGTCGAGAAACTTTCTTTTGAGGCCTGTGATACATGTTTTACTTCTTGAAAACATAAAATGTCATATAGAGCCACAGGCATCATCAAATGGGTCTTTTCACAGCTCTCGTTGTCTGTGTTGCACAAAGTCTTGGCCAATTGTTTCCAGAGAGATTATACAGACATGACAGCCCATCACAGCTGTTTATTACATTACCTAACATCTGATCCCTCTAATCTCTCATAGGAGAGAGAGAGAGAGAGAGAAGGAAGGAGAGAGCGGTATCCAAGATTAATGTACTGACAAGCAGCAAACCTCACATTCTCCCGTCCTCATGAATATGGATGAACGAACCCACCAGGAGAGAATACACAGCTAGCTTTTAATGCTTTAATACACATTACGGCAATAATAAGAGAGAAGCTGCTTAGATCACATAATTCTCCAGAGTCTCATCATAAATAACAGCTTACATGTAGCTTACTTAGATAAATAGGCGTGCAGATGTGAGGGATGGAGCGCCTGCGTTCACTCAAGCTTAGGAGACTTTTGCTTGTACATGAACTCCAACTGCTTACAAACATGTGCGCTACAACATAAATGCGCATTTTGCATGTGCGAAATAATAATAAAAAATAAAAGAAACCTGGGGCAATCAAATCTCCAGAAAATGTAGTTGACTCCTATTACACCCACAAAGCCCTCAGTGCCTTTACACCACAGGGCAAATTAGTCACTATGAAGATAAATGGGTCCACAAAAACACAATAATTTACCATGTAGAATTCCCTATGAATTATTAACAGAGCTACTCATCAGAGCCATAGGAGAGGAGATGCGGAGGCCAGAGTTCCTGCGTAAAATAATCTTGGTTATCTGACAAATATCTTCACGGTGCATCCTTCCTCCCAAAGCACATGACCGACTAAGCATGTGAGCACAGACAAACGGCTGTATATATCACTCATCGGCGTGCACACACACTCACATACACACACTCATGTGCACACGATGGCCATATCCTATTTATCCAACTGTTTGTGGAGCCATACATTATCCGTGGCTTGACACCAGGCCATTAGTTACAGTCTCTCATCCAGCTATCAGACGAGAGTCCCTGGCAACTTTCTGCTTTCACATCGGACTGACAAAAAATTGTGCCAACCAACAGGCCTTTTACACACACACACAAATAAGCACAAAGTCACACTTGCACATATGCACGCAGGGTGGTATTGGTACTATTTGTTGATGGACAACAGCTCAGATCAGAGTTCTGTGTGCAAGGATACAGGAAAAACTACAGAAAAGTCTACACAAGTCAAATTAAAAAGCATGTATGAGAGCCAGACCTAGTTGAACAGCTAAATGTTTTAGCTTAACTTCATTGTATCAGACATGAAAAGGTGCATCACTTGCTTATGAAGAGCTTTGACCATACGTGTGTGCACAGTCTACTTACTGAGGGCTGAGGATTTACCGGTCTTAGCCATGTGCTGTACAGAGCATATCGGGTTTATGCGAGCTAGGCGTGCAGGGGTATGACCGTTTGACTGCCTTCTCCTGCTATCTGACAGTGAAAGATGTGTCCGTAACGAGGTAGCGACGGACATACTACGTAATGGGAACCCAACCTGTGAGACGAGCCATTAATCTTGAGGCAGAGATGACCGCCGGACCCGGTCTGCTCACTGTAACAGGAAGGGTAACATTAGGATTTCATGCCTCTCTGACTCCTTCCAGGCGCGCCCTGTGTTCTGGCTTTTTGAACAGAACTCTACCTGATTTCCCTAAGGATGCAAGCTATACGATTGTCTCTGGTTCTGTGCGCATGAAGCCTCTAAGAATAGGACAACTGATCTGGGTCAGGTCACAAGACCATTAAACAATACTCTGTGAAGAAATAAATACAGCATACTCAAGTCAATGCAAAGTTTATGTGGGGCAAGATGTGGCAGAACTTGTTCACAATTGAACAATTCAGGTGAATTGGAGACTGAATTGTGCAATTGGCATGAATTTAAGTGTGTGTGTATGTAGCTTTCCAAGGGCCTGTGTCCCCATTGTCTGACAGGAATAGATGTGAGGGTTATGCTATATGGAAATATTTGATTATATAATACCGGATAATGATCCAACTGTGGCTTTATTATGATGTATTTATCCGGAAGTGTAATGGGTACGTTTAATTCTTGGGAAAAAACCTCTAACTATAAAAATATTGCTACCATAGAAAAGGCATTTTGATGGCTGACAAAAACTCCCCTAAGTATAGTGTAATATTCTAAATACTAGTTTGAAAGGCTAACATGATATTATGCAAACACATCAAAACAATATTGTGACTATTGTCATGGTTCTCTCCAATTAAAAAATAAATCAAATATTTATTCAACAAGTGTTTACACAACATCATGTGCAACAAATATAAAAGGCAAGGAATAGCCATGCAATAACAATTAACATTAAAATATAAACAAGTCTATGAAATAAAATATTGTAATAATAATCCATCAACTAAATAAATACATTTTTAAAATATTAGACAGTGAAATAAACATTCAAATACTAGCTTATTAATAATATCTAACATTAAAACAACTTGTAATAAACATTTAAATGCTAAATAGATTTTGTTTGTAAGAAAGAGAGGAAAAACAATCTGTTTATGAATAATAATAATAATAATAATAATAATAATAATAATAATAATAATAATAAAAAAGGTAGAGATGCATCTGACTACCTTAATGCAATATTTGTTGCAGGATGGTCTCTAATATTTTACACATGGAAAATATATGGAGCCAACGTCAGTTCAGGTAACCATCTACAGCAACATCTACAGCAGCAGCAACCATATCAAACGCACCTTCCCTTCGTACCGCGGCCTATTCCCTCGGTTTAACCGTGCTGTCACCGGCCTGCTCACCTATCTCCTCTTCCGCCAACACACCGCGCTGCCATGCCTGTTGTTACACCGCAGCTCTTCCTATAACTGCCGGCTTTTCTAAAAGTATGAACGTGTTTCCTCAGCAGTGCTTTGAGGAGGAAACATAACATCCTCTCCTCTGCTGCTGCCGCTGCTGTTGCTGTAGGATTCCATTCTGTTCTTCGTCACAATATCCTGGAACGTCCAACGTCAGTTCAGCTGTCACTTTATCAGCAGTGGAGGCTTCTCCCTGAAGGGTGACAAGCTGAGGATCGCTGCTCAAGTACCTGCACGTGCTAACTTGTTGTGCTGAGTAGAGGCCATTGCAGTGTTATCTGACCGGCCTACTAGAATGACTATTTATTATTATTATGTTGTTGTGTTTGGGTTCAATAGGCTTTGTGGGATATTTTTTACCTTGGGTGTTGCTTGCTTTGATTTGTTTCCTGCTTACTGTTAACTTTGTTTTTTGAAACAAAGTTAACAGTATGAAACAAACAAAGTTAACATATATCAGGTTGATATTGTAAGTTTTTATTGAATTTGAACTGCTGTCCTTTCCAACCCTTAGGCTTACATCCATGTACTGATGGTCATCTGCTTGTCAAGCTTTATCAACTTTTATAACACAAGATTATGTGCTTCAAGCATGGAAATTCTTGTGATTTTTGATATGCAAAAGAGTCTTTGTGATACTGACATTAACTGACTTGCAGGGCTTTTGTGATGCTACCGTGGTCTCATTTAAGGCTTTTTAGAGTGATCTTGTGCATTATTTTGTTTTACATTTGAGATATTAGAGTATCATTCATAGTTCTGCCCCTCACAACCAGAAGTGTATCGTCCCTGTTTGTGAGACTTTCAAGGGCAACAGTAAACCACTTGCCTTTGAAAGTTTTGCGAAAGCGTCTGAATCTGTGGTGGTAAACATTCATCTAGATCGCCGACCCACAAGACCTTCAACACCAAAAATAGAGCCAGTCAAATGCAACAAACAAAACAGAACAAAACAATAGCACAAGGCACAGCACCTCTGCCAGCAGGGTGACAGGGCACGGGCTCCGGTGATTGATGATGAGAGAGAGGAGTATCCCCTCTCCGCCGCGATAAGAGGCTATGAGAGTGGAGAGAGGTGAATATAAGGAATAAATGAAGCTGTGAAGTCTCAGTAGCTAACATCTGAGGCAGGCAATGTTTTATTTTCACCTTGGACACGACTCATTAAACAAAGAGCACATCTCCTCCACCTCTAAGCTATGGCATGAGGGAGCAAAAGCATATGTTAGCATATTTGAATATATCTGTCTGTATGGTGTACAGAGATTGCACAACTATATGTTTATATTATTGCAAAGTTCTGGTACAACATGACAGCTTACTGACAGGTATTGATCTTGAGACCTTCCTCAAGTAACATTCAATGAAACATGAAACGTTAATTAAGTGAGTGCAAGTGATGGACAGTGTGCAGAATTTTTATTTAAAATGATCATTAAATTCATGAGAGTTATGAGCTTTATTAATTTAGATGGAAAACGTATCCGTCTTTTTTATTGAAGGAAGAAATCAAAGTTTAAAAGTGGCTTGGAAAACTACTGCAAGACATACGTATATGGATAAATTGTAATTGAATAGTCACGTCCTTTTCTGCTGTAAATGAATAATAGTACAACTTTGAATTTGCAAAACTTTTATTGTAAAAGTTAAATATCATTTTTAAAAGAAAAGAAAAAAGAGCGGAATTGTCAATGTTCAAGGCGTGTTTTTCTGTGATGAAATGATGTACTTGTCAAATTGTATTAACTTCACCCGCTGTGTCTATACCCATATCAACATTAAGGCTAATGCTAGAGTTTACATGTGTGAATGTGTACGTTTGAGAAAATAGAGATTGGTTAAGCAGTATTTATCCTTACTTCCTGTTTCAGCAGTCTCCTACTCTGTTTTTTGCCCTTCTTCCACTATGTGTGAAATAATTATCTCGGCCAGGTGTGAGCCTTTGAAGAGATTATTTTTGTTTGTTGAAAAATACTTTCGGTCTCAATGGAGGGTTGGCAATTGTGGGTTGTATTCATTCAATCAGACATTGCAGCGGACATTGCATAGATCTGCACTTTACTGACTGCACTTTTCTAGTCATAGACTCGTCATAGACTCTGTGGCTATTTCTTTCCATTGTATAATAACCCTGTCACTAAGCCTGGCCATTTTACTCTATTTGTTACTGCTGTTGTGTCAAATTAGATTAATTTCCCCCCTCAGCGTTTACCGCTGATTATAAACAGCAGAACAGATGGGATGTAATTCTTTTACGGAAATTTTGCAGCCCGGCCAAAGTGCTGCGGCTACATCTTGTTCCATGGTTGATGTTCACAGTGACCTAGAAGTAGCTTCATTACTGTCTTGGTCTGACATATATAAAACTTTAATATTTTTTTTTTAGGCATTTGCTAGAATGACTGCATGTTAAAAACACTGTTGCATCCTGGAACAATCCTGAGATACAGCTTGTTTTCTTTCATTTCAGTAAAATAACAACATGATGAGTATCGCTGCATTGCAACATTGAACCGGAACGATGAAGCTATGAGCGGAGTTTTCCTTTTCCGAATCCAGTTTCTCGGTGATTTGACTATATAAACAGTCTTGTCAGATATTTCACAAACAACACATGTTCATCTCAAACAATGGCTTGATTGAAGATTTGATTTTTCTCAACGATTAGACTCAAAGTTAAACATCATCATGTCTGATGTTGCTGGTATTTTTCTCTCAGGTTTAAGATATGTTCAAGCTGCTTTTCTCCCTCAAACTGCCATCTCCCTGTGCATGATTCCCATGTTTTATGTGCATACAGTGATTGTGTGTTTCACCAGTTATGGCACAAAAAAGTACTTAGTTTTGCAGCAGTGTGATCAGCTTTTTGACAGATGGCATGTCCTCACTTCTAAACTGGCTGATATTGGCCGGTGACTGCGACTGGACAGTCATCGTAAACTGGCCATATGTTGCAATATGCCGCACAGATTGAGGCAGGGGGCAAGTGTTTTTAAGGGCATAGAGTGGCAAGATGAAGCATTCATAAAGGGATTGAGCATGTGTTCATATCATATCATCTTCATTTTATTCCAGGATCTCCAGAGAGCTGCCAGTGACAAGCAGTTGTTTTAGCACAAATGAGAAACTCTGTACAAGAACAAAAGCAGAGAAGTTATTCATGAGATATATTCAATATTTAGGAACAGTTAATATTCAAGCATAATTTATGCAAGGTCAGCATTTTGACCGTCTTCATCTTGTTTCTTTTGCAACCAGAATGACTTGAGGCGTTGGAGCTAAGTACAATGGAATGCTAAATTAGACATTTGTAGGCGACCAAAATGTTCCAACTAACCTTCATGAACTGAAAACACATTGTGAAAGTGTTAAAGTTACAAGACGAAACCACAAAATATTCCAAGACCTACCAACGCCGTCGTAGTGACCTGTCAGTCACGAGGTTGCAGTGCCCTAGAACATACCCTGCATCGTCTATTTTATTCTAAATTTCATTCATAATTTACTAAATGGCCATCATGCTGTATTTTTGAAGACTTGAAACATACCGTTTTGAGACTCTAAACTCATGTTTGCAATGAGTTAATAAATCAAGTCAGAAGTAGGGTCGTTTTCTCATAGACTTCTATACAATCACACTTCTTTTTGCAACCATAGGAGTTGCCCCCTGATGGCCATTAGAGAGAATGCAAGTTTAAGGCATTTTTGCATGGTTTTAACTTTTAAGAACTGGTGGTTGCTGCCTGGAAAGTATGAGCCATAGCTGATTTCCAGCTTTTGAAAGTCAATTGATGACCATTTCTCACTAGGGCAGAGTGTGACCAGGACAGGAGCTTTTCTCTAGACCTGCAAATGGTTCCTTTCCTCACTGTGAATGATTTTTTCTCTTTGGCTTGACAGGAGAAGGAGAGAGAGAAGGGGGAAGTGGCTGCAGGTGTCAAGCCTCTTGAAATTGGTTACCTTCCCTCCTGGATATGTGTGTGTGTGTGTGTGTGTGTGTGTGTGTCTGCAAATGCACGTAAAGGCACACTTTTGCCGGATTTCTTGTGTGGGTGCATGTGACTGACTAGGGGCAGTAGTGTAATGATTCGTGTTTGGCGTCCCTTGAGTGAGTCCAGACTCTCACCCACCTAACCACAGGAATAACACATTAAGGGAAATAGGTGAATACGATTCGAATGTGAGATGGAGACAAGCCTCTATGACACCGCACTGTATGAAACTCTCAGCTGTTGCCTGGGGGACAAAGCGTGTCCTGCAGTGACAAGTGCTTGCAGAAAGTTAAAGTGACATTTCAGTTTGGTGGTTTGACTTTGAACCCAGTGCCAGGGCTAGGATAGATCAGTTCCTCCCACCAGGGCAGATGGACAATCCTTCAAAGGAAGGTAAAAAATAGAGAAAAAGCCTGGTTATACCCCCTACAACAAGACCTCCATGTGCTAAAAGTGTAATAAATCAACTGCAACTCCCGCAGTGAACTAATACTATTAGTGTTTTATGGGAACAGGACACATAGTTTTTGCCCAGACAACCGGTCTAGAACAATAAATGTCATTCAATCACTCTGTGTGTCTCCCTGAGTTGAAACGCCACTCAGGAATGAGTGCTAGGGGTAACACTGAGTGCCTTTCACTCAAATTCTATTTGACCAGTGATCCATTGTCTTGTTGCTGTTAGACAAGTGAACCTCTAAATTGTGACATATGGAACATCCTGAGTTGTGTCACAGGACATTTTGAAGTAGGTTCCCAAATTATTTTTTGGAGAAACGGAGCTGCTGATTGCACTGACCTTGATCTGTCATCCTAACTGCCTGAACGCAAGGTAAAGCAATTGGTAGGCATTCATTATTTTTGATTTTGTACGACTAATATTTTGTTTTCCTGGTGATCGGCTGATGTTTTTTTCTCGATTAACCCAATAGTTGTTTGGGCTTTAAAATATCAGAAAATAGTGAAAATTGTCTGATTCCGTAGCATTGATGTCCTCAAATTTATTTTTTTATCCAAAGCTCTAATATTTAAATGTTGCTACCATGGTAGAAAAAAACAAAACAAATTGACACTATTGAGAGCCCAGAACAGAAAAAGTCATTTTTAATTGAATTTACTTTCAATTATCAAACTTGCTGCAATTTGTTTTTCTCTCCATCAATAAATAGACTATTTCAGCCCAAGGAAGCAGGGCAGAAAGCATCAGTAGAAACGTTTGGGGAAATATCGAAAAATTATTATCTGCTCTGTTAGTTCACAAATCGCGGCAGACATGGGGAGGGCCAAACTTTAAATATGTTGTAGTTGAGTACTGTACCTGCTACTCCCAAAACACCAACAATATATGCATTCAACAGCTGTGCACCTTCTGCCTACAGTCTAAAACTGTATTTCTTTGTCTGAGTGCATGTTGGGTTGCCAAGGCAATCCAAGGCCCTCCGGTGTAAAGTAGGCTGAATGATATAGCCTTGTTGGTTTATAGCCAAAATCAGAGTAAATAAATTATGCTGGTTTATCTTACTCAATCTTACACAAAATCAGTTTTGGCTGATGAGAACAAATCTTATGTAAATCCACAACCCCCCTCCCAAGAGAAAAAGTTTGAAAACTGGAGCAGCAAGTATCGCTTCTATTGACCCAGGCGGGCCCTCCAAGTTCCTGGCCACGCGCCACGCATTACTGCTTCTCCATCACCGAACAGAGCACTGCTGGGATGTACTTGTTGTTCACCCACCCTGGCAACCAATTAAAAAACAGCTGGAGTTTTGCAGAGCCATTGAAGATAAGGGCCGTTCTCCCGGGTGCAGCATTCGCACAACTGCACCACATTATCCTCGAGGGATAATCAGCCAGCCAACAGCAATACCATGCAAATCAGAGTGAAAGGAAGAGCTCTCCTCAAATTAAAAGATCAAGTTGTGCTAGAGCCCGGCCTGTATTTTTGTTGTGGTAGACTCTATTAATAGGCATAGTACTGCATCACATTAGCATGTCATTACAATATCCCAAAATCAAAACAATGTAGGACGAATCACATTTGATTTTAGTCAAACATATAAACAAGTGGAGTACAGTTTGACGCTCCATCCAGGGGTATCTGTGTCTGAACAAAGCACACGGCCACTTCTGCAGACTGGGGAAGCTAGAGCCATGAAAATGTCCTAGTATATAGCACTTGTTCCGTGTGGACCCCAACTTTAACAGGCTCACAATCCATTTGGGCCTTGACTGATGTTAAAGAGACCCTGCTAGACAAGCCATCAGGAAAACTATCATACAACCGGCAGCTGGCTCAGCAGTATGCACTGCTGATTAAATTAGAGCTACCACATTAATGATGATTGCGTCTCTCATGGGTCCATGGTGTTTACATTACATCTGTAGAGCTTTGTGTGCACAGCCACCTCATAGGTCTTATAACAAGACCATACATTGGAGGGAAATAGGGTAGTTTCAATGTTTTATGTCTGCTGCTGTAATGGCATGCTTCAGTTAAGGCTAGTTAGGTTTAGCTCCGCTCATATTGTTAGGAATTGCTTATTCGGTACGGATCATTCGGCAACCCCCGCTTCGGAAAGGTGAAGCTAATTTCGAAGTGAAGAAACACTTGCATTCTTTCTCAAAGCCATCAGGGGGCAACTGCTCTGGTTGCAAAAATAAGTCAGATTGTAAAGAAGTCCATCAGAAAATGACCTCTTGAAACCAATTTCCAGAGGCTTGACACCTTCAGCCCTCCTCTCCCCCTCTCCTGTCAAGCCACAGAGAGAAATGTATTCACATGGAGGAAAGGAATCATTTGCAGGTCTAGAGAGAAAGATCCTGTCTTTGTTACCCTCTGCCCTAGTGAGAAATGGTCAACAATTGACTTTCAAAAGCTGGAAATCAACCATGGCTCATATTTTTGCCATGTTGGTGTGATGTGGTGCTGGATTGGTTGATGTCTTACCTTTTGAACAGGTCCCTTTCTGTAATTCTATGAGATGCCTTCTCTTCATCTGCTGCTTTCTTCTGTGGTGTTTCTCAGGGGTCTATATTGGGTCCCCTCCTGTTTACCGTATACATGTTTCCACTAGGACACATCATACTTCAACATAATACAGAGTTTAATTGCTACCCAGATGATCCCCAGTTTTACATCCCAATTAAGCCTGGCTCCACTACTGTTGTTTATATCATGTCCTGCCTTGCCGACATTAGAAATTAGATTTTCAAAAATGTTCTGGAGCTAAATGACTCCTAATGCAATGTAGTTATAATTACCCCTGCTGGCCCCAGCACTAGCTGCATGAAACAAGCTCTCCTTAAGTCTGGGCGCCTTATTTTATAATGTTCGTCATGAAGCCCGCAACCTAGGTCTTAATTTTGGCTTTGAGTTTACTTTTGATGCTCAGGTGACCAAAGTTGTGCAGATCTGCTTTGCTCAATATAGACAGCTTAGCAAAATCAGGTCATTCCTTTCACCTGCAGACCTGGAGAAAGTCATTCATCCTTTTTTCTCCTCGAGACTCGACTACTGCAATGCAATTTATTCCGGTATTAGCAGGTGAAAAAAAAAAAAAAACAAGGTTTCAAAACAGCACTCCACAAACCAATGGGTGCTGTCACAGTAAGTCCACTTTTAATATACAGTCTTTGTTTCAGTTATTTAAGGAGAACAGTGTTAAGTTTTTTTGTGTTTAAGATTAAATGTTTGATTCCTTGTTTAAATTATTTCGTTTTTTTGTCAACAGTAACCTAACCCCCCTTAATGGAAATAGTTAGGCTGTATATAAGTCATCTTTCCATATCTGTTTGACACAAAACAAGTTTACATATTAATCAAATGATTCATAATTTCAACGTAGCTTCCTCAATGTTTGATAGGACTTGTGAATGTTTACATGTTCCTCTAATGTCTATAATTTTTCCTCTATATTTGCTTGGATTTTGGATGCCAGACTTAATCTCAATGAAAATGTATCTTGAGTTTGTGTCCAGAAAAATGTCTCATCAAAGGTCAAACTATTGTGTTTCATTTGGCAGTACACTGGGTCTAACCTGTACCTTTTTGTTTCTTGGTGTACATACAAAACACATTTATGCATTATAAAGTTGTTCATCGTCTTTTTTTCCTTTTGGATGTTTTTCCTACAGCAATAGACAGATTGGAATCGTGTCAGGTCAGGCCGCCAGGAGTTCACAACGCAGAGAGGTCCACTGCTCGGACAGAATCTCTGATCCCCGATAACATCTCTCCAGTCTCTGCTCTGGCGTTCCCTTCATCTTTCCCTTTCTGTTTCCCTCCTCTTCTTCTTCTCCTCTGGATTTACCCAAGCCTTTTAACAGCCCAACATATCTGATAAATAATGAATTCTCGGGTGCACAAATAGCAGGGAGGCAAAACGGCGACCACAAAGAGATGGATTCATTCCCAGGTAGCGGTACCTCCAGCTGGGTTGTGCATTCCAGCAAAGCTGGTGGGAGGCCAGTAAGGGATCATGACCCTGCTGCTGGACCAGTTGCTCTCTTGGTTGGTCAGGTTGGTTGCACAGAGGATCTCTGTATAATAGTGTGTATCCTAATTCTGACAATTAATTTATTAGGAATTGAGTATAATGTGCCACAGACATAAATGTGCTTGGATACCATTTTGGTAGAGTTTGTGAATAAACGTATGTGCTTGTGTACGTTTTTGTGGGAACACTCTATGCCTTAAGGCATGGGTTTGTGTAATTTTGTGTGAGTGTGTGTTCTTTGTGTGCGAGTGTGTGTGAATGTGCGCATGCAGCAGTCTAATAGTGTCTCCCTCTAATCCTGGGTTTATCTGCTGGTCACTGAGGTGGGAACGACACCAAGACGTCAGTCATATGGCTGGCCAACCAAAACCTCTTTATTTCCACTGTCACTGGAACCCATTTGGAAGGGTGGAGATTTATTTGGGCTCTCTTATCTCTGCAGTCCAGTCAGGAATCGCATAGCTGAACTCATGTATCTTTTCCACCCTCTGGATAGAGTGAGGGTTAAAGAGCCCTCAAAGCTGAAAGTCCCTCATGAATATGTTCCTGCGGATCTGAAATATACTGTATGTCTGATGTCTACATAAAATGAAACCACTGCACTTCAAACTTAAATGCTTACAACGAATAATACATTTCTGTGAGGGATATTAACTTACTTCTGTAAAAAAAAAAGTGTAGTTGTTGAAAGTTGCAAGAGTGGGGGGAAATTTGCAACTTTACTGCAGAGACATTGATCGTTTTATTGGCTACTGCCTGATAGGACTCTGAATATCCTCAGGAATAAATACATTTGTTAAGGTGTGATGTCTTTATCTGTGCTGACTTAGTAATATTACATCAGAATCAGCTTAATTTGACTCCGGTTTCACACGTTCACTGGTACACAGAAACAGACAAATAAACAAAGATTAAAAAAGGATAAACGTTAACTTTTTTTTACACAGAAATATATTTAGTATATATATGAACATAAAAAACACAAAAAACAACGAGAATGAAGTGTAGATAAAAGTGCAAATATGCAGAGTGAATAAATAATGAATAAATATGTAAACAATTTGTATTTAAAGTTACCGGGTTATTGCACATGGATTTATACCATACAGAGGATGAATGATTAATTGTTCATGAGAGTGACGGCCATAGGGAAAAAACCCATAGCGGTCTATTTCCCCTTCCACCTTCTCCCATTGGTGCTCAATTCAGTTGTTAGCTGGGATCTATGAAGAACATCTGGATTAACTGAAGTCATTATCATTCTCACAAATGATGAGATGTGCTACATTATCTAGCTGAAAAGGGTGTAAACAGTATGCTATGAATGAGAAGATATCCTGCTATTTCCCCCTGACCCCTGTCATTAACATGTAAGCTTTTAGGCTGTATCCGACTGGACTTTATTTGATTATTGCACATTTAGTATGTAAACCCTAGACAGTACACAGTAGTTATGAAAATTCTAGGAAAACAATTTTGCTATGCATCGAAAACTATACCATATTTAGCCAGTTAAACATCATGTTCACTATTCCAGGGTTTAGTTTAACACTAAACTTGATCCTGAACCAAATTTGTAACTCAATTCAACCTATTTGCAAGAACCCTAGTACTACACAAAATGCTTACAAAAAAATGAAAGCTGTTAGAAATTATGGTATCCTATGAATGGAGAAGTTAGCACTTTTAGATCAGCCGCATATGAATTCAGCCTCTATAATATTGGATTTGCCATGTGTACACTAAAATACAAAAGTTACTGTAGTTGTTAAAAGCAATGTAAGGGTTAAGCTAATATTACTATCCTTTGCTGCATGTTGCTGGAAAGGTGAAATAATTAATCCATAAATATGACTCATTGAATAGCTACTTTCATTCTAAAATAAAAGGAAGAAACTGTCAGAGGGGAAGGAAATGGAGGGTGGGGGGTCGAGCAAAAAAACCAAAACTAAAACCCTGAAACGGCATGTTTCCATTTTAGCAGGGCGGCTAGAGTGGGTTTGCTACAAGCATTCATCAGGGCAGTTAAGAGGTTAGGCCTGGCGAGTCATTACTGTCAGAGCTAATGTAGAGAGATGAGGAGAGGGACCAGGGAGGTAAGCACTCACTAATGAATGAACACACTGCTAAGTTCAACAATTACACGGCCATGTAAATGTAAGGATAACACACCAACACAAGCAGACGGCTGCTGAACTCCCTAAACCTAAGTGAGCCTGAGAACAAAGGGAAAGTCTATCCAGATGCCTCAGACCTGGACTGTTTTTTTTTGCTGGCAATGGATGGAAGATTATACCTCCAATTTCCAGGCTGAGAGAGGGTCAAATTGTCTTTCAAGGCAGAATTAAGGCGAGATTTAATCGAAATACCTCCTAGCATACATTTCCTTAAGTTTTACAAACTCAGAGGTTGGAAAAATAAACTCAGGACCTGTTTGGTGCCCCTTTAGCCCTGTGCAATTGAATAGACAATATGTTTCCCTGATTTATTTAGTTTTTTATAAAATGGAGGCTCACTGCCCGGCTGTATAAAGTGCACCGTCTCTTCCAGTAATAATTTGTTTGAACATAAGCGATGGCTTTGTTCAGTTCCATGCATCATCCCTGTATTAGGAAACTTATTTTTCTGTAAAATATTCACCTTCATTTGTTTTCTTGACATGTGGGATCTATTATGTATTTTTCTCCACATTCCTTTCAACAAAAAGGTGTAACCTCCAATTATAACAAACCAACAACAGCTGCTTAATATAGAACTGTTTAACCTGAAAACAGTGGCAGCGACCTCTAATAAACCACCTCAGTACCATAATATCCCCTCTTTATTGTCATATCCTTTTTTTCTTGACCTAAAATTCACGTGTGGTTATGAGTTATACAAGAGAATATTTTTGCCCATATTGTTCGTCTTCTTCTTAGACCATGTTTCTCTGTTTACATCATTGTAAATGTAATATTTTTGGGCTCTGGACAAAAGAAGCAATTCAAGAGGTCCAAAGATGTCCAGGGAGCAGGGAAATTACGATTCGCATTTTTCACGATTTTTCTGATATTTAAAAGTGTAAAATATTCTTCAACTAAGAGTAAATGATAATAAAACTAACAAGGTTGGGCCAACTGTTGCTGTTTGAACTTTTTTTGTGTTTTTCAGCATTAACAATTTCTTGTATTGTATATCATAACATTCCCCCTAAAATATAGTGACATATAATGTAATATAGCCGGAAAAGATGTAACTACATTCAAGAGAAAACATGAATTAAAGTCTTAATTTGATGCAATTTTTTTTAACCCTCATGCAGTTATTTTTAAGACAACCTGCCAGCGACAACTGTGGCCAGAGGCAGTATGTTTTTGGGCTGTCCATTTGTCCGTCTGCACCATCCGATCCTACGCGTGAATGCGATATCTCAGGAACACCTGGAAGGAATTTCTTAAAATACTGTGCAAACGCCCACCTGGACTACAGAATGAACTGAGTCGAATTTGGTGGTCAAAGGTTATTCTGACTTCACAAAACACATAGCCATAACTGGAATGCACCGATATCGATACAGGTATCGGGTGCGATACTGTGCTCATGTGGTCATACCCTACAGAAACTACTAAAAGCACCAGATACCATAAGAGCAACATGATGTTAACCTCTCAATATAATAAGCCCCCCAGCTGCAACGATAACCTGATGCATCAACAGGTTAAATCCATAATTTATTGCCAGCTGCAGTGTATGCGCAAATCAGACAGTCCCTAGTAAGTCCACCGCATCAATTAGTTTAGCTGCGAAGTTTTCTGTTGTGTGTCTGAGTGGCATACTCCAATCCAGGTTCCGCCAGTGGATTGCGAACATTATCAACAACCCTACTGCAAACTATGCTCTGTTTGTATCAGGAAAACACAATGTTGAACGTTAAAATGTCAGCAACCGCATCATGTTGTATATTTAATTTGTTAGTAAGAGAGTGAGTTAACATCTGATGAACAGAAATTTATGGTTTGAACTGTAATGGTATTAATAAGTACTCATATCTGTACTCGGTATTGCCAAGAACTCATATACGTTTTTGGTGGATCCCTTCTTATTATGATGATTTCACATATGTGTCCAATGGAATAAAATGAAGTGATGACATTTCAATTTTCACTGCAATATGACATGGTTGTTGTAGGCATACAACCGTAAAGTGGTCATTCTTATGACTGTTTATTTAAAGATATACGTATACTGTACATCCAAACATAACAATATAAACATACAGTAAATTGGCATGTTTATAGTGTATGTACACAAGTGGATGACTCCGTCTCCCAGTGCCTCTCTCATCTCCTCACCGCTGTGTACAGTATGTAACACCTCTTCTGGCTTTCTTCCAGCACACTAAGCTGCTGCAGGATAAGCTTGTGAAAATGACAACACAATTATACTTAACTGAACTGCAAAGGGCTCAAAGCCTGGCTCAAAGAATCCCTTCAAATGTGCTAATGTACTGTGCTGACACATGTACAAACATGGGCACACAAAAACTTAGATAAAACATTTTTTGAACCCAATGGCACACACACACCCCAATGTGTGTTTTCATTTAGCAAAAACCAAACATTGACCATATATTTGTGATGCATGGGACGAGGTTGTCGTGTAAAAAGGATTTGGGATGTGAGTTGCCTCTGTTCAAACAAACACAACAAGCCCAAATGCTGTAATCAGTCCCAGCAGTCTAACACGTCTGGTCGACCTCAGCAGAGAGTGAAACCGTACTTATTCGCTTCATCCGCCGTCGGGCAGGACTCTAGAGAGAGACCGTGGACCACCAACACTGACACCCACTCTCTTGGCAGTCTCAGCTGTCCACCAATCAAGAGTGTTTACCGCTGCCTGCCTCATGATGTCATTCCCGCTCCCAATGCCAAACTAATAACCTACATGGACCCTGGAATGCACATTTGTGTCTGTGTGGATGTCTGTGAAGAACTCCACATGTCAGAGCAAACCGTTGTTCCTAATGAGTCCTGAGTTGGAATGAGGGATAATAAAGCATGCAGCCCGAGCAGCAAAAGGTCACAGCCACAAACGGCTCTGATGGGTTTCATTTTTTCATTTTTTTCATCGTCTTTAAACTCACCAGTCACTTATCAAAGCTTAGAAAATAATCAGGTTGCTGGAGGAATGCTGGGAGGCGTGGAGGATCTGCCCCTAAAAATCTGCGGAGAATGCAGGAAGAGCAGCGAGCAGGCTGGCGGAGATAAAAGTAAAACAAAGGAGTAGTATCACCAAAACTTTCTCTATATCTCATCTTTCAAAGAAAACGTTCCTGATTATATTTCTACAGCGACATATTTTTTTTGTACCTGTTGAAGAGATAAGCCTCCTTTAAATACACCTTGTTAATCGAATGCCAACAGTACAAAAGTAATGTAGCTTTAGTTGCAGAAGATAAAGAATAAAGATTACTTTGCAATTTCAGTGTGTATACAGTGTCCTTAAAACTGGTCTCGAGGGGAAATTGCATTCATCATATTAATTGTCATCACAGAATTCATTTTGCAATATGAACTGCTTGGTTTGATAGAGAAAGGAAGAGTCATCCGTAGCAAAAAAAGCCCTTAACTTTTATTTTGTAAATTGATGTTTTGCCTTTCTGAATAGATCAGCAACCAGGAGGACAGCCAATATGATTGGAGAGGAGGAGAATGACAAATATATAGAGAAAATGAGAACAAGAGAGCAAGCTATTGCACAGTAAAGAGGCTACCGTCTATAGAAAGAGAGAGAGAAAATAGATATAATGCCAAAGCGGGAAGTTAAATGACAGTCAATAAGAGGAAATGGTCCAAAAATAAATCATTTGCTCATATCTGGATGAAGCAGAGAGAGGGAGGAAAGAGAGGAGAGAGATAGCCCAGTTGGTGCGCCATCCATCATCTGTTTGGATCGGACGCCAGCTTGATACTGGGAACATTCGCTGATTAATATTCAGCACGAGGTGGAGGGCGCAGAGTGATGTGGGATGAATTAGCCAGCTTTCCTCTTAAGATGCTCAGATTTACCACTCTCCACAAACAGCCAAACGATCCCGGTCTAAGGCTCTTTAAGAACCAAAACCTGGATCATTATGCAGAGGTTTATTTTCTTGCGTTGCTATAACAGTGCAGATTTGTTTTGCCCCGGGGTTGCTGCCTGAACACACATGACGAGGTTAATGACTCGTATTTCGAGCGCTGGAGTTGTGGGTAACTGAGGGAACCGAGGCGTCAGCAGGGTGGTGGTTAGATTGACCAACAGGGCTGGCATTTTCTGTCACATGTGCGTCACCGACGATCACTGGATGACCATGGCTCAGCAGAAATGTCACGCTGAAAATGGCACAGAGGACTGTCTGGCTTTCAACACACAATCTCTCACACACAGTTCTCCTGTGCTTTCTACCTTTTTTCTGTATCTCTCACTCAAACATGCACACACACTTGCATGCTGTCAGGCTTTGGGCTAGAATTCTTAGATGTACTGTAAGAGCAGCCGCAGCAACAGTGATGGAAGACCTTGGGTGTCAGCCTTGGCGTCGGCAGGCTCGATTTGTTTGCCTTGTGTTGTCATTATTTGGCTTTGCTGTTAGCTAGTGAGGTCTGTGCGGCAAGGAACGCAAACTCGCGATATTGTGTGTGACATTTGTGAGCTAACGGTGGGGCAAAATATGTCATGCTTTCCACAACTATGTAAACACACTTTTCCAGAAGGATTTTTAGACACCTGTGCCGAGTTGCTGGGTAATCACTTTGAGGGGTTGACCTTTTGTGCCTGAACGGAGTGGAAAAATAAACGAAGAATATATGAGACTAATGTATGCTCTGCGTGTCAAGAGTGTGCACGGCTATGACATGATGGCCCCTGCAAATAGCTTTGACTTAAACCTGTTTTCTGTTTGATTTATCACTAACAACCAATTAGAAAAATGGAGAAATAATGTAGGGCCTTGATGGTGATTAAGATAAGAATCATGCTCCAAGGAATAAGAGGATATTTAAAGGGTCACTTAACCCAAATTACAAACTTCCAGTTATGCATTTATTTATTTATTTTTTGCTCTGGTTTTGAGATATCTTTGTGTGAGATTTCTCCAAACTAAACAATGGAAGTTACTGATTGTATCCCAGAATTTGTAGTCTAATGAAATATGATATAATAAAACAACAATAGAAATAGCGTCTCTGAACAGGCCGTAGTCATTTTTCATTAGGACTCATAGGCTCTGTGGAAAGAGATGTTACTCATGAAAGTTTTAAATGTCAATTTTGAATGCTGGAAGTGCCACTATTGAAATTGCATTCACCTTTTGTTATATTGGGGCGATGGCAAATAACTTCAGAGACAGATATCTCAAGCTCTGAGAAATTAAACCAATCTGCATTTTTTTTTTATTCTGTCCGGTCGAGTCACTCTCACTTCATCCTTCACAGTCATGAGCTATGGCCATATTTTATGCCCAACAGTCACTAATCAAATGTAACAGGTAACGTCAACAAGTCTCCAGGTGTTATGCAAAAAACAAAAGAGAAAAAGTTAATGTATGTTTATTGGCATTACAACTTTTTCCAACCGATCACAGTTGCACAGTGTGAGCATCAGGTAATGAATCAACCTGCTGACTGTGCCAGACGTTTAGTGGGACAGGAGGCATACTGTCTGACTCGGTATATGGTGGATAGCGGAGACAAATTGGCACGCTAACGGGTGCAAAGCTGGGGGAGTCGGGGGGGAGGGCTCTGCCTTCCTCTGCCATACTTCTAAATGCATACAGCTGGCCTATCTCAGTTTTCAATTCCCGTTCGAGGTAAATACAGAGCAAAGCAGACGGAGATATGACTGGCTAAATTGGACTAGGCTGTCCAAATATCACATGACCTCACAATAAGCTTTTAGGGGTCATTCCAACTTGCGCTAAATGTTGTTGTAGGCGACTTTGCACCCATTTGCTCACATATAGCCAAACACATGGATGAGAACACACAAGGACACACACACACACACACACACACACACACACACACACACACACACACACACACACACACACACACACACACACACACACACACACACACACACACACATACACATATATTGGAAAACACTGTACTCACTCTCCCCTAAGCTCTCCCAATCTTTTTTTGTATCTCTGTGATAAATACAGCACTCTTTAGCTGCAGAGAAATAGTTTCCAGCTTCGTATTTCTGTTACTGTCTGATGTCTGTATAGTATATACTGCCTTCTACAGGAAAAGGTCAGTGTTCAATATCATAGCACAGCATCTTGAGCCAACAAATTGCTGCTCACCAAAGTCTGGTTACATTGTGGAGACAATCTACTGTACACACACAGACATAATATGTTATGCTTTCCCACCTAAAACTTGAATTATTCTTATTATTTCAATTTCTTTTCAGAGGTGGTTAAAATTTTGGAACCAGCAGGGAAAAGAAAATCTCTGATGGAGAAAAAAGAAGCGCTGTTGTTGTTTTTTCCTCACAGCAGCCCCTGAGCAAGGCATTTAACTTTGCAACTGCAGCAGCAGAGAGATGCTCCATCGCCACCAGCTATTATGTTGTTAGTGTGAAGGTGTGCCAGTGCATAACTGTGTACCACAAGGCTTCAAAGGAACAAAAGCATGCTGAGCTGGCTTCCTCGGACAGATAAAAGCAAACCGTTTAAATAAAAAGAAGAATTGAGCTGCGCTGGATCAGCGGAAGGACTCTCTCTGGAACAAAGGAAGACAGATGTTGATAAAGACCAGGCGATATTTCTCCTTTAATAAAGCCGAAGAAAAACAGGCCATTATCACTGACTTATTACTCCGAGATGTACGCTATTGCCGAACCTTCATCATAAAGACTTGGAGGAGCTGGGTGCCCTCCCCCTGCAGTTATTTGTTCCAGAAGCTTTTTAAATGGAGGGATGATGATTGGCAGCTCTTGCTGTTTGGGATGCGTTGAGGAAGTGAGCATATCTTATTACGAAGACGGGACTGACGTGTTGCTTTTCACTCAATGTTTGTCCGTATCCCCCGCAGCTGTTTGTCTTTCTTATTGTCCATCCACCCGCTGGTGCTGTGCACATTCTGCCTGCCTGTTGCTTTCTTTCCGTCCCTTGACTTTTCCCTACCTTTTTCTGGTTTGAAAAATAAATAAATAGTAGACATGGCCATAAATGAAGTACAATTTAAGGGAGGGAAAAATCAATGGCGGGACATTAGGTCTTTCATTTGGAGTCTTACAAGGCCATCCCCTCTGTAATGTGCTGAGAAATTAGACATACTGCTGATTCATGGAGTGCCATACTCTCTCTGTATTTGTGTGCGCGTTGATTTGTGTTTGTGTGTAAATGCAAGTGTGTGTGCCCAGACTGACAAAGCAAAAAATAAATAAAATATTCCAACTTGCATCAGAGCGTGACCAACCCTATTGACACACACACACACACACACACACACACACACACACACACACACACACACACACACACACACACACACACACACACACACACACACACACACACACACACACACACACACACACACACACACACACACACAGTAGCAGCTTGTAAGGCTGCGGCAGAGTTATTATATCAAAGACATCCAATTTAAGTGCAGGCTTTGACCTGCATTCATTAAAACAATTTAATGGCTACGAGTGCGAGGACACAGTGTTTAAGACCCTCTAATTTTCTTGCTTGAGATTTTCTTTTCCTATGACTGTACTATTTATTCACATACACATCATGCACGCGGATATACACTCGCATTCACCAAGACTTGGTCAAGCTTTTCTCTGGCGAGTGTGTCTCTCTCTGCTGATGATAACACGCAGCTGCAGGCCTCAGGCTGCAGAAATCTGCCAACACAGTTAAGCACTAGGTTGCCTTTATTTATAGATATTACATTAGCCTTTAATCACCACGAATAAAATCCACTGGCCAGCGAGGTTTTTCGCCACCATTGGCTACTGGTTATGGCTAAAATGTTGACCTCTGGGACAGTCCGGAGTAAATAACTTTCCATGTGTAACTTCACTAGACTCATGCCTCGCTGCCTAATTACCATTTTAATTCCTCAGCAGTTTTAGAGAGCTTGTTGCGATTTGTCCTCGATAAAATGAGATCCATTGTAAGACTGTTATAAGGTCAAAACTACAGGCCGTCACCGCCCTCTGATTCATTGGACCATCATTCCAGTCGTCCCATTTTTGATCCATAAATAATTTTGCCGGCATGATACCCAGTAATAGCCCCAAATCATTTGCCGACATTTTCTGTAATGCCAGAACGCGATTCCTTATTGTCTTCATGGGACAATCGACTTGTCTTGTAAGGGGGTAATTTATAAGCGGGGATTCAAAAAGTCACACCCAAAAATGTCTGTCTTTAGACATGGAACATCGGCTGTGCTTTCCATTCTGTCAAGGGCATTACGGAAGGATGCAATCACACGGGCAGGAAATTCTGTTTGAAATGAGTTATAACCTGCAGAGCACTATAAATCATACCCCCTAAACTCCACACTCCCTCTGTTTCACACACACACACACACACACACACACACACACACACACACACACACACACACACACACACACACACACACACACACACACACACACACACACACATTGCAGCAGCAGTGCACTGACACATAGACACACACCGAGGCATTCAGATGTGTACACACAGTCACCCCTATTGTGCGTTTAGTGTGCCAAAGTAAGAAAAGAGCAAAGACTGCAGCCAAATTATCCTCAGAATAAAGTAATTACTAACATACAGTTACTTGTGTAATTGACTCGGCTTCCCGTTACTGTTTGCACACCATTTAAAACCGTGGAGAGAAAGTCAATTTCAGGGAAACCACTAAAAGACTGATCAGTGATTAGAGTCAATATCACATCTGCATGGCCACTCATTTGAAGTGCTTATTGAATGGCTTGTTGGGAAAAGTTGGCAGACAGTACTTTCATTAAAAAAAAATGTATTTTGTGCTGTACCTCCTCTTTGCTGAATGGCGTCTGTATAGCAAGTGTTTTGTGGTTTCCCTTTTGTAATGATAGAGATTTTTTGCAATTACTATTTATGGTAGTGGCGACTGTAATTGCTTTCCTCAGCTCATATCGTGATCATTATCATCACTCCTCTGTCATTCATACCAGCCATGAATATATATGAGACTCTTCTACTCTATGGGCCTAATTGGAAAAAGCATCTATGTAGCCAGGACTGAAGAAACAAGGGAGACAGAGGGTGAATGGGGCGGGAGGGGAGTAATGGCGGTGGTTTTGCTGTGGTCCCCCATTTCCATTCAGTGTTTATTATTTTTCACGCAACAGTGAAATGCGAGCCCATTTAGGTAGCGCAATAAAAGCAAATTAGCAGAACATGTGGATATTTCATTATGTGGTAGGGGGCCCATCGAGGAACAGGTGCCCTTTTTTTAAACATTCAGCCCCTCTGATTGGCTGGATGTGTGTAAACTGAGAAAGCACACACACCAATCATCTTGGTTTCTCTCATCTAATATATGCGAAATGCTCTCTAAAATAAATCATTCTTGGTGTCTATGTTCTTGTCCCTTTTTATCCAATTTGCTTGGATCAGTGAAAATGTAGATTTTCTTCACCATAATACTTTGTTTACAGTCCTAATAATTACAATGAATATTCGGCTAGTGCGGCAGCGTAATCCGGTTAGATATGCTTTATAAGATCATTTCTTTTCTCTCTCTAACTATCTGTAATTAGCTCTAATGGATTCTTTTAAGCCTGATGACAGAAGATTAATGAGTTGATGTGCGTCTATAAATCTGTGTATGAATTCATGAATTTAAACCACTGCGTGATGCAATTCTTGGAAAGGTTTGTGAGCTGTATCTCTTATATTAATGGACTTCACCTGTGTTTCAGATTGCATACATTACATCACTGCTAGTTTTTCCAAAGTGTACCACAATGTGTTTCATCGTTAAAGATTTCATACCGCCCTTGCAAAGGTAATACATCACAATAAACATCATATATATGTCAATGATCTTAAGCGCTAGGTATGCTTTGAACAACTGTTGGCAATGGTGTATAAATATGTGTAATTTGTAGGAAAGTTGGCAAACGGTTACAAAACCATTAGTATGGTCCTTAAATGTCATGAGAAATGATTTAACAGCATAACAGAGCAAGAAATCGACCACCAAGACGCTCTTGTACAACAGCTCCAATCAGGCCTCCTGCTGAGAGCTAAATATGAAGCTGTAGTTGAAAGTGGATGTTGCCTGTCAATGGTTAGAAAGAGTGTTTTAAAATGTGCATGTTGTTGAAGGTTAGTTCAATGAGGTCCTTTGCTTGAAAGAAAAAAAAAAGGAAAAATCTGGGGAAAAAAATACTTTTTAAATTTTATTAGGCCATGGAAGGACACAAACGCACATACAAACATAACTCATTGAGTGTATTATCATTAAAACACACAATGGACCTAATCAGCAATAACACCGTACCCCTTACGTATAAACCCCTAATCACATGCAGTACTCTTGTTTTATGAGTCATGCCCAGATTCACTATGCTGCGCAACGAGCACCTTTTATTTTTCCAAGAACAAAATAATCAGGTTTTTATTTGGCTCTTTAACAAGGGACGACAACAAATTAGGTTTTATAGCAGAAACGGAACCAAGGCAACTTTGGAAAAACTCAGCCGAGGGAGCCTTTAGCTTTGCCAGCGGGCAATGGATGCAGGATGGATCTGGTGATCACACATGCTGTTGAACCGAGGAAGCTAATTACTGATAGCCATGGTCTTTGACTCACTGGGCTTAACAGAGTCACTGACGTATATGGGAGCTGAGGCAGAAGCACTGGGGCTTGCTGCTGGGCCTGCAGCACATGTGTCATGAATATGTATTCTCATTATTATTGTGTTTACTTCTAAAGAACACACTGAGCTATGTTTTTCCCAAGCTACAAACAGAGTCAAAAGCAACATTGTTGATATTGTCAATTTAAAGATTTATCAATTATCTGCATATTTTATTTGTGATATATGGCCATTTCATATGGCCATTTCATCTTATATTACTGTGGAGCTGGCAAAGCTGTTGGCTGTGCTGATGTAAAGAGCATTGATTGTCATTATCCTGCCCATGGGACTCTTCAATGGTACAGAGGACCATTTCAGAGCACTGAGGCAAAAGAGAAAAGGCAGCCACTAACATCCTGCTAATAGTCCTTTATACCAAAACCCTTGCTCTGAAAAACTGACATTGTTGAAAAGAGCAGATGTAAATCAGCGGGGAGTCATCTTGGGAATGCAGTAAGGGCCTCAGACACAGGAAGGGCCTCCACAGACATAAGTAGGTACAATTTATGTCCCATGTTTGCCCAACGCAAACATAAAATTTGATGTTATCTTCTCCAACCTAATGACTGCAATAAAAAAAAAAGTATTCATTTTAATGTTTAGGGACATACATGAGTCGAATGGGAAAAACACAAATAGTGCATTCTTCTGTTTAAAGTCTCTGTCTCATAGCTCATACATCACCAAGACATCAGAGGCTGATTTTCCCCTGATGGAAACTTGTGGAGGAAGTGAGCAACTTTGGTGGCTTGGCAGTTACACACCAAGCAATAGAGTCTGGTCACGTCCTCATCCAAAAGTTCATGCAAAAAGGTTTGATCTCTCCACCAGATGTAGAGCCATAATGCAAAGCCCAACACCAGATAAGGTTGAAAGGGGGGGGGGTTCTCATCGATCAATTTCAGACTGGAAGCGACTGCCGGGGTCAGGGGAGCGTCTCATTATCTGTGAGGCAAAACAGCTGAAGACCCACCGCCTCCACACCTGGACCAACACGGCTGATGACCTATTAATGCTTCTGAATATAACACGGTGTGAGGCGATAACATGTTTAAGAGTTTTACTTACATTTATTGCCCTTGTAAAAAATCCAACCTGGAGACCATTGAGCTCTCTATAATAATCTCTAGTGGTGTTGATTAGATAAATTGACATTATATTGTAATATCTTTTACATAATTAGTTGATTGAGCAAATTAAATAATCTAAAAAAACATACTTTTAGGGACACTGAATTAGAGCTGAAACAATAACTATGACTAAATATGTTCATCCATGATTTAGATGAGACGGTGACAGGACGGGACGGATGTCATTAACTGTGATTATATCAGAAAATAGGAAAAAGACAAGACAAAAATGTATACCAAAATCTATTATAGACTGTTTTATTTTAAGTGCAGTTGTTTTGTTTCCTTTGCTGCATGCGCCTTATCAGGACTACAGTGAAAGAACACAAAGAGCACAGTCAGGAGGACTCAGAGTAACTTACCTACTTAAGTTAAAGTTAACAATGTCAACAACAGGGATGGGAACCATTTTTATTGATTAAAACTATACTAAATAAGTTAAGTTTTTCTTTGACTAAGATAAGACCGAAATGTTAAGAATTTTAATTGTGAAACCTAACCCTAACCCTAAAAAGTGCAGGATGAGGCTGTAAACAAACAATTAACACAGTTAATACTAGCTGAAATGAGTATTCAATTAATGTATTGGTCAATCAAAATTATTCTTTATCAATTTTAACAAACAATTAATTGTTTATATCTTTATACTAGACTAAATTGATTTAATTCAATTCATATATAGATAGTTAGGGATTTTAAAATGTATGACATTATTTAGTCTTTTCTGACATTTTATATACAAAATGAGCAATTGCTTCATCAGGAAAAATAAATTGATGTTGCAGCCCTAAACCTAAATCAATAAACCAAGACTCTGGCTTTTATCAAACTATAAGTACTCACATTTCATTAGCTCCTAAATTGTGCAGTGTGCTCCAAGTTTTCAGTATGGCTTACTGTTTTCAATTAAGCTCTTAAAAGTATTCTGCAGTTGTCAATCACAGCCATCTATTATTTCATTAAGCACTAAGGCGCACAGGGCAGAAAAGTTTTTCGCATTTAGAGCATTATTAAATGTGTTCTACATGCTAGTTTACCAGTAATTGTTATAATGCATCCCTGACATCCATCAGCAGAATATAGAATTCCATTTCTTCTGTATCAGTCAGACTTTGCAGGATCCATTTGGGCGTTATACCTTCAGGCTTGTACAAACACATCATGTCAAACCTCAACATGTTTTCTGAGGGCGATCAAGTTAAGTAGTTTTAAATCAATCTGAAAAGTTTTTCTTTCTGTGGGAGTCCCCCCTCGGTGGAATACCAAAAGTATGTGACCTTCCATCGGCAGCGTGGCGGCTGTGGGTTCGCCATGTTTGTTCAACCCTCTCTTATCTTCCGTCTAAAATGAAAATAAAAAAGAAGCAGTTCTAAGATCCAAAGTAATCTTGTGGCCTATCCTCTCTGATACTTATCAGTGGTGGAAACATGTTTCCAGTTAATTCGGACCAGGAAGATGTGGACGGCAGGAGGGAGGGAGGCGAGGGGGTTGGGGGCACAGTTCCCACGCATAAATACCGAGGAGAAACATGATCTAAATGCTTATTAATTTCTGCGAGGGAATAACATGCGGGACCAAACGTTCAGCCCTGTGTTCATTTAACCGTGAAAGTACAGGAAGAGGATACTCATCTCTTTGCAGCTTAATAAAAGCCATCTTACTGTAGCTTAAGAGATGCTATCCCCCGTCTTCTTATTTTCAATTTATCATCGACGAAAAAGCTTAGGTCACGGGGAGCCACTCACTGTGGAGATATGTCTATTCAGAAATTTCACGGCCTTACTGTAGCGTGAAAAAAGCAGACAAGGCATAAATCATAACCATATGGATGGATTTTAACAGAAAACTATGACTGGTCCTTTATTGTAGTTGGGATCCATATGTGGGATGTGCTGTGAAATAAACAAATATTGTACAATTAAATTAACCTTAAAGCGTAGGCCCATAAAGCCAAATAGACCATGTTCCTTAAAACCTTGTACAAGAGTCGAGGTACTTCAAACACAGGAAGGGTCGTCAGCACCACATGTGGTGTTCTGTTTTGGTTTCTTGACTTGGGATGAAACGGAGGGAGGCAGAGGGGAAGAAGACACACAGAGGGAGGTCTGGAGCAGATTGTTCTCCTGCCTCTTGGGGGAGACAAAAACACGTTGTATCCTCATCACCTTCTCCCTCCTTCCAGTATGCAAGCAGCAGCCAAATTCAACCATTATTCACTATCCTCCACGCCCGCCCACACTGTCTTTTAGATAAATTCTGATGTCAGAAACAGGCGTGAGTCCTAACTAAATCCCGCCGTCCACGGCAGAATGCGGGATCTGTGAGAGGTCAGTGCCACAGGCTGCCATCCTGCCACCTCAAATGACAATAGATGACGCTAATAGCAGCAGGAGCCATAAAGCCTTATCAGATTAGAGTCACAATGAAACCATGACATATTGCTGCTGGCTAAACATCACATTGGGGGAAAGTCATAGAGAGTCGGTGATAGTGTTTTGCAAGAGTTATACTGTATTGCTGTTTTCATTCCTTGCTCTTGTTTGTTTTTTCACAATATCTCTCTGGGATTCAGCAGCAAACACTGTTCTGTGTTTATCCTCTACGTCCCTACAGGTTCCGTTTGTTTGTATGATTTCTTCGAGAGTGAACATGCTTACGTGCTCCTCTGTTTGTTTGCATTTTTGTGCCTGTGTGTGAAACATAAATGGCATCCCCCCCACCCCAAACACACACACACACACACACACACACACACACACACACACACACACACACACACACACACACACACACACACACACACACACACACCAACGTTCATTTGCGTTTGATAAAAATCTTCCTGGTCTCTCTCCATTTGTCGGCAGCCGCTAACCAGCCCCAGCTCTGCCTTCAGCTGCCTCCCATTTTATCATGCACGCTCTAATCAAAGCCAGCTCTGCCTGGACACACACACTCCCGACTCACGCACACGCCCGCGTATCTCTCACGCCCTCTAATATGGTTTCAATTGTCTATTTGAGCTTTAGAAATGGTAACAGTATTCCACTGTTACCAATAAAAATGTGTTGCCCACAGGGACGTTTATTTATGTATGTAGAACTGGGCGAACAACATGATTTTATCTTTGCTGGCAACGGAGCCAAAATGGTGATTGTAGCATTCTTTAACATTTCTGTAAGAGCTGCCCAAAGGAAAACTATTGCCACTCGTCCCGTGTGCATTACGAGATTATTTACAACTAATCTGCCCGGGGTGTCTGCGTAGTTTCCAGGCCGAACACTAGGTCATATATTACAATATGAATTCAAAATCACTGCAGTATGTACGGGGTTGGTCTTAAGGTGGGGGGGAAATGTGTTTTCTATTTAGGGTAATTGATGAGAGGCATTTAAGTGCATTAACATCTAGCTGCTTATGATTAGACATGAGCTAAATGAACATATCAAGCTTCAGCTGGCCACATGTTTACGAGGTTTATGATGTGCAAATTTAAATAAGATGAATCCCAGCAACCCCCCGTTTCCCACATGTGGCTTTCTGTCTCTTGCTCCGTGTAGGAAGTATCAGCCATTAAACACGGACCGGGACACAGGTTGTCGGGGTCAAACTCTCTCCTGTTGGCAGATTCGGAGGCCCAACTAAAGAGCAGGCAGGCAGCAGATTTTTATCTTCCCCTTCTGGAGAGCACCTGGAGTATTATACACCCCCACACACACACACACACACACACACACACACACACACACACACACACACACACACACACACACACACACACACACACACACACACACACACACACACACACACATTGGAGTGAATGACAAGCCGATTCAGACCTTTGACCTTCCCATTGGAAAACTGAGTGGGAGAGCGTGTCAGTGCGTGTGAGTGTGTGTGTGTGTGCGTGCATGCATGCTTGGGTGGGATTTAACGTTTCACATGTGCATGGTCTGAAATAAAAAATACAAATAAAAATGAGGGCGTGAGAAGGTGCATATCTCTGCTATGTTCCTCTTAAATTGGCAACATTTAATTTGGCAACACCGTATTTTGCAGCTTCGCCAATAAAGCGTAATTGAATGAAGCTGAACAGAGTGTGAGTGATTATAGGGAGAACAGTAAAAGTAGTTCTCACATTTACTGAGGACATAATTTCCAACAGACAGGTCATTTACAGCTCTCTATTCAGTTCAGCCCACATGAGCTCAGCGGGCTCATTTAGACGCTGCTTTAAATTCTTGTCCATTTGATTCAAATAAAAGGAGTATACCATTAAATTTAAAAACGGTGTTATGGATTTAAGGCAGGAAGCACTCCTCTCTCTTTATATTGCCGGCTAGCAGACGCAGTTGTGAATGTTTTTCTAATACAGCAACTACTTGAAATCTTTCAAGGCATTGGAATACCATATTTTGATATTGAAATTCACAGATATTCACCCTTAAATATTTATGACTGTATAAACTCTTGAAGCCGGAGATGGTGTTTCCTTTTTTTTTAGTACTTCTGTTTATGTTCAGCAGCAGACTACAGGGACATATTGAGTGGTCTAACCATATTTCAACAAATTGTATTGAAGACCATCTTGAAATAAAATCTAAACCGGTGAATGTAAAACCAAAAATGTACGTACAAATATTAATAAATTCGTACCCACTAACAAACTATTAATTTAACTTAGATCGTATGTGTTAGAAAGCCCCAAAGGAATGCACATGATTTTAAACTAAACAAATTGTAACATTTAATTAATATTCATAACTGATGACAACATAGAATTTCATTTCTAAAAATATACATTTATTAAGAGATGTGATTGGTGGAAAAATACGATGTATTCCACTGAAATTTACTTTCATTCATGTTTTGTTTTATTTGTTCAGTGCCTATCAACTAATTCTGAGATAAAGAGCTTAAAGAGAAATGCCTCTTGGCTGCAGGCAGGGTAGTGTTGTTAGAATAATAATAAGCTTTTAGTTTAGTATTTAAGAGAAGCTTGCACTGTGGATATCTCATTTTGAAAGCCATAAAGAAGACTTTAATGTTATTTGTTAAAAGACCTTCAGCAGGCACTATTCTTTTAATACACATATGTTTGCGTGGTACTGTGTTTCTGTGCGTGTGTATGTGTGTGTGTTTGAATAGTACCTCCATGCAGACACTCCTCACCTCCCTATACCGACTCACACACACACTTAAATTGTAAGACCGCAGATCTGGGCCAGGGGTGAGAGAGCTTTAGCTGTTTGCTTTAGCCTTGACTTTATTGGGTGGTAGGATTTGCCTCCCCTTTTCACACCATTAATCTTTTGGAAGGTTTCTTCCTTCTGAGATCCTGTTCTCACAATTCTGATCGAAATTTATTCTTAGCAACATTTTTTGTGGCTGTGATTTGGCAAACAGCAAGGTGTATTGGGAGCTTTCTGAGAAAAAGGCTCTCACCATTTTGTTTTATGCTAACTAAACAAGGCAATGACCTATAATACCCTATAATGAGTCATATCATATGCTTGAATAGTTTCCGAAGGATGCAGGGTCGAATATGCACTGGGATTACAAGTAATAGTTATTAAAAAAAATCCTCTATTTTGCCACTCTAAATCAAAAATCCCCAGACACATGGGAAGTGATGCATTTTACATTAGTGGCAGAGGAAACAGAGACTTGGTTGGATAAACAGGAGATAAACTGTGTACTTATGCACTGACTAACCATGGCTGCATGACTGAACAGACAAATTTCCCCTCCTGTATAAAGTTTTTAGAAGAGTCAGCAAACAGTTACATTAAAAATAACTAAATTCAACATACAAATAAGACACTTTCTAACTTTCTCACTCACAGTGGATCAAAGTCAGATGTTCATTAGGAGGTGCAGCAAAATAATTGATTTTTAAATGTAGTTTAAAATGTTGACAATTGTTCAACTGCCATGCTAGCGGCTCTGTGAGGACGTACTAGAGCTAAATGCTAATGTTAATATGCTAATAGGCTCATAATAACAATGCTAACATGCTAATATTAAGTGGTTAAAATGTTCACCATCTTTACCATATTACCAAGCTAACATTTGAAAATTGCAGCCTGAAACCTCCGGTTCTGAAAAGCAATGCCAATTCACAAGTGCCTTAAACTGGCGTTATTTGAGATTATGGTTGCAATTGCTAGTTTGAAGTCTTCTTGGACACGGCATGATGTTCATTTAGTAAATTATGGTCTCATTTAGAGTTAAGTAGGCGATAAAGCAGGGTATGGCTTAGGATGTGGCTAACTTGTGATTGACGGGTCGCTGTCACTGCAGTGTGCTGTCTTGGAGTTGTTAAAGTTCTCGTCTTACATCTTTAATCCTTTCACATTATGTTTTATGTTCATGAAAGTTATTTGTAGTATTTTGGTCTTCTCAAAATGTCTTAGTCAGCGTTTGGTTGATTTCGACAGCCAAAATGCCAAAACTTCAAATCTGTAGCCAAGAAACAAATTGGTGACATCACAATGGCCAAATTCACTTAGGCTATGGCTAACTGTCACAAAATAAAAAGTACAGCAGAGGCTAATAGGAATCTAATCAGTTTGGTATTTGGTTATAAAGAAACATTTTGAACAAATAAAAAATTCAATAAATAGTTGGCTCTAGGGAGACCAACTTTGGCCTCACAGACTGTATGAATTGTGCTATCCCAGACAGATTCTGGTCAGCTTGTTGGCTGTGAAGGTACGGTACATGTATTCAGTTTACAGTGGGTGCATGTTCTACACTTGATGCTACAGTATTGGTCAAAATTAGAATATGCTGGGTACCGGCACAGTAGATTACAGTTCTTAAAATAACTATCTCAAAGATCTTTATTTTGTTCCTTGTTGGCACCCATATGTCGATAAGCGGTAATTGCAGGTGTGTTTTGGGATCTCACATCACAGAGGTCCGAAAAGTGTTGCCACTTGTGGGACATTAGCTCAATCTCCATTGTGTTACCTCATTTGGTGATAGATAGTGACTTAACAAACATTTATTTAAATCAAAATCTTCAAAATTAATACTTTAAAGAAAACATTAGCAATTTAAAGTATTGTGACAGATGTTCGTTAATACGAAGTTAAACATGAAATAATGACGGTTTAATGGAAAAGCAACAAAGTACTGCTCTTGACCTGTACAGTACACTTATCAGTGGAAACATCATTGTGTAAGCATGAGTTTAATTTGACAGATGGGTTGCACTCAGCCAAATGCATGCCTGTATCTCTTAGCATTCAGCATATTCATTACAAGTGCCCCGTCTGCAGCAAAAACAATGACCCCATTGTTTACCTTCACCTTCAATTCAAGTCAGAGAAGTTTCTGGCTGACCGTCAGTATGTGTGTGAAAGTGTCCTTGCAAATGTATGTGTGTGTGCGCGTGCGTGTCTGTATTGTACAATGCTGTTAGCATATATTATAGGAATATTAGCATACAGAAAAACACTTACAGTCTGTTTTGAATAATAACTGTATTATTCTTGGCAGACTGATTCCCTTAACAGATGCACTTTTGTATAGCATAAAGGGGAACGTATTAAATCATAAGAGATGATTTTTCTCAACTGGGATGGTGCTTATGATAAGTTAGGACCACAGAAATGTATTTCGACCACAAAAGCAGCAGAGTGGTCGGGGCAGCATGAGTGTTAGAGAGGATATGAGGAGTCTGGCACTGACTGTGCTCAAGGCATCACGCCGAGCTGTCCATTTGATAACAGATCAGATCTGGACCTGAAAAACAGAATTTGACGAAAAAAAAAAAAAAAGCTCAGCAAACACTGCTGGCCCTAAAGTGGTGAAGAAAAAATGTGTTTGGACCATAGGGCGAAAAAACATTATGCAAGTGGAAATGTTTTTGTGACGCAAGTTTCATTTTCATTACAAGCATTATTTAAAAGTTGCAAGATAATGGCATCTTAAAGCAGTTTATTATAGTATTCTAGAGGATATTGGTTTTAACCTTTAGACTGTGGAGCATATTACAGCTTATTCTCTGTACTCTGTATCGCCATGTGTTTTGTGATATGTCCACTTGTGTTTACTCCACTTCCTTGCTTTCTAAACATAAAATTTTATCAGCCCTAAACAGAATCACCCCTTGTTTGGGCTTCAAGAGAGCATGATGTTTGTATATGCAAAGGTTTTTATTGTGTCGTCTGGCTTGTGTTACAGGTAGTGATGGTTAAAAGCAATGGGAACATTATTATGACCTCATTTCTTCTGATAAACTTGTTTCACGAATTGGAGTTTCCCAAACAACCCTGTCTTATGGGTGAAAGTGCAGGTGCATCAGTCCAAAACGTGAAAGCACTGATCATGGCAGTCTGAAATCAAACTGGAGAAGTCTCGCAAGCTGAACACAGTTTGTTACATGTGTCATCTTCCAATAATGATTTCACTGACATGCATTGCCATCTTGAATTATAAATATATTAAGAGGACAGTTTATCCCCCAATCAAAAAATACATTGTTTTCCTGTAACCTGCTTTAGAAAAATGAAACTTCACACAACAAGGTCTGTGGATTATCTTGACTAACCGGGTCATGATTTCTGGAAAGAGACATTGCTGTTGAGTTTTTCAAATGTATTATTTTTGGTGTTTTGAGCACCACAAGCAGAGTGCCAGTTAATTCAAGAGAATACAGACATCTCTACGATCGATATCTCCAAAACTAATCAACTCACACCAAAACAATCTAGATTGATAGATAGCACCACAGGCAAGAGGGACACATATATATATATATTTATTTATTTTGCAGTGAGCTGTCTCTTTAATCAGAATGAATAAGCTGTGGACCCAATATGTTTCAGTGTTGTCCTTCTGTCCGGTCCATTCCAGTGAATGCAATATCTCAGGAATTTGGCTCAAAAGTTCTGCTGTCTTACCTCTTAAAGACTGCACACCTGACACTTTTATATTTTAAGAGGCTGATGAAAGTAGGATCAGCCTCGTAAACTGTGATTGCATCGTCCACTTTGTGAGCGGCTGGAAGGTATAGGCTACAGTGTGAGCTCTGAAAACCGGTCTGGCTTCTGATTGATTTTGAGATTTTATTGATAGTTCCTCAGGCTTATCAATTCTTACCTTTTAACCTTGTTGGTATCAGAAGTTTCAAATGTATTCTTCATTTGTCCTTACATTAGGTGTTTTGTGCCTCACAGGCCACAAGAGGGCAGGGTGACTTATGAGTGTTATATTTATCAAAAGCCCCAAGTGTGTGTGTGTGTGTGTGTGTGTGTGTGTGTGTGTGTGTGTGTGTGTGTGTGTGTTTTGTGTGTGTGTGTGTGTGTGTGTGTGTGTGTGTGTGTGTGTGTGTGTGTGTGTGTGTTTTTATATCAACACTAGGATTATCACAAATACACAAAACAAGCAAACTATTGAATAATGCTACAAAAAGCTGACCTGGTCAATCCCTGCAGGCATGGCATATTCAGGATGTCATGAGATGAGCATTCAATAAACACAGTATCTCCAGCAATCAGTTCAGACTAGGTTAAGACCCTTGGGTGCTAACTATTTCTGTACAACTACAGATTACTAACTATTTTCTCTCATGCAGGTGCAGAGAATGCAGGTCTGCAACCAGCTGGTCTGCAGGTGTTGGTTGGGCTGTACCTTCTATTTTTAGACCCTTGATTCGGATCAGGAAAGTGTAAACATTTTACAGAAGACGTGACCCACCACCCAGTCTTTGTCAGTGCTTGTGGGCCACCCACACTGCTAAATCTACAGTTTGTCACACTTTCAGAGCAAGTTTGTGACACTGAATGAAGGTCAAAAGACCTGCATTGCATTCACTGGCATTGGAGTTCGTACATGCTATAAGTAGGCGGGGGAAGGCGAGAATTGTTGTCATAAACCCGAGTAGGAGGCTGTGTTTACTAAAAGCAGAACACACCCGTGCAGATGCACCAAGCTCAATACAAGTAATCACTACCAAAGTATTGTTAGTTCATTTTTTTTTTGCCCATCACAGCCCTTTTGACTCTAAGTGTTGTCTTAGGCCCCCAGGCAGGGCAGTCTTCAATCTAGGTTAAAGACCAAAAATGATCAGGCATTCACTGTTGGGGCCCATTTGCTTTGGGCTGACCTGTATGAGGAGTTCAAACTCAAACAAACCAAAAAGAAATCACCTTTGTCCTTCAAATCAATACACAGTATTCTTTCCATAGTTTTCCTCAGAGTGAAGAATGATGAATTGTGGAAATGTTACAATGTGTTGTGGCTGTGTTCTTCCATTTACACACACACACACACACACACACACACACACACACACACACACACACACACACACACACACACACACACACACACACACACACACACACACACACACACACACACACACACACACACACACACTTTCCTCATAGGGCAAAACCTTCTGTGTAACTTTTCAGGTACAAGCAAAGACTTAGATTAATTACCACTAATTACTTTTCATTTCGTCACATTAACTTGTTTCATTAACACATTTTATTACTTATTTGCCCAGTTTAGGAGCAGGATAATTCCATTACAATTTGACACTATCCATCAGTTATTAAATTAACAGTGGCTGCAGTCCATTAATATCCTAATTAGCAGTTTTATTAACCGTTATCTGATCGCTGATGTAATCTGCTCACGACTGGTTCGCCGACTGTTTTGTAATGTGACCTTCTGAAGAATCAGGGGGCACTTCCTCGTTCATGGAATACGTGTACATGGAATAACATATGTGCTGCAGATCCTTCATCCAAAATGCTTCTGCTTTCAAGTTGTCATACTTGATTGCTGTCTAACATTTCATCAGGATGATTAGTGCAGTAGAGCACACTTCCCTGCAGGTTTGTGCATGTGAGCCACACAATGTGCCCCACCTCATTAACTTTGACCCATCACATTTCCTAATGTAGGTACCTGGGGATTTAAACCCTCTGGTCTCAAGATCACTTCCTAATATAACCAAATGGCTCATGCTGTCTTGAGTTATTCCCCTGGCACACTCATGATAGACACCATGCTTACGCAGTCTGTTGGGCAATTAGAAACTGTTTATCTTAACATGTTTGTCGGAAAGTGTTTCATTTCATTTCAGCCTTTTTCCCAAAATTGAGCCAAGAACTTTTCTATCTCTTTCCTATCTTAGAATTGATAAAGATAGAGTGTGCAGACAATTTTGCTAGATGCCTGAAATACTTCATGCTTTGTAATAATAACGGTATTTTACCTGGATAGAAACCTAAAATTTAAAAATATGAATCTACTAGACTGTTAAAACACACTGATGTAAGCCACAAGGACATGCATTAGTCTTGGATTGGATTTTACTCATAGGGGCGAATTCAAAAGGATTGCATTGCCGCTAAACCTGCAACTAAGACAAAAAGAAAGCGTGTAAATCTCAAAACAGCTGCAAAGCATGAAATGCACCCATAACTGCACTGCGAAGCAAATAGCGCCACTGTGCTCCTGTTCTGTTTGCACATATTTAAATAAGGTAATATGCAGACATTTGGTGCAATATTAGTCCCTTTCAATGCAAATGGGTCTCATTGCAAAAAAATTCGAATTCTCAAAGATCAGCGCTAATAGACACATCCATTTACAGTGGAACCATTAGCATCTTCAGAGAGTTGGTGGAAACTGCGTAAAAAGCATATGAGGTGTCTTCACTCAACTTTATTTATTTTGAGATGCAATCCCTAAATTGCAGTGAAAGGATGCAATGAAAAATAAATACCTAAAGCTCCCCTACATGTCATGTTTTGAAAACACATGAGAAAACAAATATACAGGATTTAAATTATCAATGAAATCACACTGCAGTGCCCCTTAATTGGGAGACACACTGCCGTGGGATGGCTGCAGGTATTTATTAAACTCAAAAATGGTCTCAAATGTCTCTTAGAATAAGACACTGTAATTCATATTTTCCTCATTTATGATGTACTATTTCACCCACCGGCATATTTGTGCTATGGACACAATGAAAGGAGAGAAGGTAAATGGCTGGAGCCAGGCCTGATTCAACTCAGTGCGTCGAGCTGGCTAGAGCTGACTTTCACCATTTACAACCGACGCACTGGCCTCAAGCGCATTTATACCTTGGCACATTGGAAATTACAATGAGACGCAAAAAAGGGCAAATGTACTGCAGTGTGGCCATGTTTGCGCTGTAATATCATTGTCTCAGTATCTTTGGTGGATAGGACCTTGAGACGGGCAGATAGCGGTTGCAAATGATACGCAAGTCATGTTGCCATCAGCGGCTGCAGTCCACTCTTCGTTAATTCGCCCCTGAGGATCTCCAATCTGTGCACTGGTCTGTTAGTATTGACCCTGAGAGCTGAAAACAAGACCCCTCATACAGAATATTGATGCCAGTGAAGCAGTGTACAGGATGATTTGTGCTGCACGTGCTTCCCCATTGATCGTTTATTACAGCTGCACGCTATGAAAAAAGGCTTCATCCATCACCCACCAGTAATGAGTTTTTACATGCAGACTCAATTCGGGGTCTAGGCATCTCAAATGGGCTGTCTCTGGAAAAGACGGAGATTGAGCAGCAATCATAGCTTATTATGTGACTGCGCTGCAGGACTGGGGATAAAGTGAGGCTTGATGCTAGATGGAGGATGGGTGGGTGGAGGGGTGACCAGTATTTGTTGCAGCCGGTGACCTTTGCTTAAGGCTACCAGTCTAGCCTTCCTCAACCCTACAGGGTGAATGCAGGATCAATGATAGAGCTTTATCATATGGTGGCAAAGACTAATCTGCTCCTGTTGAAACGCAGACAGAAATCCTGGTGTGAGCTATGCATGTACACTAATGAGCTGTGCTGCCGCATGTTGACGCGGCGATTAACATCTCTTCTGGACATTGATCCCAGCAGGGTAAAAACGGGAAGGACAGAGGAAGTTGACCAACAACAGCAGCAGCAGAACATCATGGATCTGTTCCAAAATGCATACTGATGTAATATTCATACAAAGAATGATGTAAAATGATGTAGTGTACTCCAACTGCATGTGTATGAGAGGAGCATTTCTGAGTATGAGAAGTGGAAAGACTCAACCTTCCAAAAATGCACTGCGGCTCTTTAGACTCTCCAATGGGGGACTTCAAGGCAGATAGTTTATTTAATTAACCGTTGGATTAATTAATTATGAATAATGGCAAGTGACATAAGAGGAAAAACATATATACATATATAATGTACTGTAAAAAAGAAATGTTACGCAAAATTATTTAAGAAATTGAATTTGCCTTAAAATAATACTGGGAAATATTAAATTGAGTCATAGAGGTAAATATAGATTTACATTTGTTGTAAACAATTTCCATTCAGAGGTAACTTGGATCATTTACATCATACAGTCATTGGATGAAGAGAAGACGTTATGCTTGAGTTTACTTCAGTGTGAACAGTTTGAATACATGATCGTAAGTTTAGCACGCAGTATGCAGCACATATTTATTCAGTAAGTAGTACACACTATGTTATTATGCGTTTTCAAACACAGCCTATGGCACTCCATCTTGGAGTCACCACAGGAGATTCAAGGTCTTTTTAGAGATGTTCACTCACGCCACAGAGCCTCCTGCGGACCTTAATTAGAATCACATAGACATTTTCTTTTTTCCTTTTGGATGCATTGAAATCCCATTATAGAAATAGAAATTATTCACAGCTTTTTTTGCTCTGGAAGTTTTGGCTGCCGCCTCTTAGCGGGAAGCCAAAGATGGGTTATGTCCCGACAGCTAATGATAACAAAACAGAGTGCCCCTTGCCCCCTCAGGACCCACTCTACAGCCAGATGTGTTTTGACTGAGCTAATGAAAATTTGTCGGGTAAATCTGATATGTTGGACTTGACGGCTAGACCTGTTGTAGTGTAGGTCTGAATCCATAGAGGCTCCATTAAAGTGGATACACTGCCTGCGCTGATCAATACCCTAACACAAACGAGAAACGGCATCATTTTTATTGATGAGGACTTTATAGGAAAGCTCTCAATAGACACTCTGAGAGAGGTTTATCTTCATCACATTGTGTGTTGTTTAATGTGCCTTTGCTTAAATACACGAGCATGACTTAAAGGGATTAAAAGGTTCCCTTATGATATCTGATGCAATTATGGGGAAGCTTTTAAGATAAAATAGGAAAAGATAAAACTGTAATCATCTCTGTGGGGAGACGGTTGTTTGAGCAACAATGAGTACTAGAATACATTAGTGGAAAAATAGTACAGGAACAAAAAAACTAGAAACTCACAGAAATAGAGCAAGTGTGGGGTTACACAACAACACCATAGCCATACGATATATTTTCATTACAGTTTACAGCAAAAAATGTTTGGGCAAAATAGATTTTTCCTCTAAAATATATTGCCTTGACTTCTATTAGCATAAAGCATTTACGTGCAGGGATTTCCTGTTTCTATAATTTCCTTTATGTCTTGGAATTTAAACTGTAAACCAAGACACCAATGAAACTGGCTTTTTTTTCATACGTATTGTGTGCATTGACAGTGATATGGATAGTAGGAAAGGCAGAGCTCCTGAATCAAATGAGCTTTGTATGTTTTGCTGTGGAGACACAACAGGCCTGTTGTACACAGTCTATCATTTGCAATCTGGTTGATCTGCAGTGAATAGCCTGTTCCGCAGGGCTGCCTCCAGAGAATGGAAGCTCATACAGCTCTGAAGCCTAAAACAACAGAGGAAAATCTCATATATTGTATCTCTGGGTATAAATTTGCATTTCTAATTTCTCTTGGCGTTTAGCAGGCAGCCCCACAGGCCAATACAGATGTCTCTGGCAATGACCTAACTCTTCATTAATATGTATGCTGACAACCAACCAAAAAGAATAATAAAATCGCTCCTCTCTGGTTACAGTTTCTGTGGGCTCCCAGAGTACCAGGGAGAACGACGAGCTGTCCAAGTGCACATCATGAATTCCCCTCTCCTCCTCTTGCTTCTTCTCCCCTGATCCATCTGGACCAAGTGGGGTGGTCGGCTCTTATTAAGAGACATTTAAAGAGGATCCTTTTCCCGCTTCTCCTTTAATGTAATTGTTTAAGTATCAGAGCTCACATCGTACCATGTCAGAGAGGGAAACCTCTTTTGTTGGAGAAGAGGAAACAGTGATGTGATTGTTCAGCGTTTTTTTCTTTTTTTTCCCTCCTTCGGTCACATCTTAGACAAGTTAACCTCTTTAATTAAGAGTACTTAGCTGTGTGGGCCCAGGATGGGGCAGGAAGCGATTGTTGAGACCCTGCCAAGCTGGATCGGGTTTCTCGGCGGCCCATGCCTCCAGCCAAGGCTGAATGGGAGGCTGGCTTGTCAGCAGATGCTGTGCTCAGGGATCAGTGTCTCTCTGTTGGGTTACAAGAGCCCTTTTCCTCAAGACAAGAGAGGGAGAAAAAGAAGGAAAAAAAACAGAGGACGAGTAAAGGGTGTAGCGGCGAAACAAGGATGAGGGGAAACTTGTATTGTGAGATATGCGCTCTGATGTTGGAAACTGAATACTTGGCATAGTCTGTCAGTTTGTTTCTGGCCCAGTGAGCATGTCAGCACAGCATTGTCCTCTGCTGGGATATCATCAGTAGCAGTGCAGTATATCAAAATCTTCTTAAGAGCACGACACAAGCCAGTCACTTAGCACAAGGGCAGGAATTTGCCCCGAAATGCGGCAGTATTGTACAGCAGCAGGAAAACAGAGTTTAAACACTACTTACGTGCACTCTGGGGCAAAATCAAAGAAAGCAAACTCTGTCAGAGAAATTAGATGTTTTAGTTAAACACTGCGGTACGCTGTGGCTGACATATTTTGAGTTGCTTGCACTTACATGGCTGTCAAAAGTAAATATGAGAGCTCCGCATCCATAAAAGATGTGTCGAGCTGTTGTGAATACCTCATCCAGCATAAGCCCCAAATAATGAATCACAGCTCTAAGTCTTCAGTTCCGGCAATAACGAGATCAAGCCTGCTGTGTTCGCATGGTAATTTCATCCAGCATCTAACCCTAAATGAATACATGCGTCATGTGGTTTATATACTGTACCTGTATTAGTTTCCCCAGAGCTCCGAGCAAGACGCCTCTAATTTCAGTTTTTTGATATCCCTAGTATGCTTTATGCTTGTGGTGGCATGGAATGCTCTAACGGGACAACCCCATAATCTCCATGTTTATTGGTCTGTTTGCCAGACACAAGAGTGAGACGACTACGCTCAGAAACTTTCCAGTGTAGAAAGAGACGCGACATGATACAGTTACAGCTACAGAGGCAAACATTTCTAATGTTACAGTACAAAGCTATATGATGCCATGATTTATTTAACTGTATTAGCTGTAGAGTTCACCGCAGTTCAACACATTTGTTTGACTTGTTGTCAGCATGCTTGTTGTGAATTTTCTTTTTAAATGAAGTGTAACTTTTTATGTTTACTTAAGATGTTGAGCACACAAATATATTTGAAACTTTTTATTAGTTTATTTTTTACTTACATTCTTTATCCCCTTATCTTGTTTTAACTTATCATTATATTGTTATTATTTGTCTCTTTTTTATTGTATATATACTAACATAGATTGATAAAATATTTTATCACAGTATATGCATTTTTCTTTCTTTATATATAGATATATACACATATACATTTGTACATGCGCTAGCTAGCTAATTCTTGTCTCATTTGTGGTCTGACTAATGGTAAATGTATTAAATTCCGTGCTTTGTTTACTTTTTTATTTTCCCCTTTCTATGTCCCTTCCAGGGCTCTGTACATCACTGATTAAAATACCTCAGGCAATAATTATAAAATATTTAAAAAATCAGATATTGCCACAAAGCAGTCCTTCTCATTGCCAAAATCCTAACATACGCAGACATATTAATCAGACAGCAACCTTAAAATAAATTGTATGAAAATGTAATCTAACGGCAATATTTATATTATTCCGAGCATGCATCATCATATTAGCGACCTTATAATATTTACAGTCCATGTAATATCTTCATTACGAAGTAATAAAAAAGGTTTCAATAATGTATTCTTTCTAATTTATTTCTAATATTCAAAACTTTCCTGATTCACAAAGAGAAGATGAACAATATGTAACTGCGTGTGATGGTCCTGACTCCCTGGTGACTTGGATTGACAATGTGCCTTGTTCATTATCTCTTTAATGGTGAATTCTTCTTTACCTGTGAACTGAACCTGGCTACCCTGTTAGTGTATCAGTGTCCTGAAACACACCCATATAGAGTTTCCTTGTCATGAACCAACATATACACACCGGGGTCTACAAGAGTTCAAAGTTCTTGGGTGTCCTAGGGGACAAACCGGAGTGAAAGGATAGACTTATTTTGGTCTAAATTACTTCAAATGACTTTAAAATTACACCCTCCAAAGTCTAGACTCTTCGAGAATGCAGTATAATGCCTATATGGTAATAACATCCATTAAAATGAGGCGTATGGCCCCTACCAAATCTCAGCTAGAGTCATGTCTTTATCTTTAAAAGGGAAATAAAGTGTGTTGCAGGTAACATTTAAAATTTGCACCTGCAGATGTCACCTAAGTGTTTCCTGTACAACATTTTTCAATGATCAAATGAAATGGATGACTGTGTCTAATTGGCTATTCTCTTTGATCTGGGATCAATCTTTACCATATGAGCTGAGGTTTTTGGTTGAAGGGAAATTGAGAGGGATGGCAACCTCATTTCCCAAGTTTACCACAGAGTTCAAGCGTCTATAGCCTGTGGTCAGTGCCTTCTTGCAGGCTCTGGTTATGTCTGTCTGCTCCCCTCCTCTTTTCCTCCTCCTCCTCCACTCGTCTTTTGTGTTTCTCCGTGCTCTCTCAGGAATATAGTGACCCCGCAGGGCCATTGAAGTATTCACCTTTCAAGACCTTTTGGAACTAAAGGTGGCGGCCTCCCTCATATGTCACATATTAACAACTAATCACATCCAACATGACGCACATGTCCACACTCCTCTCCTTTATTCCAGGCCTGTGCTTGATTTGTATTCATTCACAAAAATCTGACCTAAGGGTAATGAGCACAGATGAAATAAAAAGCATGAGGCTTGTTTTTTTTTGCTGTTTTTTTTTTTCAAGTTCTTTGCATCTACAACAGACCCTCCATTGTTATAGAGTCCTACCATCCAACATGCTTAACAGGGAGATATGTTTGCATCTTGAGATGTTTAATGGCAATGTCAACAGCAGCAGCAGCAGCAGCTCAATTGAAATGGAAAAGTACTCTGAAATCAGAAAGGGGCTCTAGCTAGCTGCCTGTGAAAGCACTCAGGCTCATCTGGAGCTGTGGGCCGCAGCGCTGGGGAATTCAAACCCCACCTGTAACTCATTATACCCGGGCCCGGCACTATGCACCATCCACATTTTGATCTTTCTCCATTTCGTCTGAAATAAGTTCCATGAAAATGAGCAACGGATTCAGGGCGTTAGTGTGTTAGGCTCAGCGGCCGACACAGCTGCCTACACCGACTTCCTTTCCCCCTTGCTGGCCCCCTGACTGTGGAAGATTAGAGACAGATTGCAGCTTGGGACTCTGGCCTTGCTGTATTGAGAAAAAATGACAAGGAACATTCCCGGTGAATAGTCCACAGATTTAGTACTGACTTAGTGTTTAAATTACAGTTAAAGCAAAGGATTGTAACCATGAAACAGAAGCAGGTTGGTAATAGATGCGAGAGTTGCACTTGGCTGTAGATGCTTGTATTGACATTGTGACAGTTTCAAACAAACATCTTGTACATCTGCCGTGCTGTTTTGCAATGAAACTACACAGACATTTATATATTGCATAGTGCATGCAAACAATGTGGTGCAATGTCTGGAACATATTACTGAATGTTACAGTATAATGAGATCATTTAAACAGACAAATTATAAAAGCTTCTCTGAAGACACTTCTTTGTATTATTGAGAATGCAATTGCGTCATTCGGTATTTGATTAAAGTAAGCAACTAACACGCAAACTCAAAGATCAAGTATCCTTTTTAATTATCATTTGATGTTTTTTCCAACATACTCAATAAATGTCTGTGGAATGCTTGCATTTCACGAACGTATCGAGCCCCCAAGGCAGGGGTTTCAGGTTTGGCTTTCCCTGTCTGACAGCTATAATGCTCAAAACTTGGCATTGCTGCTGTCTGGGCTGCATTCCAGAAAGACAAAAAATGCTCCAAAATTTTCAATGTCGATCCTTCATTCTCTAGTTTAGACACAGCATTAACAAGCGAGCTGCTCGCCGCAGAGTCAGATGGATTGAGTTAAATAAAATGAGCCGTACTAATATGATTATTATATAAAGGGTTTAATGGGGGTTGCTGATGATGTTTAGCTGAATATACAGGTATGTTTAACATTCAGCATATTCCGTACTGTAAAGAAAATTGCCTTTGTGCCTTTTTATGGAAAATTTGCTGTCTGTGACAACAACTGGCTGACAAAGTAGCAATTTGCCACTAAAATGGTGCTTGTTGGTTATTTTTGTTTCCCTCATCAGCACAATTAGGCCCATTTATTTCTTCCATCTTCTGCTAACCAGCCGCTTTCCTTGTGAGAGCCATTAAGTCAGGGTTAATAAATCTGCAGAGCACAATGCAATTTGATGATGCATTCCTTTAACTGGGAAGGTCACTACAACTTGGGAAAACAATGCTCTCCTTTACTGGGGAAGCACGATTTAATGCAGTGCATTCACGTTCATATTTTGCATTAGTAAATGCAAAACCACTTTTAAAATAATGTATTTGATCAAAGTTCTGGAGATGTCAAATTTTTTAAGTAAGAGGAAAATTAAAAGTCTACAAACTATAAATAGTGGGAGCCTCATTGAGCAGCTGTTCAAGTTTGGTTCCTAAATTTATCATAGATTATATGATCTGGAAAGAAGATTGTGAAATGCCGCAATTACCGCAAATAGAAACTTCCCAAGCAACTGCAAAAGTATCAATCTTCACAGGACAATCAGGAACTGATTTTTCAAAATGTTATTTTTTTCTTAAATGAGTTGAATAGAAATCTTCCAACAGACTCCGATCATCTTATTTGTTTTCAGTGACAATCACCAACTTTCCTGGAATCCCATTTCGTTATTTAAAGTGACCTAACTTTTGTCTTGTGTCAAATACATGACTTTTGTTTTGGGGAATTTCTTAAACACTTGAATTAATGGCAAGGTAATTTTCAGGTATGCATATATACTGCATGGACATTAATGATGGCAGGTGTTTGGCTACATAAAGGGAAGGTTTCCATGTGTCTTTCTGACCTTGGGCTCAGTTCCCTGTTGGCACCCCCCTGCAGCATACAGGAGCCCTCTGTGATATGACTCATGCATAACCCACACATGTACAGGACATGCATTGGTAGACATCTTTCATGCATTGATTCAACATGCATTTGTCTAAGCATTTGATTTTTAAAGTTTTGAGGAGCAATTTAAATGCAGACATTGAAGAGCAAAGCTTTTAGAGGACCAGTTGTGAGGTTCAATTTATAATTTATGACAAAAAGTAGATCCTTGTGGACAAAACTGATGCTTTGTTGGTGGTTTATCGGCAACATATTCTAACTTTGTACACTGACTAACTGCAGCTGATGTGAAAACAATGACTGAATGAGAGAGAGAACATCAGGCCAATGTGCATGCATCTTTCTGTTCATTTCAATTTCTCCTCATTTGTATTAAGCACCTGGCCGGTACTTTGAATGTGCTGACACTGTCTCGCTGCTGAATATCAAAATGAAACAAACATGCCAGTGTTCCCTCCAGACACCTTGTGCGAGTGTCTCTCCGAGTCTGAATGAGCTCCCTGTGGAGTTGCCAGAAGGAGAGTCGGGCTCGGCAACGCCAGGTGATCTTACCTGCCGACAGATGATAGCTGCATTGTTCTCTCTGACTCCTCTGTTTGAAAAGTCCTCTGGATTCAATCGCAAATGCCCCCGCTGCTTTGATACAGTTGCCTGGATACCAAGTCCACCTGGACTAGCATATGGTCGCAGCATGCCCCTCTTCATGTGAGACAACCACTCAGCCAAAACAGTCTTTTCCTTCCTCTCTAGCCCCCTCCGTCCTTCTCTCTGTGTCTCACTTCCTCTCTGTTGATATCTTACTCGGTTTTTTTTTGTCCTATTGAAAATAATTTTCCTGTCATATAATGTTGCAAATAAGTTAAACGAAACAAAACAACTAAAAAATAAGATTATTCAGCAACAACACAATTGCAAATGAAAAGTAAACAAACCCAGCTTGGAGGAGACACACCTCCAACTGCCTCAGAGGTCTTAATTCTGTCACTGATGAGGTTGGCCTGCGTGTCTCCAGCTCTAATCACTTCTGCAGATAGTCTGAGAATAGACGTGTGCGGGTCTCGCCCTCTTCTGAACACAGCTTGTGAATGTTACAGTGACAGGCGGAGAGGTAGCCGTACAGAGTAATTATACGCCGGATGATGGATGGGTCCTAGCCAGTGACTGACGGGAGGTAAGGTTACACTGCACAGCCCCTTGGAGACTGGCTTTAAGACGTAGAGAACCAGGCAGCTGAGATGAAAATCATTAGATGTTGCACAGACGGCTGGGGATGACGTGGAGCAGACAGGCCGCGTGGGCCGCGGAGGGAGTTTCATCGTAGAACAATAAGCTGCTAGTTACAGTAGAATGAATATCAATTCATCTGACGGACGCGCTGATGGAGGTAACAGCTTGGGTCTGCGTATGACTAAGTGCTTTGTACAACTATAAAAAAAACTTTTTAGAAACTCTGGACAATTTGTTCTATCATAATATCTGCGCTGGGAAGTAAATCTGAGATTTTTTGATATTTCAGATTTCAGCAAAACAAGAGAATTCGCCAATTATTGGCTGTAATCTAGTATTCTATACAGCGTAAAACTTGCTTGTTCATAACAATCAAATATGAATAGAAACAGAGAGCATATTTATACACCAGCTGTTATCAAAGCTCATGTATTCAGATACTTTCTCCCTCGTGTCAGCGCAGTGTAAATGAATGAATGAGTACATTTAGTGCTGAACAACTAACACAAATGAATATATCAATATATATTGTGACTTCAAAGACATGCTTATACACTGGGATATTTCTCTTTGAACTGTCTCATTACATTTCAGGACAGCAGTGCTAAGAGTTCAGATACTCGCAATTTGTTTTTCAATTTTGTATGCACAAGGCTGCTCTGTGTGTCTCCTTAGGTCAAAAGAAAAAAGATTCTCACAAATGTGACTGTATTGTGATGAAGGCACCTATTTATGTAGAATTTCCTTTTGAACTCGCCTTTTATGAGGTTTCTAGGCATGAAGACATGGCAGATGGAAACTCAACACTCCAGTTTAGTGAGTGTTTGTGGAGGGAGTGATGAGAGGTGAGATCAGAGGTCAGCGGAACATGTGGTGAACTCTGTGGATGGTTCAGGTTAGACAACAGATGCAAACACCTGCAGCTGCAACACATTCTCCTCTGTCAGGCTGATGTTTGCACAGCCACTCATTGATCAGATTAGCATTTGTGGGAAAAAACTGTCTTTTTTTTTTATTTTTTATACCTGTATAAGGAAATAATGGTTGATAGTGGTTGTGGGTGATTACCACACGAATAAAAACTGTGAGATGAAATTAAGTATGTGTTGGACTGGATTTCTTCTGGATTTCTGAGGCATAAAACTACATGGGATCACGTTTGATGTTGCAGATGGGTGTTCATGTGAAATTCCAGATGATTAAAAACTTTACACTAAACATTTTGCTTATATTTATATATATTACAATGTTCAAAATACCACATTAACAGATCAGGACCTTTAGGAACACTATAGAAAAAATCTTCTGGAAACTGATCCTAGAGGTCACAACCGGTGATTTAATACAGTGATTTCAAGTTCAAAAAAATGGTGTCAGTACAATGACATGGCTACTATGGGGACTAACATCATTCAGTCCACAAGAGTCTCAGCTTTCCTTTTTCTTTTAAGACTGATTAGACTGGGACAGCATACTGGGGTCGGTAGATTCAAATACACATATTCAAATACACTTTTGGAATAGGCCAAAATAAAACATTTGTACTGCATGCCAAATAAGGCTTAGTTTTTCCCCCAAACTGCATGGGATCAGTACAAAGTGGGCATGTTTGTAAAGGGGACACTCCTTAGCCATAGAATCAATTGACATTCACATATCTTGAGGTTAGAGGTCCAGGGACCCCTTTCTAAAATCGCCATGACAGTTCCATGTCCTTCTCGCTTGAATACACACATAAATTAGACATAGAGAAGATTTTTTTTTGCACTCACATTTGTCAATTATAGTGAGATGTGGCCTAAAAACTGTTAAATAATTCAGTGCAGAAGATGACAATTTATTTTAAACTCTCTACTATTATAACTTTCTTTTAAACTGTGGTTTTATCTCCTCGTTTCTACAAAAAACACACAACATTTGTCTTTGGGTGGTTGCAGCTCATGGAGCAGCTGGATGAATAAAACATGACTCGGGTGCATCGTTTAGCCGATTCCGCATCAAATCTGGTCTATGCTCAGCTTGAATAATGTAGATGGGTCCCATCGAAAAGGTCATTGGATATTACCTTTCATTTTGAGCTTTAATGTATTTTGACCAAACAGGTGGAATCTATTGCAAACAATGTAAAGTCAGCAGGCTTCTCAAGGACCACCCAGGCAGATCAGAATAAAGAGAGTTGGCAGAATTTCAATGCACAGGTGTATTGCTTTCACTACAAGAGACAGTGACATTTTAACAGTAAATTATAGTAAAGTGACAGCTGTCTACTGCGACTCCACGGTTAAAGTCACATGTATGCCATCAGATTACTGTGATATAGCAGTATGTTGGTGTAGAATTAGTGATTACTCTATTGAAAAGTGATTATACATTTATAGACCCATCAGACTACTGTGATGTTAAACTGTAGTATTACTGTATAAACTGTAAAAATAATGAAACTCAGTAGCCAGTGATTAACTATGAATTTACAAATGATACTATAATATTGTAAAATAGTGTAAATTCAACCTTTTTACAGTTTTTGTCTGTTGACCAATGACAAACCTAAATCATCTGTGTTATAGACCCTCATGCATATTACAATAAAATTATGAATACAGTATCATATTGTGAAATATTACAGTTATATCTTCTTACAGTTAAATCTTGGGAAAAAAATTGCAGTGTGTTTGTTGTCTTTACTCATATCATAAACACAGAGACGAGGAAGGAAGTTACATTGGATATGAAATCCTCTAAGTTCAAATTCAATGTTCCTCTAATTGCAAAATAAAGCAAACAAGAATTATAAATTTCCACAGAGTGCAGAGCTTTCTTTGTATTTAGAAATCATCAGGTTTTCTCCTGAATTGCTCCAAGCAACATGTCTCATCAGTGATGACGGCTGCTGATAGTGTCCTTAAAGGATTGTGTAACAGTTCGGTCTGAATACTTTTTGTCACTCTTACTTATTTCAGATAATGGGTCCCAGTGTGCCGCGTCAGCTTCATGAACTTCTGCCACAGGTGTCAATAACACTGTTCTCATTGCACTAAATTAAACAATCACTCCTAAAATCATAACGGGCTGCAATTAGTTAATTACGAAAGCAAGAGCAATTAGGAGGTGAGGCAAACAATGCGACGTGACTGGAAACAGCCAAGGGAGTGCTCCTCTTGTCAACACTGATTAATTCAGCTGAATGCTAAACTTATTTGTCCCACAGAGAACAGCGCCGTTGACAGCTCGCGTGTCACTAACAATTTGCATCACATCCAACCAGATACTGGTCCTTCAGTAGTGAGTTCTGGTCAAATGGAAAAGCCACATTTTTGTCTCCTTTACCAGCTGTTCGTTGGTAAGAGGAGACTCTCAACATCTTCACCAGCACGTGTTTGACAGGTAATTTGCTGCTAATTTATTTACTGCTTTAAATCATGTGACAGTTTTGGGCGAGCCATGGATCTTGGGTCATAGTTCAATCTGGACATCCTGTAAAAGTGTCACCGAAGCAGATTGACTCGACGGTCTCCACTGGGAGGGTAGAGTAGCTGGAGGGGAGTGAGAGCGAGGGAGAGGGAGGGGAGTAGATGGTGTCAAAGGGGCAGAAAGATAGCGTCAGAGCGAAGAGATCGCCCATAGGCAAATTCACGCCAGCCTGAGGCTTCCAGACAAAAGCTTCAGAGCTTGATGGAAATGTGTAAGTAAAAGTGCATTTGTAGCCAAAAGCTGTAGTAGAAGTGGACTGGAGATTTACTGGCAGCCATTTCTCTCAGGTTGAGCAGAAAACAGACCCAGCACCTCCAAACCGCAACACAGCTGCTGCAGAAACACCCTAAATGAGGCATTTCTGGCAAGGAGGCGAGAGAGGAAACAGATCAGACACGTGTAGGTTTAGTGCTTTTCAGTTAACATATGTCTAATTATGAGGATTGATACTACACTAATATAGGCTTGACTTCTTTACACCCTCTTTCCCCCTCTAGCCATTCATCTATGATGTACACCCACACATAAAGTACACACACACGCTAAGTTTTAATTAGATTCTATATATTAATTTCTTTTTTTTTCAAAAAGCCAATAGAAGTCCACAGTGTTAATTTGTTCCAAGTAATTGAAATGGATGTGATTAAACCTACGGAATATCAGACACTGGGCCTTGAAAAGGAAGTTTCCATCTCCAGCCATTTAACAGTCTTTCTATTGATCTTTTTTTTTTTTTTTGACTAACGTTGATCGATCTTACCTCTCGCTCTATACCCCTCCCCCTGCTCAGATGGCTGGAGTCTTGTCGGTTGTCTGTTTCCCCTCCATTGGGTTGTCCTGTCAGCTTTTAGCCAACCTCCATCACCAGCATTATCTTTGCCTCTCCCCTTCAATATTTATCTCCTTCTTTCACACCCCATAATATTGGACAGGATGGCCTCTCTGCTGAACGGCCAATACAGTGGCTGTCTCAACCAATTAGAGTTCAATAGAAGTCCTGTTAGAGCAGAGAGGGGAGAGCATTTGTCAAATTATAGATATCATTTGGAGCAGTGACTTGGATCATAATGATCTTGTGTAGGCTATATGCACCTGCATGTAGAGTGTTATTAAAGGCATTATAAAAGGCAAAGAATCATTGGTCTGAGGTTTACACAGGGTTTGTTTGTACAAAATAAGTACAAAATAATGTATACTACTACTTAAGTACAGTGCTCAGAAATTACTGTCTGACTTGTACTGTATGTACTATAGAGAGGCCCCTAATTCAGTGTACGTCTGTGTTTATCTATCCACTGTGTATCCTTGGGCTGGTCTTACCATAATGTGGTAAATGTAGGAGTCAAAGGATCAACGTGATTTATACAGATTATCCCATTTTTCATTTCACCTCTGACAACCAACATGTAAGTTGTTAGTCTCAGGAGGAGACCCTTAACATTAAGGGGAAACCATTTGGAGATCCTTGAACTCTGAGTAGCTACTCCATACAATTACTCTCATACACGCACACACACATAAACACACTTTGAAAACCTTATTAAGAATTTGTGAATGTGCTATAGCATTCCTCTTTGAAAGTCCCTTACTACTTTTGAACTCATGTATAGAAATTGAGCAGTGCACTTGATTTGTTCAGGTTTTTCAAAACATAAAGGAGTTGCCATAGCAATTTGCAGGCCAACAACTGTAGGTATGTGAGCCTATCTAACCCACAGTTCCAATACATTGCTTTGAAAATTCATTTACATTTAATGCAAAATTGCAATGCAATCCAAATGTTATGCAAAAAGCTCTAGTATAGTTAATTTTCCAAATTCAGGTGTCGTAATCAGATTGGAACAGAACATGTGAATATTTGCCTCTCAATTGCAAACTAGTTCTTAGTCTAGTTCTCCTAACCCTAATGAAGTGATAATTTTAACCCAAGCAACAATGTTTCATCAACCGTAACCAAGTCTTGCTTTTGCCTTAACCTCATCAAACCTTGACCATAAAGTTGTCACACAACAAAACTGATTTTTGGAAGGCATAGACCAAAAATGTTGTCCTTTTGACAGAGATGTTAGATCAGAAAAAGCTTTTTTCCGTTCTGGTCGGCAGTTTCAAACAACATCTTTTGTCATTTAATTTGTTGGAATTATGACTCTTGTTTGTGGGCGGAAGAAGGAAATAGTGTGACACTGTTACAGAGCCACAAAGTCCACAGAGGGAGGAGGTTGGAATGGTCAGCAAAACCGCATCATCTCGTACGATCAGTCAAGTCATGATCACGATATGACTCAACTCTTAAGTTGTTTTTAGCCTACACCTAACCAAACCTTTATCAGAGTTGTGTCTGATCAGAACACAGTTTTATTAAAAATGATTATAATTAGTGAAGTTGTCCTACCGATGGGTGGGTTATTACAAACATTTATTTTGTCATATTATTTGAAGGACTCAGAAAAAACTATTTACAAAGTAAGGACAGGCTAAAATGTCCTTGCTTTACAAATATGTCCTCACTCGTATGGTCTTACTAAGTACGGTGGTAAGAACACATACTGTACACTTTTATCTCTCCTCCCTATCTCGTTCCATAATGGAAATCCTGTTTTCAGTCCACTCATGCTTTTAAACCAGCTAGTTTTAAACATCTCCAAGGACTGCACTAGTCCTTACCCTGGTGAAATAATATAAGGGCTCTATTTGTGCCATTTGTGTGATACATTTTTCTCATTATTATATATGAAAACTTGTGCATAGGTATACAAAGATGTGGATAAACACACGCATGATGATTCACAATGCCTAGGAAGCCCACACATTCAAACATGTGGACCAATACACACATGCAGTCACATGTGCACACTCACACAACGCTGGGAGGTGAATAACCATCTGGCTTCTGTTTCCCTCTGCTGTGTGATTTACACACTGAGGCAGAAGGCTGAAACTTTAGCTTGACGTTGAACAGTGCGCTGCTCCAATCAGGGCCTCCATCTTCTGTTTATGGATCGCAGCTACCAGCTGTTAAGCACTTCCACTTGAACTGTAGTCATTTCCTGGCAAAGACCGAAGGAGGCCAGCTAGTCAAAGGTTCACTCCGACCCAAGAGGTACAAGGAATGCTCGATTCAACGCTCAGTGGGGAAAGATTTTTTTGGGGGGTACGAGGTGAGGGAATATAGTTCACCTTTAATTAAAGCATTCGATTTTGTGATCTTTTCACCAAATGCACTGCATTTATGTTGCAGCTTTTTATTCTGGTCAAGGGCAACATGGCTATTTAATATTTCACAACTGTAAGCTGAGACCAGTAGTAGTAAAGGTTTATATAGAAAAGTCTTTATAATATATATGACATTTCAACACCACCTACAGGCTATATGTAATGCAGTGTTGTAATTCGTGAGAGTTGTGTCGGCACAAAAAGCACATCGGCCCACCGGAAAGTGCCCGGTCTGTCAGTTGGCTAGTCTTGCCCTGCCTTACAGCAATTTAAATCAATAAGTATGTGTATTAGATAAGAAGGAAGGAATATTTTTCTGCATGGACGCAGTACAGCAAAAAGGAATACATGATGATAGATCAACTATCTCTCCTAGAATTATGTTTTTATAGTTCTAAAATGTTTTCCCAATCTTTGACTTCAGAGACCAGGGTTTACATCCTGAAAACCTGTCCGTGGTTAAGTTTAGGAAATTAAAAGAAGATTGTGGTATGGGTTAAATGTTAACAAATATGTTGTGTCTCAAGGCGCTGCAGACCATCCTTCCTTAAACTTGCAGTCACTACAAGTGGGTCATTTTTTCAGGATGGGGTATTTAAGGGTAAAAAAAATGAAATATGTTGTCAGTGACCATTTTATTCATATGTTCGTTATAACACCTTTGCAACTTGCCAAACATGTTAATAAACTACATTTCCTCATTATTAATATAAGACACAATTTGATCTGCATTGCGTACTTTACTGATACCTTACAAAATTAAACATACATCTTAAATGTGTCTTAAAACGCACGAGCATGCTTAAGAAGATACAGTCTAAAGTTGCGACTTAAAACAGTAAATATCTAATTAAAGAATAAGTAAACAGGATTAAAATGAAGAACATGTGCAACCAAAGCAGGTCTCTGAATGTCAACTGTATATCCTTCAGTTTCTACACACTCTTTTATAAATAGTATGGGCATATTTCCACAACCATATATATTTCTAAACATGGCTTTCTATGAAAGAAAAGGAGTTGCATTCAGCCTACATCGTCAGAGGCTCAGCAAGACATGAATCCTGGATTTAGTCTCCTTTATACTGTATGCATGTTAAAAGTCATCTTTTGTTTGAAACCTTAAGGCAACCTGGAGCTGCCGAATGATCTCCAAAAGTCGTATTGATCATTGGTTGCTAGGTAACCGGTCATTCTGTTGGTGTCATATCTCACCGTTCTAGTTTAGACCAATCAGAGCTCTAGTTGGCTGCATAAGACGCACTTCCACTTCCATCCAGATATAATGTCCATGCTATTTCTGTTTCTTAAATGCCTGTGAAAAGCACCAGATAGGGATGGAGAAAGTGAAAGCTGGTGAGTGACAGATCCAGAGAAGAAAAAGAAAAAAAAAGAAACAGGATAATAAAATAATCTGAACTCGCATCCACACGCAGTACGTGGATGACGCAATGCACTGTAATGCACGTTTTGTTTAAAATTCTTACATGTGCGATTCCCCTGAATGATCCTGATTACACGGATGTGAGATTAATAACATAAAGAGACGTTATGATTCGGAATGCATTGTGTGTAGTCAGGTTTATATGCCGCAGGCGATCCTCAGGAGCTGAGCCAGATTTCTCCCCTGGTTAAACCTCCAACATTATGATTCTGCACGCACTGTCAAATCAATGGCAACTCCAAACCGAACCCAGCCACTGATCTTAAATTACAATTTACTCTATTCATTTTATAAGAGCTCTGTGTGTTTGCTGTGACGACAGGAGCTCTTGCAAGTGCTTCAGCGTTTATGCTGAGGAATTGGGCCCACAAGGTCTACAACATTAACAATGCATTTCTTACCAGAACTCAACTCAAACTAAATGTGCTTAACAGTTCTTTAACCTGGGATGTGCATGTACAAATCAGTTGCAGAACTCATCATGCCTTTGATGCTGATTAGAATGTAAATGCCCTCAAGGTGTGACAGGGCAGCTAAATACTTTGAAATAAAAACCTTGTGTTTTGCTGCAAGGATTGAAATCTGGTGCTTCAAACAGCAATGCCATAATTGCTATAGTCCAGCATAACTATAGTCAAGCATGCAGCTCCACAAATTCTAAGGTCACAGAGTAATCTTACATTAATTAAATTTAAGATGTGTGTCCCTCAGGGAGTACAACTAGGGATCCTGTGATGGATTTGTAATCAGATAGAAACATCAGATAAACTCAAGGGGACACATCCTGGGTATTTTAGATATTCACTGCCGTTCATGACGTGCACATGGCAGGACTTTGGTTGGCTTTTACCGGCAAACATGAAATACAAAAATATGAAGAATGGGGAGGAGGAGGCGGTCAACACAACATGCAGGGAGGATGCAAGAGAGAGGAAGAGAAAGAGGCAGCAAATGAGAAAGCAATGACGGTGTAAATCTCTCTGTGAGCATGTAGTCTCCTCCATAATGGAAATGGGAAAATGCATTTTCATGATTCATGGTGGGCATTTCCACTTAGGGCCTGCAAATCATTAGAGCAACAGACGTCATATTTCTGGGGCCTAAATGGCAGCTGAAATGCTCAGATGCTAGAGAAGAAAGAAGCCCAAGGATAGAAAGAGTCAGATAAAGGATGTAAGGGGAAATAGGTTGGGATAGATGGATGACGCAGTACTGGATTCACCCACTGGCTCCCGTCTTGTAACTAGTAAATACAGGCACTTTCCACATAAACACTGGCAACCACAGCCTGTAGTGGCTTCCAAAGACAGATATAGGTGTATTTAAAGCTTTTTGTTAAGTTTAGTGAATCAGGAACAGGCTTTACAACAAGAACCCTGGTGAGAGTATGGATTTACTGTAGTTAGAATACTATTCAACAGCAGCATAGTCTCCGAGCTTCTTTTCTCGACTGAAAATCTGCTGTGGTTACCTCCTGTGAGCCTGTCTCTCCAAGCTGCCACATCAGCACATTATTTTAGCCCTGTGCCAGGCAAGGTCTTAGTAACATTAGAAAACACACAAGTCATAACCACAGGCATATGGATACACACGAAAAACACAGAGGATCATATAACTTAATTCCAGCAGATGGGCACATATACGAGGGAGGAAGGGAGGAAGGGAGTAAGAGAGAGAACCATATAGTAAAAGTTTCATTACAGTGGGTAACATAAGGGATTCAGTAGTTTGTGCAAGGAGAAAAAAAGGGCCAAAAAGAAAATAGGTTAACAGTCACACAATTTTTGTGTGGCCTAACAACCAAACACAAGATATTTTGAAAAACGTAACTATGAGTTGACGGTTGTATTTGTGGACCGAAAGCTGTCATTAAAAAATAAAGGCTATAACTATTCATTAGAACCTTTTTATAGAAAAGCATTTATTGGTCTACATGCATGAGAGGAACTCCTAATATATACTTTTAGTGTAGAGATTATTCATAAAATGGAAGATTTATTTTGATCCCAAGGTCCTATGGGGGAGAATCAGGCCTGAGCAACTGTGAAATTGTAGTGCTCAAAAAACATTTCGTCATAATGGACCGTGAAAATTAAATATTTCCACAGGATTCACATATGCCGATAGACTCTCGATGTATTTTCTTTCTTTTTTCTTCTTCTTTTCTTCAAATTGATTTGTTTATTGTGCACAGTGTAATCAATCATACATGGAACTTTATTGACAACCTTGTGAAAATGGTTCTTCATTTACGAGAGCTCTCTGACAGGAACAAGTCAATGATCCTTAAAGGTCTTAATACCTCTCTCTCTCACTCTTCCTTTCTCCCTCTCTCTCTCTCTCTCACACACGCACACACACACACACACATACAATTTTACTTTGTTAGCCTCCAAACATTTTGAAATATTAAGGTTAATTATAGTGCAACATCATCAGGTTTATAATCTAAATTTGCATGTTTCATTAAAGCCATTTGGTTGTATACTGCAACTTACATGACACCTTGAAAAAGCTGCCTATTAAACTGACAGCCTCCATTGGTCAACGACTATTTGGGACAATTTGTATCTGCATGGCTGGGGTTTAATTGAGCTGCGATTGCTCCCACAGAGTTTAGAGGAAGGTAAGGTCAGAATGCTAATATGTACGCTCATTCTAGCACATAAAGGGGGACATAAATCATATGTTTTTAGGAAAAAAACACAATACGGGCAATTAAGATGTGAATAAGGTAGTGCAGACACTTTGAGTTGACACCTCTGGTTCTTAGTCCTAGCCTTTCTGCTTCCGATTTCTCTCTCTTTTTTCTATCTCTGGAATTGAATGAACATCTTTCTCTCATTTGACCATTCATCTCCATTTACTGTATTTCCCCTTGACCTGACCCAGTGCATTTTTGCAGCCCTGATTGGTGGAGATCTCTGTGCATCCTGACATCATACCACAATCCTAGCAAGAAAACGTTTCCACTCCCTCATTCCGAGGATGACAAATAGTAAATTGCCCTGACACCTCCCCTGTAAAATCAAAGCCTGAGACAGTCGCACCAAAGATGAAAAGGAACAAAGAATCGTTTTGCCACATAATTGGGGGAGAAAAAAGAAATACACATACATTTACAGAAATGTTATCAAAGACAGAAAATGGGACACATTGTTGCTGTACAGTCACAAAACATCCCCAGAAAAAATTCAACAGGCTTTTTAAAGATATTTTATCTTTTGGAACATTTTCTTGCATGCCTTTGCTGGGTGTTAGCTTCTTGAACCTGTACTGTCTAAACAGGCCCTATTATGCTATTTTCCAGGTGCATATTTTTATCTCAAGTTACAGTTACAACATGTAACTGTAACTTAATGCTCATAATCCTCCATGTTTTTCTCATCCTGGCTGTCCTGCAGCACCTCTTCTCACCCTCTCTCTGAAACGCTCCGTTGTAGCGCTTGCTCCTCCCTCCAGAAAGCAAAGTCTGCCCTGATTGGTCAGCTAGCCCGCTCTGTTGTGATTGGTCAACGTTTCACATTTCAAAAAACTCTCTCTTTTGTTGTTTGAGGGTGTGCCAAACTAGCCGGAAGGAGTTTTACGTCACTTCCGTAACATTATGACCTCATAAAGTTAAAAGTGGAAAAGCATAACAGGGCCACTTTAAGTGATGTTTAAAATCACCAACACTCCCCTGGCTCAAAGTTTGTCTGCTGCCTCTCCTAAAAATAAAAATGCAGGTCTACTCTACTCCGCCTCTTTTCTCGAGAGGCCTTCTTCTCTCTACGCCTCAGCTGCTTGTTCTCTGCGATTGTGATCTTCGAGCCTTTGGTGGCGCCTTCCGCATCCCGTGCTCCCGTGTTTCTGAGGAGCTTTATCACCCACCGCACACTCTGTGTCCCTGGACTAATATTCAGGTGGCTGTTACTGTTTCCCCTCAGGGAGTGTCTATCAGATGGAGATAGACAACACAGAGTAACACACATACAGCAGAAGACACACACTCACATGCAGATGTGCGTTTGTGTGCTCTCAAAATAAAGGGCATTGTCGGTTGTTATCGGTCCGTCTGTCACATTGAAACCGGCTGAGATGCAGATAAATCTAAACAAGGCGTTCATATCGGAATAACCACAGAGAGGATCTTGTTTAATTCCCTCTATAATATCTGTCTCGGCTTTCATGAGCACATCTCAAAAACATCTAGCGAGACACAACTCCGCTGATAGCCGTATGAGAAGGCAGACAATAGACGTTATAGCATCACATAGCAGCATTATAAAGGGCTCCTGCAAGAGGCCTGCTCAGCATGGGACAAAGAAATGACTACTGCAGGAACAACATCATACTGGAAAACGGAATCCATACAAATAGGAGAAAGTTAATTGCTCGGATAGAAGGAGAAGGGCTTGCCAAAACTCCACACACTATCTGAGAGGCATTCACAAAATCTACTGGAAGCAGGTTGTGTAGATGTGGGTTTTAAAGTCGCTTTGTGATGGCGTTCTATTGTTTGGTAGTGGGGGTCTGTTTGGTGCTGTGTACAGAAAAATGTGGTGGGATTCACTCCCACAGGTTGGCAGTGATGGTCAGTATCCTGCTAGGAGAACAGACACAATATCCAACAGTCTGGGAAACGCACGCATGGACACAAACAGCACCAGGCAGCTGTAGACTAACTAAACTGCAAGCCAGCTTGTCCTCAAGAGACCAGCTACATAGCTGTCACAAAGCTTAAATCTGCTCCTGCATTATGGCTTCATTCAGTATGCACGTTTGATGTTTGTTTTAGTTTTTTTGGGGGAAGCAAACTCTGCAAATCTGTGGACAGTGGAGCCTGTTGGGCAGGCATCAAAATGACCAACGGCCAGTGACTGGGATCATCCATCCAACCAGTGGTCGTTTGTTCCATTTGTTTTATTGGAACCCCCACACTTAAATTCTAATATGTCCACTTATGCAGCCCTATAACTGCCAATGGACCATTTCACTAATCCTGACTGCAGTGCGACGAAGGGGATCAACAGTGACTTCCTTCAACTTCCACTGAAAACACACAGCCATTGGTATTATCGCACTAAATACAGCGGGAGACATCATGGCAGTCCGCATGCTAAAGGATCTTTTGCTAAATGTTTTTTGTATAAAGAACCTTTAGGAGTTTAGCAACAGAGACAGAGGTATGTGTAGTGTGGTACTTGTACGATAGCTTTATGTCAGTATTAATGGACTACTGCTAAAGCAAGGTGCAGCTGTGCATGGTTCAAAGCCTGCAGTCATCATGATGTATCAACTGCCTGTTTCACAATCAGCAGTCGAAGCTGGTACAGCAAATCACTCACTTAGGCTCATCAGAAAATGTTATCATCTCATTTGTTGTGGTTTTTAGCCCAAATTAGTTAAGGGATTCTGGGATTAGATGGGAAAGGGGATTATACCAACTACAACATGGGAATTCAGGAGTGTGTGTGTGTGTGTGTGCGGGTGTGTAAGTGTGTGTGCCATGACTCAACGAAGGACTGTAAACTTGTGTGTCTGTGTCATACATAGAACAAAAAAGGATGATTGTGTCGGTGTATATGTTAGCATTTCCATTGTGAACATTTATGCATGTGCTTTGAGTGTGTGCGATCGATCCGTATCCACGCAGCTCTCTCCATCACAGATGGTGCAAATATGGATGCCAGCGTGAGGATTCTTCCAGCCCCAGTGGGGGGCCAGGATGATTGTCTGAGATCTTGGAAGAGCTGGAAGACAGAATGAGGCACAAATTAGACTTGTTAACGAAGGACAATGAGTCTGACATGCAGCTGTCTAATCTCATATCTTTGAAGCATGCAGAGAACATTCAGAGGAGAGCTGCCTCTCAGATACAGGCCAAGAACATGTTCTGTGTGTAGCAAAGGTCCCTTGCCGAGCCATATTCTGTCTGAAGATCTGGCACGACATGTCGGATATTGCACAATGGGGAAAAGCACTTTATTCATTCACTCATTTCCCCGCGTTCAGGCCATAAATCAGCCACTGTGTTACTGCGTCTGGTCTCCAAGGTTTCACTCATCTGACTGGTTGGAGGCACATTCAGATCCGTCTAAGAATTCAGCGTTGATCCCTTGGAAATGTCATTGGATTAGGAGACACCATATTTATTCTGTGACCAATCAAGAACTAAATGTGTGTTTGCGTGTTTTTTCAGCTCCATTGACTCACACACACGTAGTTACTGCTTCTGCCAGATGTCTTGGCCAATCAATGATAGCTGCCACTACAGGAATTGGCCACTATGTTTTAGCATTTAGAGCTAGGATATAAAGTCTCAGAGATACAACCATATTTCAAACCAAACTAAAAATGAAGAACAACAACAGGCAGTCAAGTCTCTTTTTGGTTCCTTTTCTCTTCCTGTTTTCCAACGCTTTCTATCGTCCTTTAAATGGTTACAGAGTCATATGAAGTCATATGAAGAGTCGGTTAGTGCAACACTCATGTATTAATGTAGACATTTGTATTAAGGGAAATAACTAAATGATCTCTGTTGATGTCATAAGATATTCTACGCAGGGCGTGACATTTATCATATACCTCATATTAAAGCATATTAAATTATCCCATAAAGTTAGCGAATCCACGTCGCAGCGTGGGATTTGGATTTCACCACACATTTCTTGGCCTCCTGTTTACTTTCTTTGGCATGAGTGGAAGCTGAACTTTGAACCTCCAACAGTCTCCAGAGTTTTCAAGCGTCCGCAGGCCAATCACGGCACAGGAGCTGCGGATGTGAGATGTTAGAATTTCAGCACAATGCTCCTAGCCAAAAGCATTTAATGTTATTTCTTCCCCTCTGTCAGGGATAGCAAGGAGACAAGTTTAAGAGTCATAATTTTCTCTTGCATGACCTTACGAGACCAAGCTGAATGATTTTAATGTGGCTGTTTATATGAGTTCAATTATTCTTCTCCTCCCTCACAGGGAGACTCATCCGCTCTGTCACTTCATAGATGTTGTGGTTGAGGCCAGCGGTTGGACAGGCCTTGTCAACAACTGCAGCGCCATGACTTTAATGTCTCCCCCATCTGAAACAGAGCAAAAATCGTTAAGTATAAATTATCTGAACTATAATAATGAATGAGGGGCATAATGAGATGCTACAAATTGCCTTTCATTATGTCCTCCCCTTTGGATCATTAGCCGCAGTCCCACATGACGCTGCAGATCAGGAAACTTCGTGTAACCGTTAGAATACCAGTCAAGCACATTTTAGGGCTCATTTGCACAGCATGTGAGGAATGTGGAGTTAAGAGCTTGCAAGTGCGGTGATTAACGCGTGGCTCCATTTTATTCTTCATGAAAATGGATTACTTCAAAATAATCCCATTTATGGGATCATAAATATCTTAACTCTGAATCCATTCGTCTTGGAGCCTTGAATGTTTGTGGCAGGCATATGTTGTTATTTCACATCTGGAATTACTATTGTTTCCTTTTTTTTAATGGGTGCACATGTAGGCATGCGTGCACATACACACACATGCACATCATGTTGGTATTGCTCAAACAATAGCCATTGTTTCAGCATTTGAATAGGAAACTGGAGCGCTGTCTCGACTAGTCAGGTCTTTTAAAAAATGTGCAAATGAAAGCGGCAACAGTGTGAGGCTGAGCCTAGTCCCTTCCTTTAGACTGGGCTGGGTATCAGTTGCGAGTTGACCCTTCAGTCCCCAGTCACATTTAATTACCACCATGACTCAGCGAGTTGGACAGCTGGCCAGTCAGCTCGCCTGCTTTCCCGGTCCAACCTGGAGCCACGGCAGAACGGAGCAGACTTAGAGACCAAAGCTTTGACATTTTGAGAGATAGCAGCCGCACGGCAGTCTGGGGTTTGCACCAACTGTCTCTCTTGGCCCCGGGTAGTGGGGCCCGTAATATTCAGCACATTTCCTACACGGCTAATATCTTCTGGACAGTGTCTGAGCCAGTAAAAATACGCTCATTTCCAGGCCTTGAAGCTGGTTTGCATCCAGGTTTCCTTGACAATTTATGGAAAAATATGAGAGGAGGAAGGAGGGGGAAATGGACGTTTCATTTCTTGAATAGGGTTATGGTATTTGACTGCCACAAAGAAAAACAGTAGCGTTCAGAATTTAGTGTAATAAATCAGGAGGTAGAAAAGAAAGACGGGAAGCTTTTAAAAATGTTCTTACTGGGTATGCACAAAATGTGCAGATGGAAAAATATATAATGTGCAATTAACAAATTAATATATAAATTTGTACTTAACAAAAATGATATTAAGCAGCGTGATGTAAGAAAATTTACTTTTGGGCTAAATACAGACAGTTCATACTGCAGAGGCTGAATTATCACTATAGGCTGGAGTCTGACTGTAAACCTAGCCAGACACACAGATGTGCAGAGGTACACACATGAAATACAAACAATATGTTGGAAATACAATTTCAATTGTTCTCACAGAAACATGTTTGCTATTACTAACCCAGTGCATTGAACCATCGTGAACCCGTGTTAGTCTATTTCCCAGCTTGCAGCCAAACTTGGCTCTGCTCCAAACTGCTGTGGTTTGCGTTCTTGTGGGCCATTTTGGACACGGTGGTGGACAGTTTGAGTTGTACCAACATTCTCTGTATATTTCCCCAAATCAATTGGTCATCAGAAAACACTTAGGCCGAATCTGTTCAGTTGTTCTTGGACACACTCGGTCATCCCACATGAAACGGAAAAAGTTTAAATGATCAATATCTCCATGTCTGCCTGTCAGCATGCAATAATCAATTTTGCCTGCTGAAATATCAGTTCATGGACTCAAAGGCATTCATTGGTGGTGTTCCTATGGCGCAAGTTAGGATGTTTTGACATAAGAGCTCTGTTAAAGGAAACCAATCTCTTGCCTGCCTCAGGTCAAGATGGATGTGTTGAGAGCCACAGCCCAGACCAGATTCCCCATGGTAGTTGGCCAATCTGGGCTCCCCTCTTTCCTGCCTGACCCCTCCCTCCCCCCATACATCCCCTCCGCTTTCCCTCCCAGGGACTATTCCACCTCGAGCGACTGGAAAGCCCCCTGTCTGTTGAAAGGCATCCTTCACTGGCACTCAGCGGCCATTTCAGACAGACATGTGATTCGGGCCCAGAATGAGTACAACAAGCATCTCAATCTTTCAGTCGCTGCGAAATGACCACTGGCTGGGTTTTAGAGGAAGGAAGTATTTTGACAGGAAAAAAAATGTTTATGCCCTGTCTACTCGAGACATGTAAGCGTGGATAAAGGACAATATTTCAGGGGTAGAGCGGTCAAACTGAGCAGGATCTCGTTTGCCTATCTTGACAAACTGTGCAAGGGTCAAACTGAATGTTTTCTATCCAAATAACTATCATGTTTAGCCTCTGATCAACTATATTGTTTTAGGAACAATGAACAATGTGCTGTACTGTAATGCTGCAGTGAACAGCCAAGGACCAATTACACTGTGTGAAATGTGCGGCCAAATAAGTGGCAATGAGTGTTTTGCACATTTTTACTACATAATAAACCTTGCTAATGGTGGTGCAGGGAACATTTCAAATACTTAAAACCACTTAACTGTAGAAATACACCAAATAGAGCCAAGGCATTTTATTTGTTATAAAAGAGGTTTTCTGTGTACTTTATTCTTAAATTGAACTGGGTTAAGGTCTAAAATTATGAGTATATTATATGATCTTATTTAAAATCCAGGCTTCCTCTATTTTACTAGGTTCAGGGTTATGTGGCTCTAGATGCCTGTCTCCAGACTCAGGTTTATGATTCTAGCTTTTGCACCCCAGAGGTATGTTTTGCCTCAGCATCTATCCCCATTTCACTTTTTAACACCCCTTGTCAGAAAGGGGATATGTCATTTCCCTCTGTAAATCTGAGTGGAACGTTAACTTCCCCTGGAAACACATCTTTTACCTTTACAGACCTGATGAAGGTTATAGCCTCTCAGTCATCGTAATATCGCACTCTGGCATTCAAGCAGACAAGAATGCAATTTCACATGCACAAGCTCCACCACAGAGGTGCACACTTACACGTTTACACACACTTTCACAACAGCCTTGTGCTCGGCAAGAGTGATATCATGTGACAGTGCCACAGGCTATAGACGGCGCCCCATAGTGAAACTGTGAAATGTTGTTATTTAGTTCCTTGCCAGTGCTCTGTGACGCTATGAAGGACGGCAGGGCATGCAGAGGAGGGGCCTTGGGTTAAACACACGGTGATAAACACTGAAATGCTCCAGCTATACGCACACAGTTCAACTTATTTCCACTGCACTGTATTTCGACTATGAACCAGATATACATGTTTTTATTCCTCTGCTTGAAACTGCATTAAATTATATTACACACTCAGTCAGGTCTGATATACATCTGATGAGTTTCTTTTTAGCTGCAAAATAATGAAATTATCAAGTTTTTTGTTTTTTTTCCCAACTTGCTCTCCCATTATCATTTTCCCAGTGACCTCTGTGGTAATTGCTCGAATAATTTCCCATTAGCCACAAGTGTTTGCTTGAGTTCAATGGCCTTGACTAACTGTATCTCAAGGTGGAATTTCAGCTGGAGGACAGACTTTGGTTGGATAATGTCTGTGGGAGAGCACACTGACACAATTACTTTAACCATTAAGGTTGGTATAGGCTTACACTAGACCAGTGATTAAATTAATGCTCAGAAGAGGAGGGGTGTATGGCCTAACAGCCAATTACACCGACCCTGGGCCGCATTATCTAATGAGCACTTACACACATATTACACAACAAAGGAGGAGGTGAGAAGGAGTCGCGTACTGTAAGAAACTTAACCCCCCCCCCCCCGCTGCCACAATTTGCGTGAAAATAGGAAGTTTTCTGCAACCTTGAATGGATTTCACATCCTGGCTACCACTCACAAGCATGATTGCTTCCTGTGGTGTATGAAGCAACTTCCCCGTAACTTTCTACTTCTTAAACACACGCACACACACATAGGGGAATGTCTAATTGATAGAACATGGTATTCATTAAACCTAATGGGCCCTCTTCTCTACTGCACACTGGATATGGACAGGGAAAATGGCTTCACCTGTGCCCTTTCTCCACACAAGCACAGTTTGGGGTTCACCATGATGGAAGCAGGGCGATAGTTACAGGAGACATTTTAAGTGCACAATTTCAAGGTCTGTAACCAGATACAGTATGAGGAAACACTCAGCGCTCTTACTAAGAGCACAGGGAACTGCAGCTTTGAGAAGTTGTCACATAAGCAAATCAACAAAACCTGCGGTATTCTCTGTAAATCCATTTTGGATAGATTTATGTGAGGGGGATTATTCTCTGAATGGAAAATCTCTTGTAAAGTTTAATTAAAAAAGCACTGTATGAAACATGTTAGATTAAATTAAATTAATAATTAATTAATTTAATTAAAATGCTGATTTAATGCTTGTATGTATCTATTTATCAGTCTCCTGTCTGTGTGGATAAAGTATACATTTAAATACATGTATGCATTAATATAATTATATTATAACATATTGAATATAAACATTCTCAGCTTGACATTTCCTCTTCTGGGTTGAGGCAGAACAGAGCTAGCAGACCACCGAGTCTTTTGTTATAGTTGGCAGAACAGACAATAAGTGATCATTGAGCTAATGATGTGCAAACCAGCTCTTCTCCCTGTGAGTCTGCTCGCCTGACCCGGCTCAGGGCACTGCAGCTGTGGACGGAAACTGTGCCAGAACACCAGTGTTAAGGTTGGTGGATAAAATAGAAGGTAGTGGGGGGATAAAAATAAAACCAAATTAATGCAGTGTTCTAATATAGGACAGTAGTGCTTTTTTGTTTTGGTATTTTCTGACAATGCTTCTGTGGCTGTTTAAATGATCACATAGGGATGTGACAGTTTTCAATGTTGTTTCCAAAACATTACAAAATAGGGTTTTTCACATCTCCATTTTACATTTAATACAGAATAACCATTGGTTTTTGATCATATTTTACCATACAAGCAGTAAAGTATGATTTTATGTATTGTTTATTGTGTGTATTTTGTAATGTTTATGCAAACCAAGTGAGAAAAGTGCAATTCTACAACACCAGTGCTAATCTTCCACATACTACTATCTATTTCATTCAGCGCCACCGTCACCGTCAACGTCACCGATGTTTGATGAATGGAGTTCATTTATTTCTAACCTGTTACAGATCTATCTAGGGAGGAATAATGAAAAGTGATCATGCAAACTAGTCCAGCCAACCACATCAGTTAACACTGACATCGGCAGCCTTTGTACCACTGACAAATGTATAATCCCTTCGAGCAAATGAAGAAATACGTTTGTGCATGATCTTTTTTAAGATTTGGAGAAGTTCTGTTAAAGTAAGACTGATAAGGAAGGGCCGAAAAAGAAAATCTGTCATCAATCATGGGCAACTGCAGTGATGACAACCTCTCTGTCATTTGATTAATTTGCAGCATTAGAAATCAGGATGTGAAACACCACATTTGCTATGATTAAAGTGTGTGTGTGTGTGTGTGTGTGTGTGTGTGTGTGTGTGTGTGTGTGTGTGTGTGTGTGGGGGGGGGGGGGGGTTATCTATTACCATACATCAAAATCAATGATTTCCCAACCACAAGACAGGGATTATACGTCAGTCAGCAGACAAACCAAGATAACCACCTTATCTCACAGACCATACAGTAAATTTACTGTCAATAAATCCCATTGGCATATTTTCAATGATCAGCTGAAGACACACTATACCAAGAACAAACAAGAAAAAAAGAGATTTGGGAGGGGAAAAAATCCATACATGGGGCTACACTGTTACACAGATTACAGATTTAAAATGATGGGAAAAAAAGAAGCCATACCTCATAAATTAGGACATCTACTGTTCGGGAAAAAGAAGCAAGAAGAAACTCTTTCCCCCTGCGTGGTAGTGCTCTCATTTTGTGTTGATGTATTCAGCACAGTGATGTGATTGCAAAATCCCATCTCGATCTACCAGACCCTATAAAAAGCGAGTATGACGGCGGCAATACTGATGTGTGACTGTATGGCCCTGAGCGCACCACCAGGTGAATGTCCCAGAAAAGCCAGAAATCACAATTAAGTTCTGAACTGGGGATTCTGTGGCCTCTTTCCGAAGAAAAAGGGAGAGAAAACCTACAATTGTATTCATGTCTGTGGAATTCCACACATATTTCCTTTTGGTTAAAAAGAAAGAGCGATGAATCAGTTGGCATCATGAAGCTGAATATGAAGTGCAATGCATGGTATTTTTGAGCAATGAAAAGATTTCCGTTCCAGTGTTTTACACTATGTATTGGCTTTCTGTTAAAAGCAGACACCAGGTGAAGGGAATTAGACAGCATGGCAATACTGGGCATTGCTTTGTGATCTTAAAATTAGTTGCTAGCGCTGTGAATAGCAGGTGGACAAGAGAATGAGGGGAAGATCGTAACAATTAAAGAAGATACAGCCATGAAATGTCCAGAAGAGAGAGCGCGAGGGGGTTCAAATGTATGTGTGCTAGTTTGTGTGCCTGTGTGCAGTGGGGACTGGAAGAGAGTTGAGGGGCTTGAGTGGTACCCTTCATGAAAAAAAAAAACCTCTACACATCTCAATTAGTGGTACTTAACAGGGCTCTAAGAGAACCAGCCCGAAAGCAGTTGAAGTGGTTCAAGCGAGGAGGAACTAGGGGGAAATCAAAGATGTTTTTAAGCAGATGGAGGCTGGATCTGCTTTTATAGCCAGGCGTAGGTTTTTAGTTAGTGGGAGGGCCGTGTGATGCTTGGAGTAAAGCTATACGGGCTCTGAAAGCTTTTTCCGATGATACGGAAAGTAGTTTCTGTCCTACAAGTGTGTTCTAATAGGACACATATTACTGCCATGGCAACAGAGACACCAAATATAAAGTCACAAAACAATACGAGAGGAAAATAATTGAGATCAGGAGAAGGAAAAAAAAAAGTCCCTCGAATGAAGTGTATCATCTGAAGTAAAAGACTAGTTTGTGGTCTACAGTGGAAGAGAGTTCTCCCCCAAAGGAGCTTATTATCCACATATAGACACATCACTTGCCTTCTGAATGACATAGAAGATTGGGGCTAGCTACAGTAGAACACACACGGACAGTGACACACACACACACACACACACACACACACACACACACACACACACACACACACACACACACACACACACACACACACACACACACACACACACACACACACACACACAGACTGGTTTTAAGGCAGACATACTACAGAGAGAGTTTCCACCATGTTTGACCACCCAGCTAATCTAACATGATGAAGTGTCGGTTGCTCTCTGCTGCGGGAAACACATGTGTGCAGATATATGTGTATATATTTTCTGGGTGTGTTTATACAGCTAAAAATGTGTGTCTTTGTTAATCTATTTGAATCTTGCTTGTTTCCTCACTGTAAATAATTGCTTGCCAAGAGAGGTTGGTTTTGGGGTGTTTTCCTTTTCTTTGTTTTTTGTAGATTTAGTGACAGGGTTTAAATGGACCTCAAACAGCTTCCATTGGAATGTTGGATGTGGAGTTTTATTGCTTCTACGGGAATGGCTGCTTCGACGAATGACCTTACATACAATCTCTGGTGTGAAAGATCAACAGGTACTTTCCCATTGTATCACTGGCCAAAGAAGGGTTTGTGTGCGGGGAAATATGCTGTTCTTGACCCAACAATTCAAGCAGGGCTGTTTGGGTTTTTGTGGTTTGTACAACTCAGGTCAGTAAGATGCCTTAGATTTGTTAAACACTGACTGGGTTACTGCATGTAAAAATATTATTTCAATTTTGGTTTCATATTTGATGCAAAATCAGACCCACACAGGGTTATTGGAACATTTTGCTCCCAACAAAATACATACCTACTATTGATAAGATTATGTAGATCAAATTTGAGGTCATTGTTTTGTTCTCGTGTTTGACAGTAGCCTTCTGGGATCACTGGAGGTTGGGGTTATTCCTTTTCAATCTTTGTAGCTGGTGGATCATTCAGTCTTGGGGATATTCATTTAAATGATTTACTGATGGCAACTAGGATAATGTTAGAGATTTGCCGGTTATTAAAAACTGTATATGAGGCTCATAGACTCAGACAAGACCTTAACCAGATTATGACCAAAAGTTGAGTGGCTCTGTACATATAGACATAGACATGCAGTCACAGCCTCCTGAACTGAAATCTCTCTGCAGTGGAGCAAGCTGCTCCTTAGCAAATTAAATTGGAGGGGAGGAATATCATTATTTCCATTCAATCAAAATGCTTATCAAAGCAACATGCTGTAAACCCAGCTTTCGCATCGCCATGTCATCATCTAAAGCGAAGGAAATCTGATTTGTGTTTCAAATCTGATATTTCAAGCTTATTTTCCACACTGTTATGTACAATTGAGCAGAATTAGTGCGGTATAGTGGTGCAATTCTTTCCGGCCGCATCTACATTGGTTATTATAGGCACACTATTTCAATGTCACTTTCTGAATCTGAACACAGCAGCAGCCGGTTTTTGCTTTTATTTGACTCTGTATGACTGTCTTTTTTAAATAGTTTACATACAGTGTTAAGGGTTGCAGGGGGTTGATTCTGACCTGCACTGTGGTGCTAGATGGTTACGCTATATTTATGTTGTTTTTTACTCAAGTCACAGCTTAAGACAAAATCTAAGAATATATATGAGCCATCTTCCAACAAATGTGACTTGTATAACATCAGAGACTGAACACAAAAGTGGTTCATTTACAGTTTGAAATGACTGTATTTCTGAATACATTTATAATCATAGTCAGCATAGGGATCAGGGTGAGGTCCAGGTTGATGGGTGGATCAACACAGGACTTTCACCAAGGAGACCACTGTTTGTGTCCCGTGTGAAACCATAAGCCAATGATGACTTATTTTAATTAACGTCCACAAATTAAATAACGAAATGATCTCACTTATTCGAAGCCAAAACATGATGTTTTTACTGAACATAAGTAGTTTTGTTTTGTTTCATTATAACATAAACAAATGTTTAAAAAATGTGATTGTTGTCCCGGAGAAAATTATTTTCCCTTGAAAAATAGTTGAGAATGCAATTCAGTTTTTGGGGTATTTTTTTGAAAGACATGGATGATAACTGGTCAGCACTGTCACCCCACAGGGAGAACGTCCTATGTCTAAATCTCAGTTTGCAGTTTGCATCTTTTCCCCGTCTTCACATGGATTTCTTCCAGGTGGTGGACTGACAATCTGTTCATAACATTTCCCAGCCCTTAGCCACTGAATGCTGGATTGGCTCCATGCCACCTGTGGATCTCAATAGGTGGGTGTTGAAAATGGATGAATGAACAATTAATTTCTCTGCACACCACCTGATTAACAAGCTCCTTTAGTGAATACAGTTTGAGAATGAATGATTTGCTTTTTACTATACTTAAAAGTCTTTGGACTTTTTTGTCTTTGGATGTCTCTGGTCTACTCAGTTTAGTTGGGCCATCAATCTCCTTCAGGAGACTCTCTCCACTTGTTTCATTGGAAATGCTGCATACTTAATGGGCATTATTTGAAGACTAAAGGGTGACGTTGCTCTAAGTGGCCAAGATAGAAATAAATGAAGTGAAAACACCATTATCTGGGGGAAGACATTAAAATGCTTCAAGGCTGTTTGGCCCAAAATAAAGCAAGAAAAAATACTTTATGTGACAAATGACTTTCTATCTTTTTTGTGTGCATTTAGTAATGGTGCACATAAACTGATTACTTCTATAATCCTTTCAGGATTAGGGCTCTTTTAAGACTTGACTGTTTGTGATTATACCCCACACAGTCAGCTCTGCCTGGCTCAGCCCTAAACATGTGTTGAAACACTTCATCGAGAGTTTCCATGGTCGCTCTGGCTTCCAAGATGAACTGCAATTCTGGCATTTTTAATGTCGCCCAATAAAAATTCACAGTAGTCCATTTATCTCAAATGCTGGTGTGTGTGATGTGTGCCACAGCGCTGCGGTAAGTTCCAGGGAGGTTTTTATTCTTCTTTTTGAGTCAGGCTTTGACACAATACTTTCAATCCTTCCCAGGTGACCTAGAACTTAGTCAAAATGTCTGCTCATGCCCACCATGGTAGAGAAACATCTGTTAGGTGCCACACACACAACATTCTCCACCTTTTCATTTTTTACTGTCTTCTTGTGCCAATATTTCCTGCATCACCATATTCATGTTCATTGATTTGAAAATATGAACATGATGCATGTAGTAGTAAAAAAAATTAAAGCCATCTAATAAAACCTGTCCCATGATGTAAGTCTGATCAATACCGTCGAGACAGTGGGATCACAGACAGCCCTAAAACTAAACAGCTTTAATGGTGTTTTGGGAGAAATAACGTCTAAGGGCACTTTGCCTTCAACATACGGGTATTATTCATGGTTATTACACTTATTTATTATCCACCTAATAAACGTTGAGACATACAACACATTAATGAGAGCATGGAGCCGTGTCTCATATGTATCAGTAGTTCACAAAGGTTTATATATTGCACACAGATTTTCAGTCTCACAGTCAAAGATAACAAGAAGTTAGCACTTGTGCAATTAAAGTGACACCAAATATATTTATTTTCTTTTGTCACATCTGAGATGAATAATAGGGTAAATGAGCATTGCTGTGCGGGGGGTGAATAAGGGAAAATCAATAAGACTATTATAATTCAGGGAGCACGACCATTATTTAGAGGAAGAAATTAGTATAAATCATCTACCCTCAGGGACCGAAGCCAGATGATATCATTGAGAGGCTGTTGACGTCAAGCATCAGCTTCAGCAATATAAAATCAGGGTAAGTAGCATGAACTGCCAGAGTTCATTTGTATAGTGTATATCTGTTTAGATTATGCAAATAAGGGAGTGAACTTGAAGACATGCAATTCAGTAGTCCCATTTCCTATAAATCATTATTGTGTCATACATTTTACAAGATTATTATTATTTTTTCATTATTTTTATAATGACACTTTCAGAATACATTTCACATCACTGATGCCCACGACAGCACTGAGATAACCTCAGCACAGATCCTGGTCAAGCAGACCGAGGTCAGCCATTATGTTTAGTCTCACATAATCCTAATAACACAGTTCTCAGCAAATCACACAGCTCATACAATGACAATGAGCTTGTTCAATTTCAAGGGGGGTCATAGCGTCTCAATTTAACTACAGTGCTACACGGTGGCCATCTGAGGGGGCAGAAACACAGAAGAGTGGTTATTGGATTGTTTGGTGTCTGGTTTCAGCAATAGCCACGCGTGATGAATTATTGTGTGAAAAAGGGCTGGATGTTAGTGACGAAGGTGAGAAAGTGGTGTAAAAAAAATGAAACAGTTACCTCTGTTACTGTATTATTGAAAAAAAATAGGATACACAGTGGCCCTGCACAGCTGTTGTACAATGGTGTGAATTTTGTGATAAACGCTGTAGGGCAGAAAGGACAGAGAGAAAACAGATCAGTACATTGTGTATGTGTCTTCTGCTCACTTGTAGTATTGTCTCTATTTCTACGTCGTCATTTACTTCATTCATACACACTATTATAGAAAGGGCAGCCTGAATTTTTCCTCATCTCACCGCTTTGTAGAACTTGATTTTACAGGTCCGTCGTTTCCTAAGAATTGTCCTGGAAAGCATTTGGTAAATTGGTGCTAATTATGTGTAAAAGTTGACAGTGTTTCATTGGTACATTTCAAATGAATTGCTTCCTGTTAATTGCTAGTGGAACCTAGAGTCTTTTAGTCAGAGCACAGCAGATCGGCTGAATATATTCAGTAAAAAGGTGACATTTGTCTACTAATAAAGTTCCCTCTAATACATTTCTAATGAATGGGCTTTAGTGAAGCAGTTATTCCTCTGAAAATAAACATCTGCTCATCAAAAAAAACTAAATTCCAACTGTATAACAACTTCTCATATTTTCCCCACACTAAGTCACAAACTGCATAATTATTTTTCGAAAATGTCTTAAAAATAATAATAATAAGAGGAAATATTTTAGCCAACCGAAGGTGGTACAATTACAGGAAAATACAATTTAACATGTTGCTACCCGCTGGTCCACTGATTTCAGTTTCATATTTTGTTCACTGTTTTGTTTTACATTTTTTTCCAGTATATAGTCAGAAAAATATGTAATACATGCTCGTGTATTTGCAAATTGCATGTTTACTGCCTGCAGTTTTGCAGAGACATAGGGAGGATAAATACGACTTAAATGTTCATGTCTGCCAAGTTGCAAGCTGGTGCATAGTCTTTGGGGATTTATCATCGAAATATCATGTGACTTATCTTTGCATACTGTACTATACTCTCATGTCCTGGCGTGGGTTTGTGGTTGTAGCCTCACATTATCACAGTTCACTGTGCTTTTATCTTAAATTAGTAGCTAAGCTTCCCTAAGAGGTACCCACCTGCCTGCTTAAAGCATATCAGCCTGCACACTTTTGCTCTGTCATCATCCACCTACCCACCAAACCCACAAACATCCCCAACACATTCTCAACCACTCACTCAAAAGCTTAAACACACTCAGGCTTCAAGTGCACGGAATCTAATACACACGCAAGCGTGCACACGCCCTTCACTCAACAGCTACATTCCAGGTGCGTTACCTCATTTGATTTTCTGCATCTAGTGCGTTGGGTCGCCTTTGTCCTTGACCCTGTTGCCGCCGGTCACCCCCTGCCAAGGGGCCTGCCTGCCTGGCATATTTATAACCAGGCAGTAGAGGGACAACGACACTCACACCAAGTGCTAAATAAAACACAGACCATAAATCTCATTGTCATTGTTCCGTTTTCAATAATTACACGTAACCAACACAGAGATAGCCACTCTGTTGACAGGCTAATGGATGAGTGTTGCAGGTTAAACAGAATGAAATGCGCCTCCAGCTGGAAAGAGAGTTTTGTGGTGTTGACACATCCAAACATATCAACTCTGCATGATATTAGTCCCATGAGTCATGCCCTCACATGAAAAGCTGAAAGCTTCACAAGTGCCATTGCACAGAGCCCCCTCAGAATCAGCAAATGTATTTCTAAATGCAAAATATGGAAAATACAACACATCCTGTCAATGAGTTAGTATTGTTTTCACACTGCAAAACGGGGCAGTCCAAGGTGTTCAGGTTTCTCTGCGCTCGTGTCGATGTGATCACATTACATCAACAATGTGAAACACTGACATGACTAATCCTCCCACACCCCATCCCAAACTTTTGTATCTGACCATAAGGTTATAGTCATGACAGGTACTGAAGTGCACAGCGTTAGCTCTCACCGTGTATGCAAAATCCCTGTCATATCTGCTGCCCACACACCAAGCGGGGCCTACTGCACCTGTCAGATAACATCTGTTCATCTGTCCTCTGTCTCTCTGTGCTCTCTCTCTCTCTCTCTCTCTCTCTCTCTCTCTCTCTCTCTCTCTCTCTCTCTCACACACTCTCTCTTACTCTCTCTCACACAGTTTCTCTCTTATTAGTATTAATGGAATAAATGTTCTTCTCTAAATGTCTATAACTTTTACATTGTTTTTTATGACGTCACACAACAACGCAATTGTTCCTGTTAAAATATTTGTGTTACGCCCCGTTTGCTCTTCCCTTTACACATGCTACTCGACATGAGTAGGGCTTTCAGTCAACTAAATAATGCAGCGTGATGTGATATGATAATTGCTCTGTTTCAACAACGACGTGGAGGCTTGCAATAGCGTCCAGGTGTAAAATGCTGATAATTAAATCCCCTCAACAGCAGGACATGACCCCATGAAAACAACAACTGCTTTATAAGAGTTTTAGTAGTTATTCCATGCAGTGTGTAGAACTACATTTTATCTCATTAGGTACATTTTGTTTTATGTAATTATGGCTCTAATGGTTGCTCTGAAGCACCATTTTAGAAATACTTAAAGAATTCAAACTTTGTAAAGTTTCTGTTTTGTACTACCAGAAGGATGTTAATACTGTAGCCTTGCCATTGGTTTCATCAGCCTTACCTTCTCAGTGAAGAAAGAGATTTTCAACACTTCATGAGAAATGGGCAGCAATACATTTAAATGGCTTAAAATATTGCACTAGTCCATGTTTCCTTGATCTATCTTGCACAACACTCAGGGAGATGAAACACATCCAGCATTCAGTAATGAAAAAATATATGTATTCAGCTTTCCTCAATGATATGAAGTAGGCAGCCAGGGGAAACATGTTTTTAATTCCATGCCTTATCCAGCCTATGTATGTATATTAATATATTCACATTGTTTTGCAGTGGAGACTAGTTGTAAAATGTACAGGCATAGCAAATCGCAACTTGTTTTGTCAAAGATTAAAACTTCATATAATAAAGTAGAGTTGTAGAGTGCTATAACAGCCATACGCCATGTAGAATAAAGGCATTTTCATTTTGCACAAACCCTATACTGTGCCTTGGATTATTTTTTGAAGGAGCCTGCATTTTATACATTTTCTGAGACCATATTTCACCCATGCAATGAGGCCTCCACATGATTAGGTAAGCACAGTATACCTGAAGGATTCAAAGAGCACCTGTACGTGATTACCAGAAAGACATAACTGCACAAATCCATTGTCTAGATGTTCCTTGAAGTTTTCTACTGAGGTCACACAAAAAATACCACATTTTTGTACCTACGTATACTGTATGCCTATGCCCAAAGCATGGTGACATAGTGAGTGTGACAGCACAGGAGCTGGGACAACTCATGTACTTTACTTTGGCAGTACAGGCAGACGTTGAAGGCCATAGTTAAAGGTTGACCTTGTGACCCCTGACATTTAGGATTGACCCTCAATAGTACTGACTAAAAAGTCAGGGGTCAGCAAAAGCGCCAGTCATGTCAAGATCTGACTTCAATGAATATTCGCAGTTGTGAGTGCCTACAAAGCACAGGAAGGCAGTTTAATATTTTTATTTTTATTTTTTTCATGATTCAAAATATCAAACTGATGCGGTATCATATCGTCTGATAACTCAAAATACTCGTTTAACCTGCACATTTCGATAGTTTGCATTTCTTTGTGCCATGTGATGTTTAGTATAAAGTGAATTCGACCAAGTGTTTGCCAACCTTTCTAATAAAATATAAATTAATGAAAATGAGAGGCTGATATTAGAAAATGTATCACCAGCAATCCGATGTGTGCCGTATGTGTGCGAGAGAGTGATTGTGTATGTAAGTGTGTGTGTGTGTGTCTATGGGTGAAAAAACAGGAAAAAGGACAGCAGGGAGGAACATAGAGAGTTGGAAGTAAGCAAGATCATGCAAAGGTCATTTGCATGAGCTTTGGAAATATTGCCATAGCCTCAGGCTTTAACCAAGAATGCTATTATAGGGGTTATTTTCAATACTGTGTGTTCACTCTGCCAATTTGAGATAAATACATTCCCTTCCATGTGCATTATTACAACAACCATAAACAGTAGAACTCTCACAATTAGCTTTGCCTTTTCCCTCAATTAATGTATTCAGTAATACTTCAGGATAATGACATTTAATAAGATCCACTAACAATATGATTTAAAATGCATAATTTGGACAGTATTACCATAACAGACTTGTTATAATTTTGTATTATGCTACACAAATGGAAATATTCGTCCCCCCTTCTTCCCTTCACGGGTTTTACTGTTTTTTCATGACAGATTTATAACCTCTATGCATTTTAACTTTGCTGTTTGTATCCGTATACACACGGTGTTTCCAACACACCCTGCAGTCCGCGCCATCTCAGTGACATAAAACAGCACCTACAGGGGCAGGGAGATCTGTGGCACACCGATGACCCGTTAAGTGTAAACAAAAAGTTTGCTAATGCTAATGAACCAATGTCCAATAAATATTTGCATAGAACATACAACATCTGCCTGATTGAACATAACTTCTTATATGAATCATACTCACTTCCGGGCTTCAATCCAAATACAGACAGAGACAGATGATTTTGTTGTTTCAACAGATACAGATAATGACTTCTGAATTTGTTAAACAAAGAAACAAACATTAATACTTTTGCTAGGCCTAACTCCCTAAATTAAGCATAAACAGGAGACACGAAGACATGTCATTTTCATCATAAATGTATTTTTTGTTTATTGTCATCGGCTGTCTTGATGCACATGAGTTTCTGACAAAGAATTTTAGGCAGGTCAGGGGATAGTAAAAGTTACAGATCGTAACAAAAATCCACAGTCCCTGGAGAACATTTGACAATGACTAGGTGCAAGCTAAACCTAAGTAAACTAGGGGTCACGTCTCGAAAAGATTGGGAATCACTGGTCTAAGTTGAGTTGAGTTAATTAAGCCTGCAAAGTATCAAAGCCAGCTCAGGCGGTTAGTTTTGATTTATTTCAATTCTCCATTGAGTTTTTTTAGGTAGAGATTTTTAGGTAGAGATTGCTGTGACCCGGCTGACACCCACTGCTACTTCGATTATTATTATTAGTCACATTACTATTACTATTCCCTATTTCATAATTATAATTCTACTATAATAATTGCTGCTGTTATTATAAGTAGTCTTCATTTTTTTCCCCTTCATTACTCTGCTTACTACTCTTATTATATGAATCATTTATGTCATATACATTGAATGTGTTGTACCCTGTTATGCTGTTCATTCTGTACACATGACATCTATTGCATTCTGTCCATCCTGGGAGAAGGATCCCTCCTCTGTCGCTCTCCCATAGGTTTCTTCCTTTTTTCTCCCTGTTAAAGGTTTTTTTTAGGGGAGTTTTTCCTGTGCCGATGTGAGGGTTCCGGGACAGAGGATGTCGCATGTGTACAGATTGTAAAGCCCTCTGAGGCAAATTTGTAATTTGTGATTCTGGGCTATACAAAATAAACTGAATTGAATTGAATAGATGCATTGTGTGCTTTGGTTACCCAGATTTACTGTAGTTCTAATATTTCTGGAGTTCTTGATGCCAGCTCTGCTTGCAATTTCCGTCTCTCTTATCTCAGCCCACTTCCTTGAAAGCCCCACTCACATTTGTTTTTGGTCGAGAAGGTTTGCAGTAAACCTGTCTAATGAACAAATTGTTCCTCCTCATATTATCTTAGCTGTCTCAATTCAATTCAATTCAGTTTATTTTGTATTTTTTACACACTTTAACCTTTTGATCTGGAACCCATTTTGCAGACTGGCTCTCCTGCGATACACCTATTCTTTCTATATCTAAAGCTAAGAGATTTCAAGATCTGAAAAACTGAAAGTCCCATTTTGACTGATACAAATTCTAATTTGGCCTCATTACCTCATGATTCCACAATGTTCCACAGTGGAGGATTTGTGATCTGGATTCTTTTTTCCCCATTGATTCATGATAGTCAGTATCATTTCTGCAATATATGTCAGACGTAAAGGGAGACCTTGTTGACCTAATGCAAGCACCTTACTTCTGAAGAAGCATGTAAACACACTATTCTCCTTCTTAAATGTTTTGACAGAAAGAGGTTAAAGAGCATCCGTGCCGAACTGCTGTTTTATCAACCAAGAGTTAACTATTTGGGGTACATCTGCCGTCTGCCATGTCTCTTCCACACACACAAAATAGCTACAACACAACTATTCTATCTATAGAGCCTCCCCTTTACACCAAGATGCATAGCTCCCATCGAGGAATTTAGATGATAAGCTATTTACACAAGGTTGTTAAACATAAAAAATACATCAACTAGAACAGAGTTGATGCAAAACCCTTGTATAAGTTTTTGGTGATGGTTTAGCAATGACATTACGAGACACCCATTATCTTTCAAGTCATGCTGAAAACACTTAAACAGGTGTAGTTGTGATGTATGCTTAGCCTCCTGGAGCATCTTCTTAACAAGTTACGCTGTGAGGACAATCAGTTGGTGCACTTCCTTGAGTTTAGTTGTATGACCTCTTCTGGGAATTCAATCCAAATCTGTTCTCATATGCTATTTATTAATAGTTTTTAAACTTTAAAATATTCTGTACACAGTTGATACAGATTCTGTTTCTGTTGGCTCACTATGCTACTAAGCAAGTCACGTTTAACTTGTCTCCTAAGTCCCTCATCCATGTGTTAGCCCAGGTTGCACATGTTCCCACACTTTGTGATATAAATGTCTTCTTAAATCACCCAGCAGCTGAGAGATTAGTGCTATGGATAGATTTGTAGTCGCATAATCTTGTTTGCAAAGCTCAATCAACTCAATCAATTCATTTTAATCTCAGGAAAGTTAGAATGAATGGATGGCATATTTATGGAAAAGCTATTGTAACTATGAAGACAACAGGTTTGAAATAGTCAGATGTTTCATCTTCAACAGTACTTCACAAAACAGTCAAAATTGGTGAAGTGGAATGAAAACCAAAACTTAAAAAAAAATAAAGCCATTGCTTAAAGAAAAAATAAGATAACATGTTTGGTGTCACCGAAAGACATGTGAGACCCTCTCTGACATTTAATTTTTTTGGCCTGCCAGAACCTTGAAAAGATGCTACTAGACAAAGTTTGTTACTGGACATCAGGAGACGTGAAGGAGCGTAACATAAAAAGTCTTATATATAGTTGTATCTGTTAAGTGATTGGGAGGAAATGATGATGTAATTTTATGAATAAGAAATCATATGATGTGTGATGTTGTTTGCTTGTGTTTACATTTAATAGGTATTAGGTTTAAATCATTTACATTTATTAGCTGTTGTTATTTTTTATTTTTATTTATTTATTTTATTAATTTATACTTTTTTTAACTTTTTTTAATAAAGGCTCATGGAATATATTTCCATATTTTAGGTCTTATATAGTAATGGGTAAACTAAAGATAATTGTGTATTCAATAATGTATGTTTTGTCCAGTACTCATTTGTAAGATCAATACCTAAATCTGTTCTGAGTTACTTTGGTTATGTTGTGAAGTGTGCAAAAAAAAGAATCATTGTAAACAAACCATTTGTATCTACGTAAGAGTTTGAATGTTAATCTTCTGCAAATAGCTTAGTATCTTATAATTTTAGTGTTTGTGGTTATGTAGGTTTCTTTTATTTATATTTTCCTTTTACCTAAGATGTGAGGTTATTAATAATTAATGTTTAACATGTTGATTTGCTCTTTTGTGTGACAAGCTTAAACATTGAATGCATTTTTGGTTTCCTCGTTTTTTGTGTCACTCCAGAGGCTTTTGCACTGTCTATGGAGTGTAGTTAGTCACAGTGAGTCTTTTACCTTATTCAAGTCATACATTTTTTTGTGATGTTGATCTCCTGATCAAATAAATCGGAAAGTGTTGTAGAAAATGAAGACATGTAAATATCACCATTAATGTAATATTGTTGAATTGTCATGTCTATGGTATTTTGAAAATCCTCAGTGCTCTTCACACTCAGCGTGCCTTATTTGTGGAGCCTCTAGGTGTCTGGAGGTGAAGATAAGATGAGGGTCTTGTCAATATTCTAAACTTCAACAGCATGAACCAAGGATTACACACACAGCATTGTTTTGTGTCTTCCAAGGTGTTGGTGATTATAAGTTGTAGAAGTAAGCTGTACCAAGATATTCTCTGGAAACAGATTTGTGTTGTATTAAACCTTCAATTAAAGAAAGGACAACTAAGGTGTATCAAGTTTGTGAGATTGTCTAAGCAATCAGAAGTCTAAGCAAGCAATAGACTAAAACCAGTAACGGTTGTCGGAACTCACTGCTTTTAACACACGGTTCACAAATTTCCACAAAGTTTACAGAGTTTGGAGACGCAAGAGGGAACGACGCTCTGCTGCCAGTATCAACCATCGGATCAGTGTTTTAAAAACCAGAAGCTTAATAGAAGCTAAATCCTTTTATTCCAGTTGTTATGTCAGACTTAACTATGAGTTGGCTTTTTTTTATGGAATTCCATACAATGACTTGCCATTTTTCATGACCTAGTATACTATGAGTTTTTTATGATATACTATACTAACTTTTTATGACATTTTTTATGACTAAATTAAACTATTTAATGGCATACTATAGAATGAGTTAATTCTATTAATTCTATACTATACGTGCTTTTATGAGATTTGTTACGACATGTTATGCCATGACTTATTACAGCTTGACTTTTTATGACATTTTTTATGACAGTTTGTAAGTACATTTGGGACATTTTTATTGGCAAAATGAAATGGGTAATAAAATACAATTCTATGACTTTTATGTCATGCTATACTATGACTTTAACTGACATTTGTATAGCATACGTGTTATGAAATTCTTATAAAAGAATTAGGAATGACTTCATCTTTTTCATGGCATAGTTTATTTTTACTTTTATAATACTCTATTTAGCATACCATAACTAATCTCAACATACTATTCTATGATTTTTTATGACTTTTTTTTATACTATACTTTCGATTTTTTAACTTTTTACCGACATACTATATTATGACATTTCGATGACTTTTTTGGACTTACAATACTGAAATGCCATAGTTTGCCTTTTTATGTTATTTTTTGACATACTATACCATAGCTTTTTTATGACATTTTTTTGACATACCATACTACGGCTTTTTCTGACATACAATAATATACTATATTATGACCTTTTAACATTCTATGCTATGACTTTTTTATGACTGTTTTGACATGCTAAACTGTGGACTTTTTTCACAACATTTATTGACATACTATTCCATGCCTTTCTTATGACATTTTGCGACAGGCTATATTATGTTTTTTTCGACAAACTATGATATTATTTTTTCGACTTACTATATTATGGCTTTTTCATTACTTTTTTGGACAAACTAAAAACGTATGACTTTTTTCAGCATATTATACTATGATTTTCTAAGACTTTTTTCGACACGCTATACTATGACTTCTTTTTCCTGACATCCATTTTCAACTTTTTTTGATACGCTATAGTATGACTTTTTTCAACACATAATACTATGTCTTTTTATGACTGCTTTCAACATACTATACTTTGACTTTTTTGACACACTGTACTACTACAGTACAGCTAATGGCTGTAACCACATATTTTTCAAGACATACTATACTACGACTTTTTAATGACTTTTTTGACATAATATTCTATTACTATTTGACGACTCTTTTCAACATGCTATACCATTACTCTTTTCTTAACACGATCATCTATGACATTATTTTGGCCTTTTTGCTTCATAATGAATGGTGAGGGAGACAGTATTTTTAAGAGATAGGACAGGTTTTTTTATATAATTTACTAAAACTTTTTATGACTTTTTTTGACACACTAATATCTGATTTTTTTCGACACGATAAACTATGACTTTCTTGGAAATGCTATACTATGACTTTAATTTTTTTTGTTATTTTCTTTCGACATGTTTTACTTTGATATTTTTTGACATAATATTTTTTTTCCACAAACTTTCCTATAACTTTTTTAGGACTTTTATAATGTATACAAACATTCACAAACTAATATATGCCTTTTTGGATTTTTTGGACATATTATGCTATTTTTTCCAACATACTATACTATGACTTTTTTCAACGTACTGTACTTGACTCTTTTTGACATACTTATATGTGACTTTTTTTGTCATGCATTAGTATGACTATTTGTAAGTTTCCCTACACACTAGAATTTGACATTTTCATGACTTATTTTGATGTACTACACTATTACTTTTTTCAACATATTATAGCCCCGCTCAAAGGCAAACAAACTTGGAAAGTCAGTAATCAGTAATCAGTAATGTGTGATTGTGTGAACATCTTGGAGACATACAAATGTTTTTTATGGTATGCTGTGACTTTCTATACTATGACTTTCTATGACACACTGTAGACCTAAACTACCTTTTGGGGACTTCTCTGATGTTCAGTGTTACAATTGGTGTATACATTATAAGATGCATATTTAAAATGTATAATTTGAATATGAATTATGTATGTTCCATTAATGTACATTTGAATATGAACAATTCAACAGGTCCAAGCATTATCATGCTGACCATTTTTATTTATTTGAAGACATTGTTTGTAAGATTTCCTCTAGCTTGTTGTCAGGTCAACAGTTACGGGGAAAAAAAATCCTTTTCATTTATGCGTTTGACAATTTCATTGTTTTTCCATGTATGCAGCACTTAAATTATTTTTATGAGCTATGAAGTTCATTCACAGTAAAGTAGCGTATCAGCTTTTAAAGTCAGGGAAATAGAAATTCTTCTTAGTAGCTTATTTAGATTAATGTGCTCTTTGACATGAATACAACTGCACTGTTATTTTTACTTCAAGTCCAATTCCATAGCACATTGAAATTGTTCCTGCCTTCAGTCTAAAGGTGAAACTGTTGACAGTCCAAATATTAATTAAAAGTGCTGAATTATATGTTATCCAAAGGATGAAAATGGGAATCATATCTATTGATAATTCATATAATACAGCATGGGCAGTCCACATCCATCAATGAAATCAAAGCGTAAGACTTGTGAATGGTCATTATTTAAAAATGTTTCCAATTAAAAAAATTTGTTATAAAGGACTGAAAGAGCTACATTCTAAGAATACTGAAGGACATCAGTTTTCTTTAAAAGTACATTGGAATGATTTTGTATGTTTCTATATCCTAAAATGTAGTAATATTACTTAACTGCAGACCAAAATGTTCTGTACATTCATACTGGCAATTTGTAAACGTTAGTGTCATATTTATTTTTGTCTTGTTACTGACTGTACCTTCACAATTTATACCTGGAATAATGAAAAGATGGAACACTAACTCGAGCTGTCTGCCAATCTGATCTCCGACATACTGCATTCTCATTTGAAATACAATATGATGCTATCAAGTGCTGGAGTGATAATCCACCGGAAGACACATTTGCACAGATGAAGGCTTCTAAGAAATTGTGAAAGAGTGACGTGAAATATTGTCAGAGGAAGAAAGTCTCGAATTAGAAATCAGATTAAAGCCATGGCGAGCTTCATGAATAATGCAGCCAATGTTTATTTCCCAGGAAGTCAACTGTAAGACAAAGTCTCTTGGCCAACTTTCCCTGCTCTCAGTACTCTCTACATTTCATCCACATCAGTTATGATGGATGGCATTTTAAAGTAAACTAATTAAGCCAGAAAAAGAAAATGAATCGAGACACTATTTCATCTCATCAACATCATAATGGTGCAAGTGTCAGACGATTTCTTGCCATCAAAAAATTAAAAGCATAAATCAAAGGTTATGGAAGCAAAAAAGAGGGACTAGGTTTGAACGTTATTGTTTTACCAGGATGACAAAATCATTAAAATCTAATTTATGACCCTGGGGCAAAGACTTTTCTATGATCTAGTGTTGGCACGTCAATTTAATATCCCTGTCATCGCTTTTGCTTTATTCATTCAATGGGCACTGGCAGGAAATACTTTCATTTCAATGACACACTTACACTGAGTAGAACGAGCTGCTCAGGAGATGACCAAGACCCTCTGGCAAAGCTGGTAAATTGGTGTGCTCCACAGCAGTATGCCACAAATATGACTTCTCCATTCTGTGAGGGAGGAAGCAGACAGACGTGCAGGATATAATTCTGACTCTGGTATCTGATTTCCGCATAGCGAAATTGTCTGCACTAATTACATTCTGTAACTGTTAAAATAAACTAATCTCAACTCAGTGAGGTTTCCTGAGTCAACGCCTCTGAAGTTTATTTAACTAAGGAGTTCAATAGGAAAAACTCTTTGATTAACACTTTAAATAGATGTGATTCCAAAAAAATCTTAGTTTACACTTACTGACAACGGAAAATGTGCCATCTTATTGAAACAGTTTGACACTTGATAAACTAAAGTGTTTTTACTTGTAACAAGTTTCTTTGCAAACAGCAAACATGCCACACACTACTGTTGTTTTTCGTGGTGAATCTTTTGGGTCACATTGCCTTTGAAAATGAATTGTCACTTCAAATGAGGAAACCTTCATTTCAGCATGTGTGAATACTCACTGTAACACATCAGACATGGTGTGAAACAATGTGTGAAAACCTGCTGTTTTCATAGCTCTTCATGGCATCTGACTGCCTACACACAACACTGATAACAATCCATCCTACTGTAGTTCACATCTTACAGGAACGTTTTTTTCAATTTAAGTTATGATTTGAAAATGAGATTTCAACTTTAGACAAACAAGCTTAATACATAAAACATAGAGACACACATGCATGGATTCCTTAGTCTTGCTCCTCACCTACCACTATCACCTCTTTCAATCTTTGTCTGATTTCCCTTCAAGTTGATATTTTGTAGTGGCGTCACATCTTCCAGTAATCCTCCTCTGGATTGGCTGCAGCCCTTCATCTCTCAGCCCCGAAGGTCAACATGTGAGAGGCATCAGTAAAAGAAAATAACCTGCGTGAAACACAATGCATTAACCTCCACCTGAGCTGGTGGCAACCTCCCTTGGATTTGTACAAAGACAGGTGGAGAGAAGCTGGGGTTGATAATTGATTAAAAAACCCTCGTACAAATAAAACATCTTTAAAACCTACAGTACATGTACTGCAGACCATTTCCCCAAACATCTTTGCAACAAAAGTGTTTCACCTTATCATTTACAGGTGTTGCTTTCTAGTATTTACAGCCTGACATCTTTCAGTGGGTTGAGGCAGTTCATTTGCCTGATTTATGTTTTGGAAATTCTGCAACGGCTTCATACATTCTGCAAGTTGGAGATCTGTGACTTGCTGTTTCCTCTGAGGTACTGACTCTGCAAGTACAATGAAAGTAACTTAGACATTTTATTTTGATGGGTATTGATCAAACAAAGCTGACTGGAAAGATATATTCCGCCTGCTTTGACAGAGACAAGGTGTTTCAAATAAATATGTTTTGTGCTGATAAATCTGCTGTAAAACAATGTGCTGATGGCTATGTTAAAAAAATATATCTTTTTGTTTCTCCAGCCAGCATTTTCAATTTTATTTTTACGTCCCCCTATAATTATTTCTATTTTTCTTTCTGAACGTGTTCTTGAAACATGTCAAAGCTGTCATAAATCATAAATCCTGACCTTGAATTCAGTTCCAACTTTCCAACCCAGTAACACAGTGACATTCCAGAGTGTGACTCTGAAAATGCATTCAGCTTATCAGTTATTTGCGGCACAAGCAGCCACCCCCCAACTCCCTCTCAATAAATATGGGGTTGACTAAGTTGATATGCCTCGGAGGCATTTTAAATATTCCCCAAAAAATATCTATTCATAAAGCGGGGCAACATAATTGGGTGATTTATGACCTTTTCACACCACTGGAGCGATTAACTGAAGACATCATTCAGAGCTGTCAATCAAACAGATTGTTCACATGGAAACGAAACACCATGCAGCCAATAAGGGACCCAGCTGACTTGAGAATGATGCCTTCAAAAGCCTTTTACTGAAGTGGCCTCTTCAAGACTGTCAGTTGCGTTGTTATTGTATAAAGATAAAACTTCTTCTATCAGAAAGCTACACTGGCAGAAGAGAAATAGAATCAGAGGCACAGGTAAATCGGTGCACATTCATGTTGCCATCTCAAGGGTGACATGGTTTCAGTTGAACGCCATCTCATCCCAATGCCCTCTTCACACTTACTGCTGGTCACAGACCTTTACTATGATCATAGCTTAATAGCACATCTGGGACACATCTTCACACGAAGCTATCATTACATGAGATTTATTGATGAGCTGCAGTGATTTGTCTTTATTGGTCTTCATAGACACACACCTGCATCTCCAGAGCCTTCCTTTGGTAATAACACCAGAACAACTTGACACTAATTGGCTCATCCTGTCAAGTGTGTTCATGCAAAGAGATGTACTTTTTCTGATGCTTAAAAGAGTACCAGCTTTGGAAAAGGATGAGATTGGAGAGGATTGCATCCTGGGTGAGATTTCATGACATCTCTGCCAACACGTTTTACTCTCACCTACAAAGTCTTCAATTTAGCCCACAGCGCCTCTAAAAATGCCTTTCATACCATATCTATGCTCCACGAATCCAAGCTTTCTGCATATTTATCATATTCTCTTTCAAATCCGTCTATTTATATGTGCCTTCCACATGGAGAGTAGTGTTAGTATTCTCTTCAGTCAAATTTCACAGATTTTCATAACATCACTCCAATTGGCTTATCAGGAGGCCTTCCCCCACCCCTTTGGTCCTAAGGGCTTGCTGGCACTCAGTCTAATTACCAGAGATAATGGAGGGTGAAGCTAAATGGCACTGATGGGGTCCAGCAGAAGGTTATTAGGTGTCCTCATTAGTGCCCGACTGAAGTGAAAGGAGGTTTAAGGTCTTATTCTGATCCTGATGGATGGTGTTCCTCTCAGTCTGTCTTTAGAGGGTCTTATTCCAGCGTAGACGCCTAGGCAGTGGCCCTGATAGGGAGATACATATAGAGGGGTGAGTGAGTGAGTGCGTGTGTGTGTGTTTGTGTGTGTGTGCATTCAATTTGGCATATGATGAGACATGATTCTACCTGAGTGAGAGGTTATGTTCATTTGCTGTATTACGGTAGGAATGTTTAATGCAGTATACATACCTTATCATGATCATTGTTAGCCTTGTAATCAGAAGCACTGTCAAATCTGTCAGTGCTTCTAATTACAAGTCTGACAATGATTGCAGTGCATGTGAGTTGTACTTTCATCCCACTGCATATGGGTTCAAGAAGAGGACAAAGAGTAGCACAATGATTAAAGCAATGTATTTCTGTTTTATTGTATTACTCATAGTTCAGACACGTGTATATACAAATACAGATCATTTTTTGTCAAATTTTTTGTTGTTGTTTATATACTGTAAAAGAGCAGGTTGGAAATATTCCCCACTGATGGCAAAGTGGGAGCGGGGTCTCAAAGGTTGGGGAAGAAGAACATCAGGTGGTGTGGTGGAGGTTTTACAAGCACAAGAGGAATGGGACAGGACAGGTGCACAAAATGAACAAGTGGCTCATCGGCAAGAGGGGAGCTGATGAAAAAGAGAGGCTTTGCCCTGAACGCACAGAACCTGGATCGATGTTAGGCTCTACCCCGCTAACAATCCAGTTCAGGATTTGGTGGAGGGGGTGCACTAATCCTTGAACTGTGCCCAGGACCAACGTCTACCGTGGGGACAAGTGATTCAGGGTTGTTAAAAAGGGAGAGAAAGTGAAGGGCCCTGTTGTAGTCTCTTCGACGCCAGCAGCCGTTCCGTGTAAAAGCACAATGGCAGAAAGCGTCTTGTACACAGACGGGGCTGCCAGGGCAGAGGCTGAAGGGCTAAGGCATGGGAAACACTCTTCGTTGCCAAAGAGGGTTGCCGCTTCCCATTCACTGCGGCAACAGCAAATGAGACACGCACACACACACAAACTCAAAGGTCTCAAACATTTTTTCACACTGAAAAACGTCCACACACTGATGTGTACACTCCCATAACGCCTCCTCTTGGGAGAGCAGAAAGAGGATGAATAGTCAGAGGAGACAGACTGCAAGTACATGGGATGAATTCAGTAGACGGGTACAGAAAGAGTCATTCTACAGAGGAAAAAAAAAGAGTTGCTTTTGAACTACAAAATGACCGACCCCCACTGTAACTTCACAACAATGGTTTGTGTTATGTACATTTGTAGTTTGTCACTACACAGCTTTAATGACATCACTCAAATGGGGATGCAAAAACACACAACATGAAAGTGATCTGAAAATCTAACACGACTTAAAGGAAAAGAAAATAAGAGCAAAAGAAAACTTTCTTTTTGAAACTTTTTTGATTTTTTTTGATTTTTTTATACATGTCATCAAGTTCATGCGCATGCCACATAATGAAACTGCCGAGATCCTTCCATTAAAAAAAGCAATCCACTCATGTCAGATCTTTGAGCTGACCGACATGCTTTCAAACGCTGAAGGCAAAAAAGTACAAATAAGCCGTCCATTAAGTCCAAAATGTTTCTTTCCAAGGCAGGATCCTTATGAAGAGATGTGAAGGTTGGTGACTGGTTTGAAACATGTAACAGGTGAGCCACTCGTTTTGGCTAATGTTCAGCCTTCTGTACACTTGTGTACTGCTCCCACAGGTTTCCCCTTCATATTAGCTCAAAGTTCCCATAGGCATTGAGGATCAAAGCACACAATGCATTGTTGGAGGACAGTACGCACTCCGGAAAACCCAGAGATAATACCGTATTCGTTTTTTAGAAAAGACATACGAACCAAATTAATACTTTAATATCAAACACTATTTACATCAAGAAGTTTTCCTAATAATAATAGTCATAATCATCATCATCATAACAATAATAATAATTATACAGTTTTAACAATGATCTCGTTTTTTTTTCTTTTGTCCTCCAGAAAGGTACAAAACAGATACTAACCTAAGACTACTTGTTCTATGGTTGACTACCTCAGGATACACAGTATCCAGTTTTTAAGTTGATCCTCATTTCCCAGGTTAAAGTGTGTACAGAATAAACCATGGTAATAATAGCAATAATGACGAATAGTAGTATTGGTATAAGAGAGTACAATTGAAGCTGGTATCTGATAAAAGTCTAGTGTTAATCTGCTGACAAGCGCCCATTTTGAATCTTATGCGGTGCTCATTCCCTGTGGTGTTCTCCAGAAAATTAGTACCTCATTAAATGGCCTCGGCTCCTATTACCCCCCATAGCTGAGCTGCTATTCTGCTTTAATAGCATTGTTACCGTAGCGCAAAAAACAAATGGCAAAAGGCAAAGGCAGTCTTTCTAGGGAGAAAAAGAACCCAAAAGAAAAAAAGGCAGCAACAAAAATAAAAAGAAAGCGAAAACAAAACAGTGCATGCCTTTTGAGACAGAATGTAACTGAACAACATGTTTGTCATTGAATCAGGGTTTTTTTTCAGTAGTGTGGCATGGATTTTTAGTTGTTTTGTTTTGTGTGTTTTATTAGGCACTCTAGTCACACTTTCTTCGGCTACCTCCCATCTCTTTCCATCTCTTTTTTAGCTTCCCCCTTTCATTTTCTCCATCTCTTTCACTAACCAATTCTCTTAAGCTGCAAGGTCATTGGTGCTTTAAACCCCCCCCACGAAGGAAATCTACACGCCCCCTCCCGAGACCCCCAAAGCCTTTCGCCATCTATTTTTAATACCAGGAATAACTTCCCTCGCCACAACATGGGGTCCACATGCCTGTCATTGTGAACCTCATTAAAGGGTCACTTAAACCTGTAACACTAGGAGCTGAAGGTGGACATGCAATTGCTCTTGTGCTCCTTTTTCTTGCTCTATTTCTCTCTTTCTATCCGTCTGTCCAAACCAGTTGGCGCATATCTCTAATGCAAAGAACTGGCTCTAAAAGGAGGGAGTACATTTCTCTATCCATCCAAATTTCTTTAAAAGCAAGCAGAAACAAGTCCCTTTCTTTTAAAAAGAGACATAATAGCCTTCATTATGCTAACTGACCATGTGCACCTGTGGGAGCTGAAGGATGCTGAATACCATTAAAAACTGAATTCCTTTTTCATGTAAGTGCTAACATAAACCTGGCCGGACTAAATACAGCCGTGCATTGCCTTGAAATAAATGGATAGTTTCTCCATTCACACTATGTGTTTTCAACTAATTGAAGCTATGCATCATTCCTCGCTCTACCTGCACTACCTGCAGCAATAAACAGAATGTGATATTCAGCTAACTAATATTTATGTGTTAAAGCTGTGTTTTAAGTGACACAGACAGTGTCTCCACTATCAAATACATAGGTTGGAGACACAATTGGCAAAAAAGTAGAAAAACTTTAAAGTTAAGAGAAAAAAAAAGTTTCAAATTTATCTGGGAATCATGTTTTAAACAATCACTTCAACATTCAATATCAGTGAAAAGAGAGCTGTGGATGCAAATGTTTATGGGAGTGTTAATATCGACTAATAGTCCAATAGAACGGAGAGAACAATTGCAGCCCTGCTCAGTAAACATTGCATAAAATGAGTGTGACTGTTGCCGTGAAATTGTGTGATCAACTTTCAAAAGATATTGATCCTCGATCATAATAGTGGTCTGCAAAGTGTCTGGTGAGAAAGTTTCAATTTAGCTGTTTTGTGAGTCATGGTGAAGCAAATGTGTTTGAGAGGTGTTTTATTTAGCTGACTGGCGTGCTCTTTACACAGGAGGGCAAGAAAAAGATGCCTGGTGGTTCCTTAGGTTTTACTCTCACTCGCTCAAGCTATCAGCAGCTTATTCGCCTAAACTCACACTTTGTATTCAAGAGGAAATTGGGCGCTATCTTTAAACCAGGTCAGTCTGAAAATCAGCGGGCTAAGGTGCTTGCCATACACGTATTTGTCAGTGCTGTGGTTTGCAGTCTGCTTAAAACCATAACTCTCTTTTCTAACATCTTCATCTTTCAGCTTTGTTCTTCAGTTCCCTGTAAAATGGAGGCGTAAAAATGTAGCTTCCTTTAACCAAGCAGAACCTTATCAATATTGTTTTCGAAAGGCTTCTTGAGAGGTCTCGGGACAATTTTTATTTGTGTATGTACAGTTCTTTCTAAAAACCTAGCCCCATCACTTTTCTACTGCTGCTACTGTATATTACTGTAAAAACCCTACTGCTATTGACTGCTAGTGTAATGTAATGTAGTGTAATTGACTCTCTAAGCATGTGTCTGTGTATGGTGATGGATATGTGTGTATGTGTGTGTGGGTAAACATCAGTGCTGCAATGAAATAAAACATGATGTAAAGGGATGTCAAAAGTCACTGGAAAATAAGAATCACTAAGTGTCAAAAAACGGGATTTGGCATCTTAGTTGAAAGTTTAAGAGGGGGAACTATCTCTCCCACTTCCAACATCAACTTTTTTCACTCACAGACGGAGAAAGACCACTTAAATATATTTCTGAAAAAAATAGAGGGTTCCTTGAGAAGCCTGCTCTGATGCCCAATCAAGCAAACACGCTCCACCCAAATCCCGCCTCTTCCCTGCAGCCTCGGGCAGCTTCAGGCCACGCTAGGTGTAAATGCCCTCCGGGAACAGAGGGAGGCGCTATAAAGTGAAGAGTGCTGATAGGCAGACCAGCAACAAAGCCAGGAGTGGACTTGTTTTCTGCAGGTGTGGCGCAGCATTTGTTTCGTCACTTCGGGAAGGCTCAGCCGGTTCATGGCTGGTATCGTCTAAAGGACAATAAAAAGAAACAAGGAATTGTTATTTATGCTAAAAATTGCTTTTTTTGCAACATTGCATCACCGACAAAAGACAACATTGTGCGATTCATTTGAAATCTTATATTTAAGGTTAAATTGTGGCGTGCATTACGGAGATGTTTGGGCTTATGTTCATTAGGTTCTAAGAGTTGGAAAGGTGACGTCTGAGTTGCCATGTGAACTTGGGTTGCTATGTCATGCTTCAAATCTTGACAGAAATATTTTTAATCAACTCCCAGGTGAAGTGCCTCTTGTGTGGCAGCGGCATAAGTATCTCTGATCAGCAATGTGCCCTCAGCATCATGGGAAAGTAGCTGAACCATGCACAGCAAAGGACAGCTGACAGAACAGGGGGCAACGCAGTTACATAACTATAAAGTGTGTGTGTGTGTGTGTGTGTGTGTGGTAGGGTGTGGAGGGACATGGCAACAGTAGATGACGGATGAATGTTTTAATTTCCCTCCTTTGGAGAGCATAATAGGGGAGTGAGCCAGAGGAAGCATTCGAGGTGAGAGGCAGCCATCAAAAGATGCAAGCAGGATAGCAAGGCTGGAAAATTAGGCAGATAGAAAATTTGGCAGGAGGAGAGACAGATCGGCACCACAAATGTCCTAGGGTCTGGCCTGGTGTATGTATGTTATTGTGTGTGTGTATTCCATTTAAATATCAGTTTATGATAAACTCTGATCTTCAAAGTGAGTAATTACAATTTCATTTTCCAAATTAAACATTTTTAAATGGTCTATATTTAACATGTTAATTTGTGTGGTTTTATATCTTAGAGTGAACTGCCGATGGGAACAAGACATCAGTATGGTGGTGATGTGGGGTGTTTCAGTGCAGGGACTGGTTAAGACACATGTATGAAGACGTTAAAAATGCTGTACAGAATATAATCAATGCTGCCCTAAAGAGCCAAACAGCAACTCAGTAAGGACTGAAAAGTAAAATTCCAAATTGCCATATATATATGGCAGTTTTTATATATGATTAAATTAGCACTCAAGTGCACAACATGCAGCTGGAAGTGAAAAGGTTTGAAAATAGAGTGAGAATGAGAAACATCCACATCTGAGAGACCATCACAAGTACTGTACACTGACATATTCATGAATGTGATATATATGTCATTAATTATGTACACTACACACGCAGTGTACATACAAATATATATCGACATGCAGTAAAGTCCATCACTTTTAATATGCAAGCAACAGTGGCATGACACAACATCTGGAGAAGAAAAAGAGAAGCATCAGGCAGAGATGTGGAAGGACAGAGCAGCTTCCAGACAAACAGCATCAAAGGAAACAGGCACAGAAACAGGACACACATACAGATGTAGGGCGGTCACACTATAGAGAATCAAAAAAGCAGGAAGCCATACTAACCTCGTGGTTCTAATGTATTGTCTACTTTGTCGTTTACATCAAAAACGCGGTCATGTACGCCTATAGTTTTCACACAGGTGTCTATAACAGAAAATAGGGAGAATGAGAGATCATTAGAGGTTTATGCCAAATAGGTTAGTGACATTTGAAGCCCCCCCTCTCAGCACTGAAATCAAACATCCCAAGCAACAAAGCTCATGGCAACATTCAGATGAAGTATGAAGTGACCTGGATTTCATTTGATGTGATCATGTATCATCCTTTTCATGTTTTCAGAAAAATAATTCTTAGCAAGTAGAGCCGTTTTTTTGTGATAAATTAAAGGGGTATGTTGGACAGCGAGCAAAAAGGTAATTGAGGAGGAGGTGAGGTAACCAGAGAAGTAGACATAAACTGTTTTGATTTCCAATCCAAATGTGTACTTCAACAAGCTCTATTACAAAGCCTTGTGCTGCATGCAAACACTTACTTGATGGTCGGACGAAAACTTTGAGCTTCAGGCATGTTTTCCTCCCGTTTTCAGCGATGGTGGAGGCTGAAAAAAATCACAAGACAAACGTAAAGAAGGTGTTAATACTACATAGTGACACACATGCACTTAACAAGTTCCTGACTGAATTTTCCTTTCATATAAAAGGTCTCCGTGAATAGATTTTTAACAAGGAATAAATCCCCGTAGAGGCAGTTAAAACTGAGGTAGTTTATTAAGAAAAAAATAAAAACTTTCAGATGTTAATGTTGACTCTTAAGTGGATTTTGTAGGGTTAGTCATGGTTCTTGTGAAATTATAGCCAGAAAGTATTTACAGATGTGCTTTGGGAAATGTCTCTGGGGAAAGTGGAGTGCTTTGCTCAGTTTAATTGTAGCATTTTAGATTCTACAACTGGCAGCAGCTCAATAAGGATCAAGAAATTTGCATTATCTAAAAAAAAAAAACAACACTAAAAACTGGAAGATATCATGTTTTGCGAATACTTCATATGTATACATTCATGCATTTTCCTCTCCATAGCCTCAACGTTCTCCGAGGGACACAGAGTCCACACAATGAGGATGTATGTGCTGCGTGTGCGGATGGTTTGCGGTTGCTGTCAGGAAATGGATCCCTTCCTGTCAAGCCCATGGGGTGTGAATCTCTGAGCGTTAGCTATCATGGTGGTTATATCACATCCCCTAAAAATATCTCATGTGGAGAGCGTGTGCGAGTGTGTGTGTGTGTGTGTGTGTGTGGTTGACCACTAATGGTGTTGTGGTGAGGCACCAGGTGCTTTCTCCTGTAGACGAGGATAGGGGTCAAACACATGTCAGTTGGAGCATGGTGGGTGCGTAATGCAAGCATCCATCATGGCAGGGGAAAGTACAGTAGTTTAAAAATACACAGCTTGTGTCAGGACCTCATAGCAAATTAAGGATATTTTGCTTTGCCCATTATTGTGATATATGAATGCTACATAAAGTAAACTAGTTTTCATTTCTACTACCCTAATCTCCAGAGAGACCATACTGCCCGTTGAGATGTCTTTCGGGCATCATTTTATGTCTTCTCTGAATCATTCCACAGCTGATGCAATGAAGCCAAGCATTTCCAAAGGCGACCATTTGGGATCTGTCAACTCCCCTCTAGTGAACCTTTACCTAACCCCTCCCTTCCCTTCCCTTCCCTCTCTCCCAGCTGTGTCACCCTCTCTTCTCGTCTGTCAGCGCGGCCGTATCCATTCATCAAAGCTCAACTGACTCGTCTTTTTAATTTTTTTTATGGCACACACCCCGACCGATGTGTGCACATACGCACACAGGATACCGATTTTAATATCTGTCTGCAAGCGTTGCTCCTCGTCCTCTTAAATAACAGTATTTACAATTCTCTAATTTCTCCCGGTCTGCAGAATTACACACATCGCTGCAATCGATGTCCCAGCTTCTATTTCGTGTGGAGGCAGTTGAAAAAGCAGTGAACTGTCTCTGTAGCCAGGGGATATGTTCATTAACAGAGTTATTGACTGATAACTATGGAAAAGGTTCAGAAGAGATGGAAATCTATTCCTTTTTTTCCGCACCCTGAGATCAAGATGCCAGTTTTTCATCAAATGCATACTGCATACTCTTTCAATCACTTTCATTTTGCTGAAGCCTTCTACACAGCTCATCAAGCTCCCTCTCTATCCCCCTCATCCTCGCAGTTACCATTTTAATGTCGTAAGCTTCATCAGCTGTTTCTTAGTCATGTGTCAGTGTGCAAGAGAGGTGACTTGAGATCAGTCGTCCTTTTTTCACAGCTCAGTTCATATTCAGCAGATGCAGAGGGAGAAGAAAGTGGAGGGAAGAGAGAGAGAGAGATATTGAGAGGCCTTATTATTTTGGTATGGAGGCAGCCGCTAATGAACCTTGACCACAGTCGCTCACCCACTCAGTCTTATACCAGTACCCACAGAATTTATGTCACTCTTTTTATTGCTCCACGTTTCCCCTCCAACACTTCTTAATGCTCCATATTTAATGTGTGCACAAACTGTATATGGCCACGCACAAAGACACGCACACATCTCCAGATGTCTTATCTTCATCATTGTTGTGGGCAGAGCTGAGTCACAGCCATCGACACCAGCCACTTAGCAAAGGCAGCTGATCATGAGAGAAGTATGGCCCTGATGAGAGTGGCAAAAACGCAAGTGGGAGTCTCTGTCATGATGACAGTTAGCAAAGCTGTTGTGATGTTTATAGATTTGGCAATCACACGCTCTCCACCTCCTACACAAGAAGACTCATCGACATACGGTGCACGATGGGACAGATATCACAATTGCCGTGGTCAAAGTAGCTTTCACAAATTGTATGTTACATAGCTATACTGGAATTCATAATTATTATTTTTTTACGTTTTCGTTTAGCAGTTTTTTAAATATAGTATGTGACAATGAATGAACTAAATAAGCTCCCCTGAGCTTGGATGTGGCCATTGCATTGGTTCTACATTCCGTTCTTGGTAGCAGCTCTTCATACTCGTGTGTTTGACGAGGATCCCTCCACCAAACCGTCCGCTCCAGCTTGTGTTTATTTTAGATTAAGATGCTGCTGAGGGCCAGCTTATTGTTCTTGCAGGCAGTAACATCAACACCTGCTATTCTGGTCCCCATCAGGCCAGCAGCCTGCGCAAGTGGCTGCTTTGAAGGACAGAGGCCCTGAAATGATGTCTCAGAGACGGGAGGGGGGAGGACTGGCAGGGAGGCGAGGTCGGGTTACTCCTCCAAGCCTTGTCCCCTGGCTAGTAATGGCTGGTCCCCTTAGTCCACTGCATTATGCATCAGCATTAAGGCAAATGGAATGAAGCAGAATCCAATTACGGAAGAACAAACAGGTGGGCTCAGTGCGGCTTAGGCGCGGCATTGTTTCAATCACAGCCCAAGCCAAGCTTTATTGCAACTGTAATGTTATCTGGAAAACACATTTCCGTTGCCTTTCAATGAAAGACTCAACAGCACATTCCAGACATGAGGACATAAAACCATGTGTCTGTAGCGATGGGGAGCTAAAACCAAAGTTTACGCTGGCTTAATACACTAGATGATATCATGGTAGGATATTGATTTCTTATCTGTCATTTAGGAGCTGTAATGGCTCAGCTATAAAATAATACTGCAGGGTGAGTCAATCAAACTGCTGGGAGAAGGCTTTGTTTGTTATTTTTCTCGACTCAGGTGTCATCTGGGGTTTTTCTCATAGTCAGAGAAACATTGCTGAGAAGCAGACATATGGCAGTATCACCACAAACCACAACACCAAATGTAATATTGCAGATTAGCAAGCAATGCGGCATGAATGGTTTAAAATCATGTGCAGTTTCAAGTTCCCTCTTATGGCAACTATGTTTAAGAGGTTTGCAGTGGTCCACTACAACTTCAGTAAACAATTCATTGAGGCTACTTGTCCCCGATGTCCACAAATCCAAACGTCCGGTGACAGCAAGAAGCCAAGCATAGACTTGTATGCCATCATGTGGACATGTAACATTAATAGCATCATGTTAGCATGCCTGTAGTCGGCTTCAGGTCTCCAGCTGGCTTTAATAATGGTGCTCTAATCCTTTGATCCCTGCTTATTTGTTAGGAGGACGGGGTGGGTTAAACAGAATGCCCTGTAATGTTGTGTCCAGCGCTGAGCATTCCTAGCAAGCTAATTCTGCCAGCGCTCTGAAAAAAAAAAGAAGGCTGCTGGCCTTGTCTTTGATTTGCCGAGATTACTCATGTGGCTTACACCATCAGAGTTTAGGTCCAGGAGTTTATATAAACCGGTGTTTAAGAGAGAGGACACACAGAAACACATGCAGCATTACTCTCTAGAACCTTTGTAGCATCTTCTCCATCCAGTTAATCAGACAGTTTGCAGCCAGAGTACATTTCCTCTATTCCGTGTTTAGAAATCACTGCTGGGATTCATTAACGTTCCTAGTTCGGTTTCAGGGTATGGAATCAGTCAAAAGAGGACAATGTTAAACCAAACAAGTGGAAGAAAAACCTTGAATTCAAGAAACGAGGGAGTTTCAGATGGAGAGGAAGGGGGGGAATATTTATACGACCCCCTCCAATCGGTAATATCAACCGCTGCACTGTCCAAAACAACCTCTTTAAAGCTTACAATAGCACACACATGTGGTAAAGCACAAACCCATATGAAATGGAATGTTGTACAGAAACACTCTGAATTACTGAGTGTCCTTCACAGAATGTCCTTCCAACATTCAGCCGGTTACAAAGCAGCGTACTATTCTACCAGGACAGAAAGATTTGAAAAAAATATGATAAAAAGATTCAATACTACCAGCGCATTCTACACAAACTATCTGCACTGCGGGCTGCGTGTGTTTGTGTGCACACACAAAATGTGCGCGTGTAAGAAGATGGAAGAGACTATCCACCGAAGAGGCCCATTAACCAGATGCTACTGCAGCGAGCACACAATGGGAGGGAATGGGGAAGCTGGGAGGAGCAGTGAAAGACGAGGACTTGGATTCAGGCAGCCGAGGGAGACTCTCCCCCCCGGTGATAGCTGGCCTTTTGCTCTTTCCTTGCATCTTTCAACCGCCGCCAAAAGTGAACCAAAGTCATTCCTCATGCCGCTTGCTCCGAGGTGACGAGGTCACAGGCAATGGGGAAAAGAGAGAGAGATACAAGGGATGGAGGGGGAGAGAGCATGTGAGTCGAGAGGGAAAAGGGAGTTGAAATCGATAATGCTTAATTAAACATTGCACTAGTTCCATCACACAATTGTGTGTGGGGATACAATTATTTCCTATTCGCTATTACATCAATCTACATCAAGTATCGTCATTTTGTGAAAGATCGCATAATGACAATCCAACAAATTGCTCTATCTTCTTTAAAATCAAAAGCGCCTTGAAAGTCTGAAAACCCTTGAAGTTCATCAGCTCATTCACATCCTTGCACTCAAATTACAATAAACTCAGTGATTTATTAATCTAAGGGGAGTTTGGTTTTTTAAAGCAGGCACACAATAATAAATCACTATGCATAATAATGTGTCATTACTGCACTTAGTGTACCCCATAGAATCAAAATATTATTATTATGGCCCGTGAATCCACCCACTGAATAAATGAGAAAAACTGTGGATGTGTGCCTGTACGCAAATGTGGGTATTATAATAGAGGGGGAATGAAAAAGAATGAATAAATGAACAATAACCAATTAAAAATAATGACCAATGCACTGGGTTAATAATATATGTGTTAATGGTTTAATGGCCAAGGATAAAATGTCCTTGTCTTTGTTACAGTGAATCATAATCAGCTCCTTAAGACGGCTGTTAGGAGCATGAATCATATGCTGAGAGGAACCGCGTGCCCTCTGAATCACAGCCCTCCACTGCCCTCTTTTCCTCTGATCTCTCGGCTTTTCACGGCCTTGCTGTTTCCCAGCAGACAAAGTGATGACTACTTTATTGGCGGTCAAACTCAAAGTAACTTGATTAGAGACTTTTCTCGCTCGCTTTGCTCTCTCTGGGTTGTCAACAAGAGCAGTGTTACTTAGCTCATGGTGTATTAATAACCAAGTCTGGCCAGTGGGTTGGCTCGCTGGTTTGACTGTTTCCTGTATATTCTTGAAACTCCAATAAGCTTGTTATGACCAGGCCTTTCACTAGACTAGCTTATACGCATTTACTTGATTCTGCTAGTTTTGCCGAAACCACTACCTCATTTGTTGCTTTGATCTTGGTTGTGAAGAGGGTTCCAAAATCTCTCATGGGTGTTCACTTGACATCTTGAGACAGTTAAAGCTACTGCACATGATTCACATGATTTTAATATGCTAACAAACCATGCATTAACAGTCTTGTATGGAGGCACCTGCATTTGTTGCGCTTTATTCACGGTTTTCCTTTAATTTGTCACTGGTCTGTATGGCCAGCATGAGTGTCTCCATTACGTGCAAAAATATCTGGTGCAAAAGTGACACGGGGAGGGTTAGTTTGTTAGTACTGTCCTCAAATCCAACGAGAGAGATGGGATAAAAGGGGAGCCAAGAATTGATGTAGTAACCAGGGGAGGCAGAGGTGATGGAATGTCTATCCATCTATCAGGATTATAATAATGCATTCCAGACAGCATGGATCTGTGTGGCTTTTATGTATGTCTGTTCATGCATGTGTATGGATTTTTTTTTATACGAGTGCATGTGTATCCATGCGAGTCTGTGTGTGTCTTTCTCTCACATTACTCCATGTTGCCGGATCATTTCTGAATCCCGATGACAGGCTTGATTTTTCACGTGAATGAATGAGAGGGCTGAGTTATGATGGTGTCCATATGCATGTTCCCTCCCTGAACCACAAATGGAACGGCCCCGGCTCTTCATCATTATTAGCAGACCTCCTGTAGCTCTAACAAAATACAGACTGCATACACCGTCCCCTGCCTCTGTTTCATTTGTCCATTAATGCTATTTTTCTGCTGCTGCTGCTTCTCTACCATCTCTACTCTGCTCTCCTCTTGGGAGCAGCTTTAAGGAGCATGTTGCATCACAGGATTTATGATCAATCAGACACCAGCTAGTCCATGACTTTGAGAATCTGTTTGAGCTTTGCGTGTGCATGTAGCAGTCCAGAAAGGTTGAAAAATACCTTATTAGATCTTGTGGGAAAGCCTTAAGAATTTCAAAGGTTTCCCTGCTTGGTATTTATGATCAATTGTGTCGCATGTTGCATATTGGCCTACGGGCATCCGCAAAGTGATTGAAGCCTAAGCAAAATACAAAAAAATATATCATTTTCCAACATGGGTAGAATCATTGCCCACCTCTGGGTCTTTGTGTTCTTTCTCCAATGGTGTAGCTGTGATATCCCTCTTGCTCGCAGTGTGAATCCAAGAAATATCTATAAAAGAACTCCCACAAAATAACATCCACAAGTGAGACGCAAAAGTGTTATTGATTGTGTTTTCCGAGAGAAGCAGCACCAGCCCATGTAGGGGAACAAGTCAGACGGCAAGAAAACGACATCTGTTCGGCCGACAATCTGCCGCTGCATGATCACACCAAGTGGTTTCCTATTTGCCACACATCTTACACGCCTAAAGACACCATAACTCGGCTCCCTCATCTCTTGCCGCGAGCTGCCACTGATATTGGATTGCTGCCTTTTTCAGATTAAATTCACTCAAATGCGAGATTGTGGGTTGTGTCCATATTAGACAAACGTGCTTGCATCAGCATCCTGTGAGATGGGTTTCTCTTAAACCATGAACGCACTGTGAACTCCGACCCGAGAATGGCTCCAAATTATCCATTTATCCCCTCCGTCTGTCACAGAGGCAGACACCTCAGAGCTGTAACTCACTCACTGCTACAGTGCAGTAATACTGCATTTTGCAGAAATGCTTCCATGTGGCCATCATTACATCAATCTCTGCATCTCCCTGGGTCTGGTACAGTTTACGTCTTTAATGTATTTCTCTGTTAATATTTTTTCTCTCTGCTCTGCCTTGTGTTGAACTGTAAAAGAAATCACTGCTGGATGTTGTCTCCTGACTGACTCTGGCTTTCGTCTTGTCCTCAATTACCTGCCAGAGACAAGAGGCTGACACTAACAAAAATGAAGAATTATGATCTCCATTTGAGTAAATTCCCGCCGTCCTGCTAGCATTGATTAAGCTGTTTCTGTTGTTGAAGCAGATGACAGCAGAACCCTGTCTCCTCTCTCTAATTTTATCAGAGATGCAACAAATCAACCCTCGACCCGCATCGAACTCGTAGGGCGAAAACACCATTAACGGTCATTTTCTCGGCGGGAATATGATTTGACAGCTTAATTTTCATCTACAAACAAGAACGCTGATCAATCACGTCACAGAGGGCGGATTTTTCATCCCCCATCCCCTCAGGTAATTTGGCTACGGAAAGTTATTAGAGCTGAGAAAAAAGATTAATATTCTGATACTGTGTATATGAGCACCGTTTATATATAAGGTATCTGCTGTTCTGTGTGTGGTTAAATATCGGGTACTCTACACAAATACTCAAGTGAAATCAGTGGCATATTGATTATAAATACATTTTCTAGTTTTAATAAGTCTGTGCTACTACAGCAGTGTTACAAAACCAAAGAAATTACACATTTCATGAATTCCCCTCGATGATATACTGCTATGTCTCAAGTGCATGAGCCCTTTCGCAGTTAACTATTGGTAACCTCACCCTCTTGTGCTCATGGATTGTGGCCTCTGCCTTGGGACACATTGACATTTCTGTTCAGTGTAGGTGTGCAGGATAGCCAGCTTTAGAGGGTAATGATGCGTAAGGTTTGCCCTGTTAGCTACGCTACACTACGCAATCACACAATGTAGGCAAATGGGCGACGAGGGCAAAGTCTGACCACTGTGTGTTGTGTTGAAGAGCATATATCATCAAACCTTAAACAGGAGAAATGTCTTTGCTATGTTGAAGCTAGTTGTAGGCACTGTTTGTGGTCTTCACTGAATTTAAAATTGGACTTATGACATAGACATAGACTTCATGTCAATTCAAATTATAAGTTACTAAGTGTTTAAAATTGAAAGTAATCAGTCACTAATTACTGTTTGAGATGAATTATTTAGACATTCGGGTTTGGTTACTTAGCATCTCTATGCACAGTAGATAAGATGAATATTTAATGATCCTTGTGGGGTGAAAAAAATGGGTAAATTCAGGTTGTGCACCAGAGCATTGGCCATGAAGGACAATGGACTCACTGCTCAAGTGCAAGGCTTAGTTCAAGTGAGGATTTGTCGTTTTCAAGCAGAGGATATCATGTGTTCACTGATCACAGCCAGCAGTTGTCACAATCACCTGCCACAGACAGCTATCTCATTGGTCCATGTCGTGGATCCATGAGATCGTACTTGTAGAAAAAAGTCAAAATTCTCTGTTTATACTGGATTACTTAAGGGATATATGAAATGTCTTGTAACATATAAAGTCAAAATAACTTAACGAGCTGATAATACTTCGTGGTGTTACTATTTTCACCATCTAATTGAAAGGAGTTATTGTGAGAATAGAGGAATACCGATTCAACAAACAATCTCAAAATTTGACCAGCAGTTGGACCAAGTTTGGTGTTGCTAAGTAAATGACCTGTGCATGTAAGCATAAAGTACCGTCGGGATATAGAACTTGAAAAAATGTGCATGAAAAGTTTACACTGAGTGAAATGACCATGACCTGCTCAGGTGTACTATAGCATTCAGTTTTTCTCTTTTAAAAAGATTAAAGACAATCATATTTTTTTAGCATCTTAATTTGTGAATATTTATAATAATAGTATGTTCAGCCAAAACGTAATCCCTGAGAAAAAACACAGTAATCGGGTAATACTCTTTTGAAAAGATTCTTGTTGTGATTTTTGCAGCATGTTTACTTATTCTTCAGTAAGAAAGTTTTTGAGTACAAATGTATCACTGAATTCTTACGATTAAAGGAGAACAAAAATGACGAAACCCAAAGCAAGCTGAAGGGTCTCGTATGCTTCTACTGCTAGGGGATGAGAAAGACCCCCTGTAATGATGATGATGATGGTAGTGATAGATTTTGCTGATAAATTGGCAGGGGCGGTAATGTAACTATACCTCTCTACCTCTTTCAATCTTCCTCCTTTTGGTCTACATGCTGTCCACTAAAGAGAGACTGTCCGATCCATCAGCAGCCATCTTCTCTGCTACTTTTGAACATCCAGGACGGACACAATGGCGGTGGGAAATCACATGTCAGATGACTTCATGGTAGATGACTTTAATATCCGCCGCAGTAGCCAGAGAGGCTATACGCCAGAATCATTCAATAGCCAATGAAGCCGCGGGCCACTAAACCAATATGGCGTGCAACAGCAGAATGGATGTGTTCCATGGAAGCCCTGTCGTTCGCGGTGTAATTTAATCTAGCCTTTAGGACAAGCATCTCTCAACAGAAATGAAAAAAAAAAAAAAAAATATATATATATATATATATATACGTTAGAAATAGAGACTTGCAGGAGAAGATGAATTGTATAACCCCTCCCTAACCCCCATCAACGCTCCCAACTTCTGAGACCATCCATTTTTCCCTTGTCTCATTTAGTATGACTGTCAATGCAAATCGGCTATAAAAGCAAAAGAAAATCTGATTACTTTTTAACAGACAAATGGCCAAACACCTGGTTGTTGAAGGGCCTCTGGAAAAGCGCTCAGGCTATTTGTTTAGTGGACAAGCTTGAGAGAGAAAACACCTATTAACAGCGGAAGCAACGGCAAACATTACAGAGGCACTCTTTTGTTTTTTCACTCCAGACTCTAGCTCTCCTGCTAAGTGTAAGCGGAGCAGGGAGAGAGAGAAAGAAAAAAAGTGAGAAAGAGAGGGAGCGAGAGAGTAAAACACATGAAATGGGAAAAAAGGACAGAAGTCTTGGCTGGCTGTCAGGTTAACTGCTTCATAAAAAAGGTGTCAATTTAGAAAACAGACTCCCGACTCTTTCAACGCTGTCTCTGAGCGAAGGAGAGAACGCAAAGACGCGGGGGTTTGACAGCCACCCAGAGCTGCATTAACACCACACGTCTAACCTTTACTGATAAACAGACACAAGTATAGCATAACCACCAGCATTTAACAGGAGAGAGTTAAGTGTCATAACTGACACGTCTTGCTGAGAAGGAATTTATACAGTTTTCCCCTCATACATTGGCCAACAAAGTTTAAACTTTACCTCAACAGCTGAAGCAATAATGCATTCCACTGCATGATATTGCACTAATGCCACAAATATGAGAGCAGACCCGTGCTTCCTGTTTTCTAATATCAGCGTATCCATGTGACAAATGTGTTTTGAGCGAGTGGCGGCGACTGTGCCTTCTGACAGTAACTCCTCCATAAAGTCTGTAGTGGGAGGACAAACTCAGCTCAATACCACTCTATCACCTTGCTTTGATAAAACCTAATTTCCCAGGGGCTTCAACTTCAGATGAACTCGGTTAGGCTCAGTTTCTATGCCAAAAAGCAGAGAACTTAACATCTAACATGAGCTGAATAAGAGCATAACATAATGCGGAGAGGAGGGCCCTCCTTTTTGAGGGAGACAGTATTGTGCAGCGGGGGAAGTGAGGTATAACTTTTCAAACTGTCTCAATTTAACTCCCGCCTGTGAATTCCATTGCCATTTTAGGGAAGAGTTCTCCACGAGCGATGAGAGCAGCGTGAAAAGCTTGGCTGAAAGCACAGCATGAGAGCGTCTACTAGGATCACTGTAATGCCGCTCTCAAAGCTCTGTGGTGAAGTTGTGAAAACACGGGTTAGGAATGGGGTGCTTGTCTCTATATCTGTCTGGCTCGGTGTGTTAAAAGAATAACATTAGGTCAGGAAAGGGCCATCTAGGTTTGTAATCTGTGTCAAGTATTTTTCTCTGAATGCATGTGGGGTTTGTGCAGGGTTTGGAAACTTAAAACAGTATTTTTAGCATAATATTAATATGATAAAGAATATTGAGGTTAGCTTAATCAGTGTCACTGTAGCTCTAGAATATGTTACTGCAATCTCTGTTTCTACAGACGGGGAATGGATTAGAGGAAGAAGCCTAAATAAACACATCAAGTTATTTTTTCTTTTAATTGGTATGTACGCTGTGCAAAGCAGCAGTGATGACGGAGACTCACATATGTAGTAGTATTCTCTGCCAGGTCTGAACTCAAAGCCCAGAGAGAAGGGGGTGAAGAGCTGGAACTTCTCTGAGAACTTGAGCGGCCCGTTCGGGGAATGCGGCCTGTTGCACTCCCAGCGCTTGAAGCCCTTGGCGGTGTGGTCGCACGTGCTGTAGCCGTCGTAGTTGACCATGTAGAGGACGTAGCGCTCGGTGCGCTCCTCAGGCACCGATTCTTCATAGTGAGGACAGTAGACATCCAGGTAGTCGTTTATGCACACGTCGATGTGGTAGTCTCCACGGTGGAACCTGGTTGGAAAACAGAAGAGTGAGGAGAATGGTTAATTTGATTATCTTACTTTTTAACCTTTATTTTTTTCTAGGAAAAACACATTGAGATTTTAAATCTCCTTCACGAGGGGGTCCTTGTCAAAATGGCAGTGTACATGAAAGAAAACACATAAAAATGCAGACAACCCCCCTAAAAAACAAACAGCAACAAGTTAAAAACAACAGGAAAACATAAAAATGTCCTATAAAAGACACTATAACAAACCAGTAAATAAGATCAATCAAAGAATTTTCATTCGATATTAAGGGCAAACAAATTCAGGGATCAAATGTCGTTAATCCTGTTTTTGAATGCCTATGAAAATAATGAAGTAAAAAATGTCTTTCTCCAAAAACAGCATGAATGGAGGTTGCAACTATTTAGAGTTTTTGTTGTCAGTAGAGATCAAAGATAAGGAGGCTGTTCGTGTTATATGGCCTTATACAGAAACATTAACCAAAACCGGAACCGAAACCGGAACCGAAACCGGAATCAGAGACAATTTGCAACGCGGCATGATGCACTGAATCCAAAGTTGACTTTTTTTATATTTAGATGAAGTGTAAGTGTGATGTTATTTAGACAAATATTATAATCTTTATTCATCTCTGTGTTGATGTGTCAACATTGCCTCAATTATCACGGATAAAAGGCTGTTTGAACTCGGCATATATGCAGAGAGTGCAGGTTTGATCTCTCAGCACTCTTTCCAGCGCTCTCATCTTCTGGCTTCAATAAATTTTGGGAGGGTGGATTTATCCATAAATCTATCATTGCAGCAGATATTTACTCACACGTACACACATCTGCTTTCCCAATGAAAGCAAACTCAAGTATCCCAGTCTGAGAAAATATGCTTACAAGAAAACATTTTTTGGCGTAAAAAGAAAAAAGGAAAAAAAAAGAAAATACAGAGCAGACGACCAAAATGAACACGGGGATACAGGATGGTCCAGACAGTAAATGTCATGATCGGAAAAATACAGAGCCTGGGTGTCCCTGAGGGTTGTCTGGTGAGGCATCTTTACAACTGCAATGATCTAGAACGGGCCACACAGGGTCAGAGGGCTTCAATACATACAGGCAGATTCATCAAAAGGCCACACACTGTCACAAGCTCCCATCTAGACACACACACACACACACACACACACACACACACACACACACACACACACACACACACACACACACACACACACACACACACACACACACACACACACACAAACACACACAATTTCCTCTCTGCTGCCCACAAAACAGGTCTCTCTCACCTGTGGAATTTTCACAGCTACCAAAATTAGAGAGCAATCCTGTATTGTGAGTTTCTGGCTGTGTGTGGGACGGTATGACCCTAACCTTGGGGTCACAGATGGGCCACACAGAGAAAACATTGAGCACCTGTGAACCTGCTTGAGATGCCCTCAATTTAGCACACACACAGTTGAAGCGCCTTGAGAGTGACGGATCGATGCAAACCACAAAGTTGCACGCATGTCAGCGCACTCACAAACACACACGCAGCTGGTGTCAGTGACTCATTTCACCAGGTGCTGTGAGCTCATAATTGAGACCAGGTCTTTAGTGCTGTAAGAGCACAACCTGACGAGAGTTAAGACAAAACTTTTAATTGAAAAGTGCCACTGCTGTCTATAAGAAGGGCTCCACAAGCCTGGGGAAGGCACAAGGGGCAGGCGCAGTGTATAAGAGGCTAAAACTATTTTATCCTGAAGACTCTGGAGGCTCAGGATTAACATGCTGAAGCAGCACACACACAACATCGTGACCTCTTTCTTTGCCACGCAGTCTTGTGTGTTTGTGCAGTCTGTCCTTTTTTCACGTCTCAAAGGTGGATAGCGGGACGCGTGGTTCGGGTCTGGCGTTGGCGGCATCAGGAACAGTGGTTTATGATTTAATTGTGTCATCCTGATCATCCATACTGTATTTTCCAGGTCTATTCTAGTCACACAAAACGGCATGTCTGAGCCTTTCCTGAGGTTTCTACCATTGTATCCCTGTTAAAGTTTAGTTTTTTTTCAAAACTGAGAATCTAATTATAGAGGGTGTTGTGTGCTGTACAGATTGTAAAGCACCTAAAGGCAAATTTCAGTTTTGTGATATTGGGCTATATACATAAAATTGGCTTGACTGGACTTTTCTGTGGCTCTCGTGTACAAAGTGTCCATTATGACGTAAAGATTCAGCAAGAGAGCTTCAAAAGACAGACAATTCTTTCTTTCTTTCTTTCGTTCTATGCAGTTGATCTAAAAATACCAGCTGAATCCTCAGATGTTAATGAAAATACAATGCTGCACAATGGTATGAAAACGTAATTATATTTTTTTCCTGCCTCCTTTTCCGTGTCGCTGTCTTTCCACCCACTTATCTGCTCTCCCTATGAAACCTACAGCTCTGCTCATTATCTCGATGTGATGTTTAAGCTGTAAATCTAAAGAATGGGTTTTCTGAGATCAAATCACTGCATACGATGGAAGAGAAACTGCACAGAATCACAATCACAATGCAAACCAGACCATCTGTTTTGAAGATCAAATAGCAATTTTTGGCGCCGTCACTTAATTCATGTTATTATTTTGTACGATTAATATCACAAATCAAAAAGGCGTCAAATCGCAGCGTAGCCATTTCTCATTAATGTGATCATATGTGTCTGCTGGTTGTGCTCTGTGTATTTATTCAAGCGCATGTGTGTGTTTATGTGAGCATGAGCTAGCATGAGCTAGCATGAAATGGCTCTTTGCTGTGTTTACTCGCGTGGGGTAAATACCAATGTGAGGGTGTTTACAACCAAGGCATGGAGTAGCTCATCTGTAACATCTCATTTAAAACATGTCGGCGGAGGTCCAGGAAGAGCCATGCATCTCTCTCACTGCTTTAAAATGTCACTGACTTAATGGTCACATCCTCCCATCCGCTCGCCCCAGCGTGTGTGTATGTGAGTAAGTGTACTGTGTTTGTGTGTGAGAGGGAGAGAGAGAGAGAAAAGAATGAGTGTGTGTATGCGCATGTCTGTGTGTGTGTGTGTGTGTGTGTGTGTGTGTGTGTGTGTGTGTGTGTGTGTGTGTGTGTGTGTGTGTGTGTGTGTGATGTTTCAGCTGCCCTTCTCTCCCTGTCTCAGCAGTCAGAATAGTGGCTCGTGGCCCTGACTGCAAATGAAGCAGGGGATGTTTGGGTGAGTGAGCACATAAAAGGGACAGGACAGGCATTTGTAACATGTAACCCCCCCCACACACACACACACACACACACACACACACACACAACACACACATATTCTGTATATGCAACAAACACACACCCTGCACACACCTCCATGCTCACGCACATACATTAGGTTTGTATTATCAGTTCAGTGAGCTCCCTCACATTGGCAAAGGAACAGCAATGAGACAGCCAGAAGCTGCTAATGGCACCGAGTGAGAAAGAGAGTGAGGGTGAGAAACAGACAGGATGGGGGAGAGAAAGGGACCTGGTTCCAAGAGAAGGTGAGGGAATATACAAAACAGAGGCAGCAAGACTGAATAATGCAGATAGTATTGCCAGGCTCACAGTGAATCCAAGTCTTTGCGGGAGTTATTCAACCACGCATTTATCATTAAAGGGAGATCTACTAAAACTGTATGTGGATGACATGACTGTGTTTGCAGCCAAAGCCGTGAATTTTTAAAGTCTATTCAGTGCGAGGCCATCACCAAGATGTCTCCCGGAAAAACTTGTGAGAAAGCTGTGTTTATTGTCCTTATAATAAACCCTGTTATCAAGGGACTAATGTGGGAGTTTTAGATGTGGCTGGTGTCTTGTTTATGGCGATGGCAACTTTAATCGGCTGCTGCTGTTCTATAAACCGTTCCAGTTTTTCAGCAGCAGAAAGAGGGAAGCGTTCTTCACAGCAAAACAGACGTGTGCAGTTCAAACATACATCAGTCTCTGTGTAGGACACAGGAGCACCGAGAGGTTGCACCGACGGAATGTAAATCAAGGCTGCGCTCAGTGAGAAAACCAAAGAGTGAAATATAAGCGGGGGAGACGGTACTGTAACACTGGGGTCAATAGAAGAGAGTAATTGCGAAGATACTGCGGGATCAACTAATCCGGTGGGCACAAAAGAATATGTAAATTACGGCTGCATCAAAATTGGCTGCTATGCGCGTATGTGTCAGCGATATTTTTTGTTTGGAGGGGGCATCCAGAATAATTATACATTTGCTCCGTGTTCTGATGAACAGTTAAATCAGCCTTATAGTGTTTTTTTAATTTACGGATAAATTATATATTTCATAGTTTAATTACTTTCTGTTCTTTAACATATATATATCATCACTAACAATATAAATACAAGCACTGCTATTAACACTGTATATAATGTCATATCCACATACCTGGTGTGAATAAAGTGTCCTGTTACGTTCACAAATGTGTTATATACTTGCATACATACATGCATGCACACATATATACATATACACATACAAACATACATATATATGCATTTATGTATACACATATATACAAAACGAAAGCTTTAAATGTGAAAGCAGGAGGCAAATTCATTGTGAATTGGCATATGACACATTAGTAAATGAAATAAATGCTAATTTAATTTATCAATATGCAATTTTCTTTATGCATCACCTTAGTATATGTAGTTATTTCATGTTACCAGTAAACACTAAAAAGTAAAATCATTGCGGTGGCATACGCCAGAATCCATACAGTAATAGCATAAATGTTTATTTTCATTAAAGATCCTAAGACGACGGTAAAAAAGCTGCTACAAATCACAAAATAAATCGTCCAGATGGAGTTGCCCTCGCTCCTCCACCAAAGTCACACACATGCACGCACTTCGCCCAACCATCACGATCAATCCGTTTTACGACACACTGATGACAACATCATGAGCGACAATCTTTCCTCATTCTTATGAGTAAAGAGCAGCAGCTGAGAGTGGCAGCGGAGGCCTCCTTAGCAGTAAAATCGGTAATTAAGGAGCAAAGTTGGATGGTGGGCTAATTGTCAAATGGTGATAATTACATGTCTTTGTTATGCCACAGCTGCCCCAGCACGCTGTGGGTCACAACACAAAGCCTGGGAAATCAACTGGACACAGAGGGTGGGTGCATATATATGTGTGTGTGTGTGTCTGTGTGTTAGTCAGTGAATAAGTGAGTGAGTGTGAGAGAGAGAAAAAGGGAGATAATCTTTATTACCAACTGATTACATTTTCACACCGCCCCCTCAGGCCCGCAGGGCTGAAACTGAAGGGCCAAGTATTGTCAGCACAAACACACACACTCACACAGATACATCGAGACAGTTGCACACAGAGTCACAAACAGAGAGAGTGAGTTTGGGAGAGCTGGAACAGTGAAGTGAATGCAGGGTGAGGTGGCACACTACTGCAGTCGCTGATTGGCTCATTTCCATTTCAATTACACAGCCCAGTGACATCGCTGTGCACATGCACATGCACATACACACACACACACGCACAAACACACACTCAGAGACAAACACACCCGCACAACTACGCTGGTGCACACTGGCCCTGCACGCACACACACACACACCGTACCCAATGAACTCCCATCAGCCACCTCTCTGAGTTGTGCACCGGCGGCTGCAGACAGAAAACTAGAAGGACAGGGACAGATAGCTAACCTGAGCGAAACAGAAAGACCGAGAAAAGGAGCAGAGCAAGAGCTCAGTGGTAGGTAGAGGCACGGAGCAATCCCAGTCATCTAACCAGCTGAATAAGTGAGATTCAATAGAAAGAGGAACTTTACAATGCGCTGCCCTAAATACCAGAGCTCAAAGGTGTGACCCTGGGGAGTCGGAGAGTGATTACTTACAAAAGCATGTCAGAGTTTTATAAAGATCCTGTGTGAAATGTTTTTCTTGTTTATTATGGGAAAATATACTCTAGGAAATGTTCTCTCCTGTCATCTATCTCCTGTGTTGTTTAGACATGAAGGGCAACACGGTATGAAATCAACGCAACACCAAGCAAGCCGATGTGCACTTCTCAAGGCTAAACCTCAGGGCACCTCTGGATGAAACGGCACACACTGTGAGAGAGATTGCTATTGCTGTCACTGTAAAACTGCAACATGTTGACTTATAGGATGGACGGGTGATGAACGAGCAGTGACAAACATACCATAAAGATGGTGAGCTTCTTTATGTAAAAAGAAATCCCTGAAACAAAAGCTGCAGAGACTTTGACAGGAACTGTCAAGACTGCAGCGCTTAAACACTGCTGACAGCTGCATGCATTACAAAGTCAAAGCCTCCTCTACCTGAGTATAAAAGATCATTTTTGTTTGTCGATGCATTTTTTTTTCCTCCATTCACTCTGTATTTTCTCGCTCCCACCCCTTTTCTTTCCCGTTTTCTTTTCCGCCTGCCTGAGTTTCTCGCTCGGCCCAGTCCCGCTCATGACCCCAAATCAGATTTATTTACATTATTTCGCCTCTCCCTGTTGAAATTCATACATCTGATATATTTTCAATTCAATATCCTCAGGCAATGTTCCGTTGCCTGATAAATCAAATCACAGTAACCCAAAGAAAAAAGAAAGTAAAATGCACTGGGACCTTAAAAGGCAACCATGTGATACCCTGTTGAGTGTGTATGCTTACGAGGACATGTGTGCATGTTCCTCAAGTGAAAGATCATTTGTTGATTTTGGTCCGGGGGGAAAATATATGTTTATCCAAGAGGAGATGAACTTGGACTGAACCCCGCCTAAAGTACACACGTAAAAGGGCCTATTCAAGACCTTTCAACACGTACTAAGCAAACGCACATCGCAAACACTTCTCGATTTAGTTTGTGCAGTTGTCTAATTACAGATGATTGGTTTGGTGTCAGAGCATGAAAGACCGAGGGGAGCAGAAAGAAAGAATTGAAAGACAAATGGAGGCAGAGGTAGTGAAAAGCGAGAGACTGTTGTGATTGATCGTGCTTGATCTTAACAGCTGTCAGGAATGGACTTGGCCGCCTGTCCGAATAGGGTATTCACCTTGTTATTACTGATTAGCAAAGGAGTGACGAGAGGGTCGAGGAACAGATAGCTGCATCCAATGTTTCCACTCCTCAATCATCGTGACTGTAAAATTAATTCCTCACCAGACCACCATTTCAGCAATTCTCTTTTTTGTTTAAACCTGGAGATGGAAAACATTTTTCTTTTTGTCTGAGGGACAGGCAAGAAGTGACAATACCACCCTCTGGGATAATCATATGACAGCTCTTAATACACAACAGACTATTTATCTACCAGTCTAACAATCACACCTCTCAGTCGACAACAACACTGGCTGTAACTGGGCTCCAACGCTGCTCAAAAAGTATTCAGACGGGTTGTGAACAAGCCAAAGGTTTAGCCAGATCATCTAGACCATCTGAAATGTTGGTAACAATAACCTAATTTCACAGTCAAACTTTGTGTGTGCGCACATGGTTATAGTTGAACCAGAAGTAGGTCTTTTTGGACATTTGGGGGTCGATTATACGGATTTTTGTTTTTTAAACTGCATTATTTGACATTATTGTTTGTGTCGTACTTGGTTCTGGCAAAGTTGCCATGCCCCATGATTGAAATCAATTGTTGACCCCAATGAAGGGCTGGGCAATAAGGTTATATGATAATTTATTGTTTCAATGGAATTGTATCCTGATGAAATCATATATCAAGATATCGAGAAACACATTTAATTAATGAATGAATCACTTACTTGATAATTATAAGCACATATCACTCAAATTCCTCTGAAAGTCTGATCAAACTCAGCGTAATAAAACTATATCCTTAATCGGATTACTCTGTATGTGTGTGCGTTCATGTAATCATAGTAAGTGAGTAGACAGAAACATTTATGCATTTTTTTATCTACAATTTCACTTGAAACTGCTTTGGGCTAAAGTTTCCAATTAATTGAGAAAATTATCATTTGTCAAGTAATTAATTCACACATGAGTTAGGCTTTACCATGTGGTTATTTCGTGAAGACGTTATTGAACTACAAGAAAGCATGCTGCATTGTGATACGTATATTGTTATTGAAATGAACTATATCGTCATAGAAACTGTTGGTCATATCGCCCAGCCCTAACCCAATGCACAATTAGTACCGATGATGGAATGGTGTCCGAGCTATCCTCTAAAATCTACGAGCTTGTTTGAAGTTGTCACTCGGATTTGGTTGAAGAACATTATACTGTGAAGGGAAGAGATACAACCCCCCAAAATACTAGTATTGAGGTAGAGAGACACCTAAGGAGAGGGCAGTGAAGTCAGAGGAAGAACATGTGAGAGTGTCGCTTGTTATACGAGTTGACAGCCACATTCCTTGCTGGCTAACCGGCCGATAGGCTTACAGCACCAGGAGGGGACGGGGAGAAGACACGGAGACATCAGACCTATAGAGTATCACATGTTACTGATAATGCCTCCGGGACATGGTGGAGGGCTCGTGAGTGTCTGTGTGTGAATGTAGGCATTATTTTTATATATTTATGGGGGATATCTGCTGTAATGGACAAACACACACACACACACACACACACAAACGTATGAATGCATATCTGCTAGTCATGGTGCATTTTACTGTGTCCATCTGCTGTAGCTTTATGGAGGGAGTACTGCAGGCTCAGAGCAGGTGGTCAGCCCAGTATAATATACTGACTGTCAGCAGTGAGGGACACAGGGACGTACCCATGCATTCCTTCATCTCTCTTTCTCACAAGTATTCAACCTCCCATCGCGACCCTTTCTCCTATACTTCTCCTCCCTCTGTTTCTGTCCCTCTCACACATCTAGCCATCCCTCAACCCCCCCTATCTGCCTCCTCACTCTTATCACCCCTCTTTCTCCCACCTCGCCACCCTTGACTGTTATCTTACGATATTCATTTCTGCCGTTTATGTCTGTCAGCGCTCATTTTGCCCCCAGGGAGACAATGAATTAAGAGCAGCGACAGACAAGTTCTTGTTCTGCTTTCGGTGCCGAGTGAATCGGCGAGATGTACGGCTCCAGTGAGTGTTTGATGTAGTCTGCATTAGCATGCTGCAGCTCAAGTCCAAAACAGAGGGGAAGAGGATTAAAAAAATAAAAAAAAAAGACTTCCTCTGAGCTCATCAACTCTTCCAAACAACCATTTTTATGGCTGTATAACACTGATGTGTGTAGATGCATGTGAATGGCTGAATGTGTGTTTGTGGGTCTGTGTACATCTCCCTGTGTGTAAAAGGATTTCTTTATGTCTCTGCCCGTCACCAAGGGAGTCAGGGAAAAATGACACATCCCCCAACATCCTGTCAGACCCCGGGGCCATTCTCCTGAAACATTGCTGACTCGAACCCACTTCAGTCCCTTTGTAAATACTGTACGCTGTGTGTGTGTGTGTGTGTGTGTGTCGGCGTGCGTGCCCATAGATGCATGCGAGTTTATGCGCGGTCACACATGGGCAGTTAGTGTCAATTAATAGCTATACATCATCGAGTGGGAGACGTGTTTGCCATTAATCATAAGTCATTGTTTTATGGTGACAAGGTATTTGGCAGCTGAGACAGAACAGCAGCAATGAAACGTCTCTGAGCCGTGTAACATGTCTTCCTAATGTGTGTGTGTGTGTGTGTGTGTGTGTGTGTGTGTGTGTGTGTGTGTGTGTGTGTGTGTGTGTGTGTGTGTGTGTGAGAGAGAGAGACAGGGAGAGAAGGACATCCTATACAGGAAGGGACAGGGCTGGTCTGGTGTCTACTCCATTACCTGCTAGCTGTGAACATGTTCCAGGTTAGATAAACACAATCAGCCCACATGTCTACTAAAAGTTGCTGTGTGTCTGCAGCAGTTAATGCTTACACAAGTATAAGTGACACAAGGAAAACACTTTGATAGGTGGTGGCAACATGTGTGTGAAAACACAGATACAAGCAAACGCTGCATGTTTACATTGTAAACATTTCATAATGATGCAAAGCTTGAACAGAACTCAAAAGGGTCTCACCAGCTAAGTAAGTCACTGTATTATGAAAAAAAACCATGCTGAAATTAAAATGTGCACCATTTCCTCTCATCGTACTTAGAATACAATGCTTACTTGCATTACATAATGTCCCTGGTGTAGACCTTAAATGGAAGTAAAAGAGTCTCTTCAAAGGCGGTGAAGCTGTGGCTGGATTAAGTAAAAGGCGTTTCTAAATTAAAATTGTGCACTTTCTCTCATACTTTTGAGACGATCATTGCACTCAGGGAACAATGCTTGTGTGCAAGAATGGCCCGAGGACTCCAATATGGAGAATAAAAGACTCTGAACACTTTAATACAATGCAAGAATTTAATGAAGCCGAGACCTTCATCTGGGCAAACTTTCATTACAGCTTAATAAGTAGAGTTTGAGCGTTGACAAATCCTCTTACCTGGCATTCCAACCTCTGCTTTTGTGAACAGTAGAAATGCACCGATCAATCTGCCAGGATAAATGTCATATTTTGATTTTTTTATCGGTCAAATTTACAGACAGTAACACCATGCCCTAACAGCAAGCACACAACCGACTCTCCTGTTGCATCGTATTACATCGGATGATCTCTGTCCAAATTGAATCAGTTCAATATTCACCTCTATAACGTCAGTATGTAAACAATTAAAAGATGGGTGAGTACAGCCAACTCATACTGCTATACTTTAAAATATTGTGATAGTTGTTGGAAATTACACATAATATATCCATCAGCACACAGGGCGTTGGTAGCAATCTTTAGCACATTGGCAATCTCCTTTAGCCAGATGTGTAACGTCAGTGCCATACACACACACACACACACAACACACACACACACACACACACACACACAAACAGGCACCATGCTCACATACTAGTCACGCATAGCCAGACCGACCTCCACAGCAGCTGCAGCACACAGTAGAGCGACACAACCACACACACACATATCATTTTGATTTAAATGGGATGTGTTGATGTATAGACGTGTTGCACCTGTTTTCTTCATGGTAAGTAAAACCTGTTAGATAAAGTTGGATATACTGCAATTCATTTTGTTTGTCCAGTAACCTGGAGCACTTTTAGTTTGAGATTTGTTTGAGTGGCAGTGAGAGAAGTTCTTGTAACTTGGGGCAGATTTGGGGAAATTATAAGTTATTTAATAGTCAATGTTAAATTATGAACACACCGTTGAATTTCAATTTTCCATCAGAGAAAAGTAACAAAAATGTTTGTGTATGCTGTCAATGATAGTTATTAGAACGAAAGAAAATCGTAATCTGCAGGTCAGACTTTCAAATAATCATGAATTGCAATTGGTGCGTCTCTAGTGAACAGGCATTTCTGTAATGAAGAATTACATAACATTACATTACAGTCATTTAGCAGACGCTTTTATCCAAAGCGACTTACAGGAATTGTCTTAAACAAGGCGGTATGTGATCAGTAGACCTACATAATATCCACTTTATGAAAGGGCTATGACGCTATGACGCACATTCCTCTCCCCTACCTTCTTTCGTGATTCATGATCGGATATCTGGAGGCTGATGCTCAAATAGCCGGATCAGTGATCAGTGAGAATAGCACCAATTTATTCAATTTAGTTCTATGTTTATACACTATATACACTATAGACTGGAATACTCATTCCTGTTCAAGTTTTGACCAATAGCTTTGTACAATTTATTATTTTAATAACATATTATATATTCAGTAGATATATGTATTTATGTATTACATTTTGTTTTGCAACGTTACGAAGGAAATGTTGAATTCAAGCCGAATTTGACTGACACATAAAAGAAGAACCCCAGTCTCTTCCAAACAGTGGGATTACAGCTTATTTATTTGAAACTGGTGGTGGATCAGTACTCGGTATCGGCCAATAACCAAGACCCAGGTGTCGGTATCGGGACAGAAAAAATCGGATCGGTGCATCCCTGCACATTACAGAAGAATGTCAGCCCACTTTTCTTCTGTTGTTGCTATGTAAGCCCCCCCCCCCACTCACTCCCTGTCTCACTCTGTCTCTCAGGACAAATGATCAGCAGATGGATGGAGGAGTGAAATGAGCAGGGAAAACTGGCGAAAAGGGCAGATAAAGAGAAAAAAAAAAACAATAAAGGAAGCATACCATGTGGGAGAGGCAGAAGAGATCCAGTGTGGGAGGAGGGGAGAAGAAAAAAGGCATGTACGGAGGTGTAAAAGCTGCAAATGATGGCGGCTAACGCTTCGGAGAACAGGGTAAACATGTGGGAAGAAAACATAGAAGCAAGGATGAAACAAACGCGTACGTGTCTTGTTTGTTTCATCTAGACGCACATGTTGTTTTTCCACTGATCATTAAGTCTGGCAGCACGGCCATGAACACACACTGACCCACACTGACACCTCCATATATATCCATAGACTAAATGCACACGGGCAAACCGCGCACTGACCTTCAAGGTAGGTTGCCATGGAGCTGTGTCAGGGTGTTATAATGTCACCACTTTCATAAAACCCCTCACCCCTTTCACAGTTCACAAACCACTGACTGTATACTGCTACGCTGCATGTGTTGCTGTGTGCGCGCGTGCATGCATAGTGTGTGTGTGTGTGTGTGTGTGTGTCAAGCTTTCTGTGATTGCAGCAGATTTAGGTATGTCACAGAGGGAGCCATGGGAAGCCAAATGTTGTGTGTTTATCCGTGGGATGTAATTGCCTTGCTGACAGATTGTAGCTATAGTTGTGCTTGTCCATACATCGCTGTTGTCATGTGTTTGCTGTTTGCCTTTGAGAAACGGTTCATATGGGATGCCTTTGAAGATTGTGGAAATCTGGAAGTTCCAATACGGTACCAATTAATTGTGAGTTGATGTGATTTGATCACAATGATTACAGTGAAGGTTCATTCATCATCATTTTTATAAGTCTGTGTACAGTACGTGGACTCATCCTGGCATGCTGCCCTTATATGAAATGTATTGATCTACTGTACATCAACTTGTATAGCTGCTTCTTAAGATGTGAGCAAGTGAGCGGCAGGGCATCTTTCCGGATGTAAACAGTCTCGTTAAATGAGGGTTTTACATTGGTTAATACTCAGACTTCCTCCCCGGGCTTAACTCTCATATTTCCATTATCATTCCTAGATTTCAGTCTCGATTGCTCCTGGATGGTTTCATATTGCGTGAGCCCGATTTAAATCAAAACCATACTTTAGAAAAATGTTTTGTTAGGCATCAAACACCCACAACGCTGAGTTAAAACTATTTGAGCAAAGCTTGTTTGGGATTCCTATCACAAATGTTTGCTCTAAATGGATTTTCTCACATTTTCCACTATAATCTATATCTTTCCTCCTCTAGTTCTCCCACGCTTGTGCCCCTTGTTAAAGTTACAAGGTATTACATTTAATGGATTTAAGCTTGTTCACATAACGAGATGATACGTCAACCATTCATAATTACACTAATTACTCTCCTAAGGCAATACAAGTGAAATGCAGTACAACATTGGCATCTTACATTAGACAAAACCAGTCCATGCTCGAAATCTGCCAGCGTTATTGTTTTATTTTATTCCCACGGACGCTCATAAACAAGGTGTATTATTACTAAATACTTGGGCTAACAGATTACTTTATGTGGCTACATGTTTTATCACATCATGTCATGTTTTGCCAACTTTATCATCTGCATCGGTCTAGACAGTGCAGCCCTGTCTTAGTCTTAGCGTAGTCAACACAATACAGCCCCAAGAGACAGTGGTGACACATCCATAACATTCGGGGAAAACAGCAATATTCCCTGATAGCTATCATCCTGGGAACTGTCCAAATCAAGTTACGAAACTGGTGTTTACAAAGGTGCTAATGCATACTTTCATCTGAACAGTGAACATCTATCATGGCGATAACTATCAGAAGGGGGGCTGCACCACACGACTGTCTTCTCTCCAGTCAGATAACAACTTTCAAGTTCAATCATAAGTTTGAAGAACAATCTAAAATCACCGACGTCCTCAGTGTTATGACTCTGTTATTGAACTGCAGATCTGCCAGACGAGAGATGTGGTTGATGTGGCAGTGGAGGGAAAGAGGATGTAATTTCCAGAGCATCTGCTGATTGTAAAATGCAGAGTGCTTTAAGAGCAGATGGTTATGGAGAGATGATGGAATTCCTTCATAACCAACACCGGCACACGGCAACAGCAGCAAGGATTTCCAACAAGAGACTGCTGTTTATAGACATAGAGAGTGATCTGTTTTAATCCTTAGATCAGCTGTAAAACAAGGTTGTTTGCATAGATGCAACTATAGTCATGCATAGTCTCCATGTTTTTAGGCTAGTGTTTACTTTCTAGAGATGCACTGATCTGACTTTTACAGTCGTTGATAACCATACCTAGGCTTTTAGGTATCGGCTAGCAGAGACCAGTGTGGAAGTCGCTGGGATCATTTTTTTAACATCAGGCTTGAAGTCAACATGGCTTTTTTAACTTAGATACATATTTACTGACTTGTTATTTATTTTTAAATGAATAAATTGCACTCTAGCAACTTGGTAAAAAATCTTGTGTTTTGTGTAAAATTGTGTTTAATGCAGCAACAAATTGGTCAAAACTCAAACAGGAAATAATGCCAGTCCATAATGTATACAAACATAAAATTGAATTGAATATCAGCCCCATTGTCACCGATCCAGTTATTTGTATCGGCCTGATATCTGATATTGTATTGGTATTGATGCATTACTACTACAACTATTTTCAATCAGTTAATCGGTCTATGTTCTCTTCGACAAATTGATTTGTCATTTAGTCTATTCATTTTGGGGATGTTTGAAAATTTCCAATCCCATTTTCTCAGAGCCCAAGGTGATTTGTTCACATTGCTTGTTTTGTTTAAAAAAACTGTCCAAAACTCAAAAATTTACATATTTGTTTTTACATATAGTTCAAGGTCTTATTTCACATGTGCGTGTCTGAGGGAGATCTATAGAGCCGGTCAGGAGTAAAGAGCAGTAACTTCAACTCCAGTGGGACCAACAGCTTTTTTGTCAGTGGGGGGGCTGACACGTTGGCCTCTCTGCTAATTCCTCATGCTTGTTTGAAAGCTATATGCTCCTTTAGCTCCTACCCTGTATACGCATGTGTCTGTATTAATGTACCGAGAATCTGTGTGTGTGTGTATGTGTGTGTTTGGTATGAACAAAGTATTTTCCAGGACCTTCAGGGTCAGCCTCCTATGGAGAAGCTGTCAAGGTCCCAGGCAGGGGGTTAAGCGGTGTGTCGGCTACTTGTGCTGCGCGTCTTATGTGGGCAACATCTGTGTTATACAGGGCAGCAAAGGTCACTATATAATATAGACACGAGCTTACACACAATCACACCTACACAAATCTCAATGCATACATACACATGGTATAAATCTAAACACATAAATCCCTGGATGTTACAATGTACAGTTCAGGGACAGTTTGCTGTTTATCCTTGTGTTGCTGAGGCCCCGGTCTTGCTACTTTTCTTGCATTTATTGCAGAGAGACCTTGTTCAGTGTTGACACGCAGACAGCACAATCTGGCAGACAACTCTATCTGACGGAAAATGATGGAAGCAACTTGTTTTAAAAAGCATAAACAAATGCTTTATTGAGACCCTTGTGTGCTAAATTAAGTTGCAGTGGTGATCAGTGGTATATTTATATTCCTATATTATTCCTGTTCTATATATTTTCCAGGACCAGATTCATGTTCTATATATAAAAAAGGCTTAATTAATGCATCACAGCTGTCTGAAAATCTCACCAGCGTAAATTACCTCCAGGCAAAATTGTTACGAATTGACAAGGTTTTCTTGCAATGGCACCTGCATATGAATACTTTGCACGAACGACAGAACTTTCCTTCCCTTTTCTGTTTCCCTCTGAGGAGACTAAGTGTGTTTCTCTTTGGAAAGAGCAGCGAGCGGGATCAAACTCTGCAAAGTGGGAGCAGTCGGTTCTGTCCTTGCCTTTGATCCCAATTCACCCCCGTTTAAGTAAGGCCCAGTTTGACGGAGCAGGAACTCTGTCAGTTTACCGAAGCTTTGTGTCACGTCAAACAAGCTAAAAGATGCTCAGCGGGTCTTTGTTGTGCTGTCCTGGAGAGCGCACCACTGTGTGTGTGTGTGTGTGTGTGTGTGTGTGTGTGTGTGTGTGTGTGTGTCTGTGCATTTGTGTTAATATCTTGACTATCCTTGTCTAAACCATTACTTAGGAAGCAAAATATGAAGCAGGGCAACATGTGTTACCTTCCTGCGCACACAAACCCAAACCTCATCTTTCCACTCATCCAAATACATCCACACTCACACACCCACGCACGAACAAATCCCTTCCCAAATCATCCCTCTGATAATAGAGTTTCTGATTGATTCTTGCTGAACCAAAACTAGTTCTGAATTCAAACTAATTGGCCTGGTTGCCTTTATTTTTCCCCGTGTGCAGAGACACAGAAGTTTTTTTGGCACTGAAACAAGGTCTGTAGGTCATGTCTTGGTGGGCAAAAGCTACATTCTGTTCACACTTCCAACTGTGAGATCGTGAACTTTCGAACTCGCAGAGCAGAGCAGGAAATTGAAACAATAAGCTTCTGGGGGAAAAAAAGAAATTTCAACACAGAGACAGGATTTGTTATACTAGCAAATGATTCGGTCCCTTTGTGCTGTTTATTTATGCGGTCTAGTTGGTTCGGGCGAACAGAGAAATGCTCCCCGACATACCCCCCCACACACACACATACTCGTACTTGCAAAGGGGGTTTTATGGAAGCAAGTGGTGACACGCTGTGGACAGGTTTGGGGAGGTTTACCGACATGTGTGGTCTAAAGTTAGCGTAGTTGGAGAATGCCTTCCATCCATCCCTGAACATACACTCCTCCCCAGCTGTCTCCTTCATCTCATCATCTGACCTGAGCTGGCTGTCAGGGCCTCCTGCCTCAACAGCGCATACTGCACGTTCACCACATACCGCGGCTGGGTACTGCAAGACCTCATAAAATAAAATGACTAGCAAATAGTATTATAAAAGAGGGCCCAATTGTTACTTAACGACTAAAACTAAGACCATATGTTGTACTGCATATGGTACATATGGTGTATTATTACAGCAATCTTTAATAGTTTGGGGCTGTATTGATTTCATATCATTTTAAATGTATTTTTCAACCTTCTCTCAAGTTTATTTGCAACAACATTGTTCGTGATTACATTTACAACAAAAAAATAGTCCCATGCTATCACTTCGGCCTCTCCTCCATTTTGTGCCTGTCTCACTCCACCTGCTGCTTTTTCTCCACACTCTGATGCTAGTGTGTCGAAAGCCTAAACTGCCTGGTATTGATGTCCCCATCAGGGCCCAGCAGGGGCCCCTTCAACACGGACACACACACGCAGACACACAGATGCCTGGGAGAGATGTCCCAGTTGAGGCATTAGTCAAGTGTGTGTGTGTGTGTGTGTGTGTGTGTGTGTGTGTGTGTGTGTGTGTGTGTGTGTGTGTGTGTGTGTGTGTGTGTGTGTGTGTGTGTGTGTGTGTGTGTGTTTGTGTTTGCGAGGAGATGGTCCATATCAAGTCAGCAGTGTACTTAGAAGGGGTTGGCTGAAACCTCCCACAGGTGTTGGGGATCAATTCAAACACAAATCATTTCATACATTAATCCCTACTCACGCCCCTCACCTGCTTGTTCCTGACATTACACAGCTGTTAACAGATGTGGCCGTATCTCATCCACTGCCTTTTTCAAGAAATTAGTTGGGGTTTTTTTAAACATGAAGAAAGATCCAGATAATGAAAAGAGAAGAAAAAAAAGATCCAAGAAAAGCTTCATGACTATTTCTGTCATGACAAAAAACGTAATATCTCAAAGAATATTAAAGGTGTGAGAGCAGAATGAAAGAAATGTCATAAGGTAACGGACAAAAGAAGTAAAGGAAAGGAGATTATCCAAATATTAGAATTAAAATCATGTGTTGCTATCTAGTTGGCCATCTCTGAAGTTCAGCACATCAGCATGCAGTATACGCAGGGGTCTGTTTAACATCAGACTCTAGTTTTATGCTGTTTGACTGAAAAAGGCTCATGTGAAACACCAATTTATGAAGAGAGAGAGAGAAAGAGAGAGAGTGTGATGCAGAGAGAGGAGGCATCTGTTAAACTATAGACAGCACTTGCACATCACATTTGAGCAAATTTGACAGATGACAATGGATCAAAGTAATACCAGAAACAATCAGTGTTTCACAAAATACTACAAAAGTCGAGGCTGCCGTTAAAACTCACTGAATGATGTTACGGATAGACTATTAGACACACACACACAGACACAAGTAGCGAAGACACTTTCATTATTCATCAGCCTCGACTCAATATATTGCCCGATGAATGGTGAAATATTTGAAGTGGATGCATCATGAATAAACAGTGGAGGAAATGATTGTCTGGGAAAAGCTTATTTATCGGGAGGATGCGACAGGGGTGGCAAAGTGATGGCGGCGCTAAAAGGAGGGAAACCTGGGATTTAGTGAGAGGGATTGTGGGTAATATTTCCACGGTCACAGTTGATTGGCACTGAATTAAACCGACACACAGGAGGCCACAGCGACATATTTGAGCATTGACGCGTGTACGCAAACACACGACAAGAACCAAAATCACATGCATAAACTGTACAAACAGGAATTTTAAACACGCATAGACAATCAATAGACTGAGCGAATCAACAGAAATTGTGTTTATACACCTAGATTCAATCGAGCCGCTCAGATTTTCATCAGCAGCATCTACGCTAAACAAATACTCCCTCATGTCGAATGCAAACTCATGGCCAACCACCAATGAGCATCGTGAGGTAAAACAAGCTGAAATGCACACACTTAGGGAGCGAAGAAATATAGCAGACGTACGCTTCCGAGGCCGGGCGTGCTCTTGCATAAAACATCAGGCGTTGAGCATTTTAAGTGCTTCTATTGTAATCAGGCCAAAGCCATAGCAGCTCCCATAAAGGCCTGCTGAGAGTGGCTGAAGGTCCATTTAGGCGTACGGAACAAAGACCATCAATTGATCAACAGACAACCTCGTTAGGGCAATATGCTGTGGCGGGCACATTCTGAGGCACAAGGGGGATGATGGGAGGCGGGGGCGGGTGGTATACGGTCTTCGCGGTGTTTCCTTTTGCAGAAATGGAAAAGGAGTGCAAAATGAATACACGGACGCAAGGCAACGTGCACCAAAGACTGTCCAACAATCACTAACCAAGTGCTTTGTGCTTGTGAAAAGCTCTAATGAGACCTGTTTGTGTGCGTGTCTGTGTGTGTTTTGTTTGTGTGTGTGTGATCGAAAGCCACTAAAAGCTCTTTAGGGGCACCTTAGGGAGCAATCCTTCATGACTTATCAACTAAGCAGACAGGCAAAAGGGTGCGCACACGTACACACATGGACGCGCACACTTACATGCACTTATACACACAAAGTGGATCCTTAATGAACCCTTGTCAGTTTGAGGGGAACAAAGGTTAGAGAGAAAGAAGAGAGGGAAGAGGTGCGGAGGAGTGGAGAGTGGAGAAAAAAAAGAATAGAGTGGAGGTGAGGTGAGGGGAGAGAGGGAGGGAAGGAGGGGGGGGATCCTCTCTGGGCTGTTTGGCCTTGAGATCGATCGCTTATCACTGTCACCTAATCTGTCCATCTCTCCCTCTCTGTTTCTTTCTGCCCCCCCCCTCCCTTCCTTCATCTCGCTCTGGTGCAGAAAGGTGTAGAGAAAATGAAGGGCAGACAGAGATATAGGGAGACAGAATGATGGAGTGTGCACCTCTCATGAATAGAATTAGAGAGGAGAAAGAGGGAGAGAGGAAGTCAGTGCGGAGATGGAGTAAGAAACAAAGGCAAATAAAGACCAACAGAAGGGGAAGTAGAATGACAGTAAGCAGCGAGTGACAGAGACAGTGAGAGAGAGAGAAGGGATGATGAGCGGCCTATAAATCTACAGTAAATCTTTTCTCATCAAAGCAGCACACTTCACATATTTGTTGAAAAGAAAAGGACTAAAACAGAAACACTGAGTCAGCTATGATTGCGGCTCTCATCCTGGTGGCGGCTAACGACGAACAGTGCAAATAACAGCATAAACAGTGCTGAAAGAGCAAACAGTGTTAACCTGGGGGAGGGGGGCGCTACGCTTCTACGACGCTGTTAGTCGCAACGGCGTTATCAGCGGTAACGTCCATATGAGCGCAAACCAGAGTGGCTGCGCTTAGCTAGCAAGTAGGGCACAACAGAGAGAGTCACATGCTACGTAAACAAAGCACAAAGACGCTTAGATTCCAACTCATGAAGAGGGAGTGTGACTTAATTATCTGCTCAGAACGCTAAAACTCCACTATAACAAATAGTTATTTACATTAATAAGCACCTTTAAAGAGTAATGAAACCCTTCTTTGCTGGATGAAGGCCACAAAATTGTACTCAGAACCGCCTCAACTCATGTAAGATGCAACAAAAGCTGTATGTAGAGTTTGTAATCTGCCCTCTTGGCAACATTTGCATGACTGCGTTGATACCAATATATATATTCAGTGTGTATGAACTTCAATAACTTCAAAATTGAAGAAGATCTTAAACTTCACCTTTGCTCTGTGAGAGGCCTCAGCGCAGCAGGTGAAAACCCCTCTATTGTGCAATTATTACACACCGCTCCCCCTCTCCACTCTCTATCTCCCTCTCCATCCTTCCTTCCTTCCTTTCCTCCCTGTTATTACCCCCGCTCCTATTCCCTGCCTCCTGGCTGTCTTTTGGCAGAACAGGAGGGATGACAGATGAGAGGGAAGAAACAAGAGACGGAGACTTCAAGGAGAGAAAAAATGGGCTGTTGTCTGTTGTTGCACCTCGAAACATCGTACTGTAAGCTTTGAGGATTTTACTACCACGCTCACATTCAGAGCCCTGTAAACAACGGTAATGAAACGGCTCTGGGTACAATTTTGAATATTTTCACAAATATACACCAGCTTTAGCAATATATATATATTGCAGATGTGCCAAGTAACCTTGTGCAAGTGAGAGAGAGCCAGTGAGACAGAGATGTGATGTGGCCCACTGTATTTCCCAAAGGGTTGCTGTAAAAACAATAGAGGACACATGATGTTGTGAGAGAAAGTATAAAGGACATTAAGGATGGTGTGAAAATTCCCTCTTTAGCTGCAGCAGGGGGCTCCACTTTGGGCTGCAATTAACCTGCACACTTAACCCCCATCAGGGAGAGACAGACAGAGAGATGGGGGCAGAAAGAGAAAAATGGCCAAAAACTCAACACAGAAACATTTTCAGTATGAATGGGAACGTTGTACAGTCTTACCGAGAAGATATCTCTTGACTTGAATGGAAAAATTGCACCCACTACATCAACAGCGAGCGAGCACTTCTGCCTTGTCTCTTGAGTTTGTTTCTCAACACGCGGTATTAAAAGCACGCAACGACAAACTGCCAAGCCCACAGCACGTCTCCACTTTAGACACAACTGATTACTACTCTGTGGTTAAATTTGTTATGACTCGACTTATATGTCTTCCTTTCACTTTTCCTTCTCAGCAAGAGGATTTGTTACTTCTTTTTTTTTCTTAAAGTAATATCTTTTCAAATCCGAACATTGATCCAAAGCCAAAAATCTGTGAATGAATTCCTCTGGCAGGGTGATAAGCAGTTTGAAGTATTGCCCTGACAGCAAGAAAGGAAGCAGAGTTTGAGTCTCCCCTTTTGTCTTTTTGCACTTAATTCTGTCCCATCGAGTGAAGCTTTCATGGCAGAACCATTGATTTAAAGTATTGCCAGAATAAATTGCACTGGGGAGAGAGTCACAGGACAAAGATGTACAAAAGAAACAACAAGCAGACTGTGAGAATTGTTTGATGTCTATTCTTCCTCCTCTGTTCATCTCTCCTCCTCACAAAACAGTCTTTCTTCCTGGCCTTGAAACAACTCTCTGTCACACTTTCACCTTGTCATTATGTCACCCTTATCCATCCTCCTAATACTCTCATAATGCAAAAGAAGATGTGTATGTGCACATACAGTGGAAGCCCCCCAAGCTGTGTTTTATAAGATACTTGAGGGAGAAAGTAGGCAATGTTGTAACACAGGGGAAATATTGGAGAAAACAATGTGTAAAGTATTATTACTCATAATTGTAAGAATGCAAAATTAGCCCAAAAGCATCTAAGTGACTGGTATCTGGTTTGTTCCACACCTGATAAGTGTCACATGATAAGGGGCTTGGTGAATCAGGAAAGGACACGTGGGGACTGATCAAGGAGCGAAGCATTGGTGGCTACGTCATCGTTACCAAACGTCTCCGTTTATTTCAGTCCAGACTAAAAAGGCAACATGGGAGTTTTCAAACAGAATTAGCTGCGTTTTCTGTTTTAGGGGTTTGAAAACGTCAGCATAGGGTGGATACCTGTTGTGCATTTTAAAACAAAAAACGCATATTGTGAATGTGAGCCTCAGGGTTCGGTTATATCTGTCCTCCTGTTTAAGTGCTGGCTAGACACTGCGCTGAAAGGACAGATGAGCCCCTGTTTGATTGCCTTCCCATGCTCCTGACCTCGTCTGGGACATCCCAATCATTAACAAACATGTCTGACATTTTCATCAGCGGTCCTCTATTGCCAGCAGTAGAATGAGCAGCACTATCGCTCAGCCAATATCAGGACGGAAATTATCCTGGGTGACGTGCTGTGAGACGACCTCCGAAGAGACAAACTTCAGCCCTATTCAGACCTTTCATGGTTGATACTGTTACAAGTGGACAATGTGTGTGTGTGTGTGTGTGTGTGTGTGTGTGTGTGTGTGTGTGTGTGTGTGTGTGTGTGTACTCGAGAGAGGTGTCCCACAACAGCTTGTGTCGCCAAGGGTTACGTTGTGCCTATATTATATAAAAGTAATAAAATAACAGTAAACACTTTGTTACTCCCATATTGTCAACAGGGATAACAGCTTCACTCTTTCCATTCTGACCTTTCATAATAAAAGCCCTAGACATATAGCCTACACTGCATCAAGAGGCATCTTAAAATATAGTTACATGGCTTAATAGCTTGTTGGTGATGTGTAGGTGTTTTTGTTCCTGTTCCCTGCAGAGAATACCATGTGTTTATATGCATATAGAGGGACATGTGATCCAATGACAAGTGGTCACTCGAGCCGCATGAGGAGATTCATTCTAATGCCAGGTGAGAAGTGAAGTAGTTAGAGCTATACACTTGTGATCAGATTACCCAAGACGCATGTTGATGCAGGTCTGAACAGGGCCATAGTGAATGCCTCAATTAAGGCAGTGGCATTGGTATTCTAATTAAGTAATTATTAGGTATTAGGTAGGTATACATTTTGTGAAACTTTATACAAATAACTGTACTTAACAAGTGTCACATAAATCAGATCAGAAAATATAACTATAATGTTGGGAAAAAACAGTGATATCTGGAGAATATCTGAAGAGGCTTTTAAGGTAACACTAAGTGCAAGCTGAAGAGAAATCTGAAGAGTGCTTCAAGGTAATCCGACTGTAAGAAAACTGGAGCGTTTTTGTAATCTGGGATGGATTCATCATGTAATGAGTAAAGAGTAATCCGAGAAAGCTCATCACCGTGATATATTACCAAATACCATCTGGCAGGGAGGACCACAGTTAAATGTTGACAGTAATGACAATTTAGTTCATCGGCCTTATTAAATAAAGAGCTCATTTGTGCAGACATATGGCCAATCAACTCGTTGCCTGGCACTTCATCATGCACACACACACACACACACACAGACACACACTTGCACGTACACGCACACACACAAAGACAAAACTGACACTAAATGCATGCACACACTTGAACATGCAGAAGACTAGTCATCAAGATTCGCCTTTGGCCAAACACCTACTGTGACATGTTTCGTCTGAAGCCAAGTCCTGTTTGCTTACACTCTGACACCACAGCAGTAGGCCCACTAGAAGATTAGTTAGACATGAAAACATGCAGTTTATGGGTTCACATGCTTGCTGAAAAAAAGCAGTTGTTTTTTTTGTTTTGGTTGCGGCTTGATTTATCTCCATTTCTCCTTCAACACACACATAAATCAAGCATTTGCCCATTTGCTACCAAGCTGAAGTTAGAGATGGGAATATTATTTTAAAAAACAGAACAAAAATCCAGAAGGAATATTGTCACATGGGTCTTAAGGCCCAAGAGAGACACAGAATATATTTTATAACACAGAGACATACACATCACTCATGCAAGCATTTTAACCAGAGTTTTAAGACTTGGTGGAAGCAGAAAGGAAGAGTTGTGTGATTATTGGTGTGGGGATTTGGAGAGAGGATGGACAGACAGCTGGGACGATCTTTATTGGATTCCACATAAACACTCCGAGTGTTTGTGAGAGTGGGTGTCTGTCTGTCTGTCTGTCTGTCTGTGTCTGTCTGTCTGTCTGTCTGTCTGTCTGTCTGTCTGTCTGTCTGTCTGTCTGTCTGTCTGTCTGTCTGTCTGTCTGTCTTCAACATGCCATGACGCAGCTCCTGCTTTCCACACTTGTAACTGGCATTCAGAATTAAATGAGTAAACAGACACACACACACACACACACACACACACACACACACACACACACACACACACACACACACACACACACACACACACACACACACACACACACACACACACACACAGGGATGAGTGCAAGAACATGGGAGAGACAGAATGAAGGTGGAAGGAGGGAGACAAATATCTTTTGCATTCTTCCAACACAACCAGCTGCATCGTGTTTCTAATCCTTTCCCTTCTCTGCCATTCTATCCATCCTCTGCTCCTCTTTAGTTTTCAGCAGCCTCCGGTAACACAATGTGATAATCTATTAGCTTGTTGTGTCTGTGACAGGATGGAGCCTGTTAGCACATTTAATAGAAAAAAAAACCAAGAAGGAGCTCTAGTAAAGCCCTACTGTACATACTCATTTAGATCAGGCCGGAAACATCGATAATGTAACTGTACCCTCTGTCTAAGCCAACAAGACTGCTTTTGCATTTAACTGAAGCCTTATCACAGCAGCTGAGAAAATCCCACATCATAGCGTCTCTCAAACAAAAGGAAATGTTGCACTTAAGTGGTTCAAGGAATTGGCAAGAAATCCAGCAATGTTTTCCCAGCCTTCTTTACTAGTCTTGTTTAAAATACTGACTAACGTTTTTTTGGATTCTGTTGATTCACAAGAGTAAAACCTGTTGTGTTATGTGTTACAATGCTTAAGCTTGGCAGCAGTGCTGGCTAGCGTTGTTCCAGGCAAGAAAGCAAGCACTGTGTCTGATTTGATTGTAATAAAAAAACTGTAAAGATAGTGGTGCTCTCAATGAAATACATTTTTGTGTCAGACAGTAATCAATACAATGATACATATTTCATGTTATCGAGAAACATTTCAAGATTTTTAACAAAGTTTTCAGGGGATCTGAGTCATGCTCAGCCGTTAATTTGTACATGCTCGGCCTTAAATGAACCCAATTGGATAAATTGCTCTTTCTATAAAAATTAACTTGGTAAGTGTCAAACAGAACGCAAATATGATGCATCAAAAATGAGACGTGGTTGTTTTATGGAGCAAGGTTGATTTTTTTAGCTTTCGCCAGTAAGTAAAGGCATCTGCCAATCATGTTGTGAGGAACAGACATATTCAAAGCATACACTACAGTGTACAACACCAGGGAGGCTCCATAGACTGAAACACATCAAACATTATTACTCCTTTCAACATTGACAAAGGCCGTGCAGACCTGATCCACTCCTTCTGTTCTTACCTTTCACAATAAAAGACATATACACTGCGTAATTGTTTACCTGAGGGAACTTAAATTCAATCAAAGCAAAAAGCCTAAGCTACTGTAATAGCTACTGTAATAGCTTACAGTAGCTTACAGTAGCTTAGGCTATACAACAGTTTACCTGAGACAGACTGCCAGACGCTGCTCTGGTTCAACAGGATCCTGGTAGTTGGTCCTCTGCCTGAGCGACTCTATTCAAACTTTTTAATGAAAAAGGGTTGCAGCTGTCGCACATTTGCATTGCTGCTGGTACTAATAGTTTTGCTAAACGTTTGCAGGCTAGTATTTCACAATTTCACATTGTTTATTCATCATGCCCCCGGTGTGTAAAGCCCTTTAACGTGGACTCTACTGACCGGTTGGTTATATCTGCATGATTTTTTACAAAAAAGTGGACAACAATAGTTAGTTTTCGGGATTGTGCTCACATTGGTGGCTAATGTGTTTTGCATTTTTACTGGGATATTAATTCATTTTGTAAAGTGACGGAGATTTGCCAGAGTACACAAAATATGTGGTCTCCTTTCAGTTTCTTAGTCAGAAATTCCCCTTGAAACCTTGTCTGTATTGATAGCAGGCAGAACACATCTTAGGTATTACATTACTCACAGATTGTCATAGGTGATAGCATACAGCGTAACTGTTACTGAGCTTCTAATTATTCTACTTCCACCACGTATTCTACTGCTCTTTCTCTGTTTCTTTCCTCGCCAAACTCACTTCTTTTATCCCTTTCTCAATCTTCACACCTGTTATATCTCCTATTCTTGCCTGTCAGCATGTCATTCCACCCTTCCTTCCATCTTTCCGGCACGCATTCACCATCTATCCCTTTTAGTTTCCGCATTACTCTTCTCTTTCTCTCTCTGTTCACACCCCCTCCCTTTCTTCTCCCCTCTCCTTTGCTCTCAGGTGTTGTTTAGATAAGGCTAGAGGAGGGGATTAGTGAGAGCTCTCTGCCATGTTTGCCTTTGGCACAGAGGACAAAAGGACTGGGACGTTTTCACTGCTCTGCCATCTCCATTCACCTGCCTGCGTGTGTGTGTGTGTGTGTGTGTGTGTGTGTGTGTGTGTGTGTGTGTGTGTGTGTGTGTGTGTGTGTGTGTGTGTGTGTGTGTGTGTCTCTGTGTGTGTGTGAGTGGAAAAACAGTCATGCAAGGACACACACTCACACTCACCTGTGTAATGACTGTGTCACCGTGCCCCAGTTATGAACTGAATCAGCATAATCCCTTCACACTCCATTAATCAAGAAAAGGCAAGGAGTAGTCTCAAAACGCACACACAGAAATGCAGCGCCGACACATATCCCCACCCTGTGTGGTCCGCCAATTTGAGCTGGTCCCATGGGCTGATGTTACTGGTCTACTGAGCCAAGTCAGACACAATAGCAGGCGCAGTCTTCAGGTGCGCACGTTGGTGCCTGTGTAAGCCCATATATTTTTTAAAGAGAGTATGATTCAAGCTACTGAAGACGACATACCGCGCAGGGATTTTACCATACGATAGGGCGTCTTTCCACCATAGGGCCTTGCGAAGCTCGGCAGGTGGTTCTCATTATTGTAATATCTGATATCTCTCAGCATTGCTATGATTCTCTCTTCATCTTGTTTCATGCTGAGATGATTAGTCAGCTCACACTCTAGCCCTCCGGTGAAGAAATTAGATTTTGCATCACGTGCTATAAACATCTGACAAACGTAGCACCGGTGCTCGTGCCCATATGACCGCAGCAGAGAGGGCCAGTCATGTTCACCGTTACAGCTCCCTCATAGTACCTGCCATCCATATCACTCCTCGCTGTGCCTATTACAGCTCAAACACTGCCATTGTTCAAGCTTGTGCCAGCTGCTGTCTGGAGAAAGCCATGTATTGTAAAAGCGATCATGATTTTAATTTGTGATGCTTTTTTTTGTAGTCCAATGAGCTCTAGATGTGTTTCATTTGACTTAATTTATACTAAGTCTTTGGGGTAGGTGTCGAGCCAATGCAAACACGCAGGTGGACACAAACAGAAGCAAAGGGAAGATGTCTATGGCACAAATGCCAAGGCTTTGGAAACCATTTCATGAACATACAGGAGAGAAAAAATAAAGGAATCTGGAGGACTGTTTGTAGAAGGTTTTGATCAGTTTGATCTGAGATGTAACACTAAAACGCAGATGTTCTTAACACTACAGTGGTCAAAATTCACATGAACAAAGCGAACTATAACGTTGGCCTTGCTTTCAATCTGAACACTGCTCTGCAAGTAGGAATGTTCAAATGTTTCGAAAGCCTGAAGCCACAACACTTTGCTATTTCAAGTATGAGAACAGCTGCTATATTCACTTTTATGATCACAGATTATTCTTTATCATTTGCAGAACTTTTAGTTTCCATTTCTCTTCCTACATCTCCTATAAAAAACAACAAGTGATGACTAATCCTTTACTAGTCTCTACTGGGACCACATCTCTGTTAGAAGGTCAAGTGAACACAACATCTATATCATAGTGCTAATTTATACTGGGATATTTCATGCCAACGGTGCTATCGGCTGTCCATCTATCCGTCAGACTGTCAGTCCCAGCTGGCCAGAGCCTCAGGGCTGAATTGGTCGGTGGTCCAGAGCAGACTGTAATCCGGAGCTCCTATCATCGGGGATCCGCTCGTCTGCCTGTGTGATCGGGCAAACAGAGCGCTGGGCGTTTGATCAGGCTGATAGCGAGCCCAGTGGGCAATAAGCCACCGCGGAGGGACACGACAATCAGTGGAATATACACACAGAAAAGACCGGAGCACACAAATACTGCTATAGGCACATACACACACGCAAGCGACAAGAAAACAGTATACATGAATATAGACTGATCCAGTGAGTGGGCAGAAACAATATTGAGTTAGTGGGAGAAAAGCAAAGACGGAGAAAAATAAAATAAGCAAGGGGGGGAGGATGAATATGTGTGCGCGAGAGAGGGAGAACCCTTGTATATCTGTTTGCTATCGGGCCAGAGAGTGTGTGTAGTTTTTTTGTAGCACCCACCTATCAGTCAGGGGGCCTGCAGGCTGCGAGCAGAGCAGTGTGGGTTGGAGAGGTGTCAGCTAATCTGCTGTGATTGATGTGCGGGTCCCAAACTGATGAAATGTTACTGTACACCGCAAAGGTCTACATAGCAGCACACACACACACGTCCGCACACATAGACAGCACAAACAGCGAAAGACTTATTCCTGGGGGGGGGGGGCACACATGATAATCACACATGTGGCCCGATCTACTTCACTCACAGCTCATCTCTGTCTGCATCCTCTAAAGCTGGAGATTCGCTGCCATAGCTGAGGTTTCAGTGAGACATGCACTCCATTTCACCTAATTGGTCATGAAAAATGGATGACAAACATAAACAGCAACAGTCATTATGGGTGTGTGTGCGTGTGTGTGTGTGTGTGTGTGTGTGTGTGTGTGTGTGTGTGTGTGTGTGTGTGTGTGTGTGTGTGTGTGTGTGTGTGCGTGTGCGTATGCGTGTGTTCGTGTGTCTGACCGCCGTGACGAGATGGGCAGTTTGCGAGTGTGTTCGTTGCTATTTATATGGAAACGGGCGAGCATAAACCGAATGTATTCTATTTATTTTTAAGCCTAATTGCCGGAATAACAGTGTACATTCAGACAGCAGCCAGATGTGGTGAGAACACCCACACAGAACTGAGAGAGAAAAGGGGAGAGAGACAGAGTGTTAAACATGGGAGAAAAAAGAGAGAGAAAGAGAGAGAGAGAATTCTCTTTTTCTGTCAGAAGATGGTTTTCAGAAAGTAATCACATAAAATGATTAAAGAAAGATGGAAAAGAAATGATAACCCATCTATTCCATCTTGTAATATCGTCAAAAGCTTATTCTCCATTAAATGTCTCATGAGTTACAACCTCACCGATACCACACACACCTTTTACATGCATACAATTCGACCTCCTAAGTGGTGATGTCATCCATTTGAGGAGTGTGTAACTGCAGACAGAAGTTTCTTGTCTTTCTTTGTTGACGATGATTCATCTGGATAGGTTTCAATCGCTGTTTATGAAGAAAAAGACCATCATAAATATGCTAACAGCTTCTGCTTTGAAGCAGTTTGAAAGAGTGATCAAATATCTTTAAATGCGAGCCTTAAACTATTTACATGATGACTCGTTTGTTGTTTTCTGAGGAGCACGTTTGAAAATCTCCTTTGCAACACTGCCATTTCAAAAGGCCATTATTTACCAGGGGGGCGTGGCGAATAAACGGCACAGAAATGTAAAATTCTCGCCGGTGACTATTTTGCATCTAAACTATTCATACCAGCAGGGTTTAAAGGTTTGAATAGATTTGAGCAGGCAGAGGGATCATATTGACCCAGAGCAGCGTCTGTCATTATGTTCAGTTACAATGTTGTATAGCCTAAGTAAGCTACTGTTGGGTATTTCATTGAGTTTCCTTTTAGCAAAATTTGAGTTCCCTCTGGTAAACAGTTTCACAGTGTAAATATATTGGGCTTTTATTGTGAAAGGTAAGAGTGGAAGGTGTTGACATGGTCTGTGCTTCCTTTTTCAAGGTTAAGGTGAAGTTTGACCACAGAGCCTCCCTGTTGTACACTCTAGTGTATGCTTTCAATATGTCCGTTCTGCAAAACGTGATTGGTTGAGGCCTTTTTTCGGCGCGTAAAAGCTAAGAAAAATCTGTCTTTGCCACGTAATATTCATGTTCTGTCTGAGAGTAGTCATGACAAAAATGGCAGATCGAGAAAAATATATTGATGTGCGAATTAATTGCACAAAAAAAATGGCCCAGGCGTGTAAAGGCCTTTAAATAAAACGATGCCAGTATCTGTGAAAATGATGAGGGTCCCTCTAAAAAGACTCTTATGACCAACAAAGGATGATACAACGCGTGGTTTAGTTCATGCAACTAAACTACCTGGTTACAGTAAAGTTGAGTCAATGATTGTGGTCTTGAGTAAAAGAAAAAAATATTAACTTCCGTTAGGAGACAAAGTAGGTGTCCTAGTGTGACACACATGTTCATCCAAGCATCTACTCCACCTGTGTCCCTGAACTCTTTGAGGTGCTGTAATAACGTTGCCCCACTTGCGTCTTTGCTTCTAGGTGCGAACCATCAAACAGCACAGAAATGGCTAAACTCAAAAAGCAACAAACTTGTGAAGACAGGCCATGAACCCATGCAAACGTTCTCCAACCTCCTGCCCCATTTGAAACCCAAAGTGTGTGTGTGTGTGTTTGTGAGTGTGTGTATGTGTGTGTTCGTGTGAGAGAGAAAGTGCCTTGAGTGGTGATTCTCAAAACTGAACATTATGCAGGAATGTTTTTGTTCCCATTTTAACCAAATCCAAATTCCCACCAGTACTTACAAACACTGTCTCACGCACACACACATGCATACACACACACACACGTTTGAACACACGGGACACACGCATACGAACACATCGAAACAGCACAAAGTCTTCGCTCTTTATTTCCCCATTGCAATTAAAACTTTAAAACACCAGGCAGGCACAAAACAAGGAGCCAAATGCAAAGGTCCTGCAAATTTCAAAAGCCTCCCAAACAAATCTTTAGTGGGTCCCCCAGAGAGAGGGGGCCTGGGTTAGGATTAGAATCAGAATCAGTTAGTGAGCAACATTGACATTCTGCACCAGGTTTGGTGATGGGAAACTTTGGCAGGCTTGTATTCGGACGCGCCGAGCTGGAAATCCTGATGAGTTGATGTTTATCTTATCTTGGGGAGATAGTCATTTCTGAAGTGTTTTACATCAATCCAACCGATTGAAATGGGGTGTAGACAAACAGCAGCGCTGCATCCAATCAGACAGGGAATGCTGTCACACACAACCCCCTCGCCACGCAGCATCGCAAACACACTCACACACTCACATATGTGCAAAAACACATGCCCTTAAGGACCAAAGCCTAGCAAACCATGTTCTCACTGCGAGTCAGAGCAGCCACAGTGGCCCCTCTGCAGGACAGCAACGAGAAGAAAGTGTCCTCCTCCAGCAGGGAAGTCTCTTGAGGGCCAATTAGCCCGAGGAGCCATGGTTAATGTTACACAAGCCTCTTCTCCGCTTCATTTCCTCTGATGGCTCTTTTACCCTCCATTAAAACATGTACAACAAAGCAGGGCAAATTGGGGTGGATGGTCAATTCAGATTTTTTTTGCATTTCACACGCTGGAACGTGCAACAGTTCTTTAAAGTGGGTTTGGATGTTGTTTTTAGCGGATGCCATGCAAATGTGCATTGTTTTTCGATCGTACTTCAATTACTGAACATGTATCCTAAGGATAGTTGTGTCTACCTTCTAAACCGTGCATATTGATACGTCTGACGAAGCTTTAATCAAAGGTCTAACACCTGATTGGTTCCTGCTGGCTTCCCTTCCTGCTCTCTACCGGCATTCTTTCCTGGTGCAACAAAAGTAATTACCAGAGACCTCTACCTCGCCCTAGGGACAGAGAGGAGAGCATATGCTATCAGACACACACACACACACACACACACACACACACACACACACACACACACACACACACACACACACACTCACACACACACACACACACACACACCAAGTAATGCTGTCCAATGCATGTTCACCATCTCTACCTCCCAGGCCACTGAATGACAGCCCAGCTAATTAGAATCTGATTTACCCATTTAATGAAAAAAGGAATAATTAGATAGCTAGATAGCAGCCAGGAGACATTTATTCTGTATGCATTTGGAGTCGCAGAGTCACTCTGTATAAGTGTGTGTGTGTGTGTGTGTGTGTGTGTGTCTGTGTGTGTCTGTGTCTGTGTGTGCATGCATGTGCGTGTGTGTGTGTGACCCGGGGGGTAGAGTTTGGAAATGGGATGCCTGATTGCTCCACCCATCTAACTGCTCGCTAAATGAAATTACTGTTCATTAGATACACATATGTAAACGCTCTCGCTCTATATTGAGCACACACACACACACACTTATCCAATATACGCACAGATATAACTGGCAGAGCGCTAAATAAACATGTAACATATTTCCCCATAACGAAGCGGTAACACTTCTGCCTCTGCAGTGACAATGTCGCTCCTCCTTCATTGTCCATATCTCATCTCCATGTGGCTTTCTCCTCAAATTGGTGTGTATTTACGTATCAGATTGTGATTGGACACACACTCATTTGATTTAGGCCTTGGGAATTCATTTTGCCTTGCTACAACTCATGTAAGAAGTTTGCTGCTTCTCAAGCCCCGAGTTCTCTCGCCTCGACGATACTCACTGTGTGTGGGGGTTTTGTCATCACGAGCGGGGATTGCCTAAATCCATCGCAAGAATTTAATATCTCTAAAGGGAACTTCATCTTCTTGAGGAAAAGAAGATGAGCACTATTGTCTAGAAATTCAGTGGAGGATGATGAATGGGATTAAGGTGGCGTGGATAATATAGTGCACTAGGCAACATTTGAAACATAACTGCCACGGTTGAGAGTAGTTAAATTGTTAATCCTGACTGGATTTGAAATGATGTGTGTAGTCTTAAAGGATTATACTAAACTCTAGGCCGGTGTTTAAAGCAGTGGCAAGGATTGTCAGCTCCTTTTAGAGGGTGAGGATGAAATAAAAAAATGTAATGTACAAGCATCCAAGTTTGTTAGCTTTTCTATTTCCAAATTAACATTGGTTATTGGATGCGTTTGGTGCGTTCCCTCGCTTGAAGCAAGCTTCAACATCCAAGATTCAGAAGAGTCAGCTACCAAAAAGCATCACATTCACAAGTTACGCTGTCAGAAAATCAATTCTAGATGAAAAATTAATACATGTATGGTGTGAAAAGGATAATGACAATTTGGTCGTTTCTTGCATAGGGAAGGTTGCTGTTGAGGGGTAAAATGAAAACGTCTTGGATGTCAGTTTACAACTGAGAAAAGTTTCGTAACAGTCCCTACTTGCCCAACTGAAGCATCCAGTATAGGCTATAAATACAAATAGTGTGTCTTAAACACATGGAATGCATTGAAATGAACCATGCATGATTTGCATAATTGTCTTAAACATGCAAAATAACCGGCACAGCCCTTTAAAGTGAAAAAAAAAACACATGGGCAATTTAAGGCATTTGAGTAAACAAACAAATGAATGCAAAAAACTAACTATGAAAATCTGCACAAAGATGGTGCGAGAGTTGCCTGCCCCTTGTCCTTGAGCACGGTGCTTAGGTAAATAACCATAATGGACAGCTTCCAGGTGGGAGTGTGCGTGTGTGTGTCTGATCCTCTCTCCCTTTGCAACCCTCCCCCTGGCCTTTGCTGTACATACTAATGTGAACCAGTGAACCTACCAGCACTAATAAGAGGTAAGATTTCACATTAAATTTCAATGAGAAGGTCAAAACTATTTGGGATGTAAAAATGAGTCAAAAGCTTCTTTTACCCTTCTGGCTCCAAACCCTCCATATGGTGTAAACAAACACAAAGAAGGACATTTGTTAATGAGATGGCGTCGTTACAGTTTTCTCAAGTTGTGGGCATTAGAGGACTCTCTCTCTCCCTCTCTCTCTCTGTGTCTCTCTCTCTTTCGGGGCCACGCTCAGCCTGCCACGAGAGATTATAACTAATGTGTGAACGCGTCGGTGTGAGACCAACAAATTGTCACACAGGCAGCCTCAAAGAAAACACACATGGACACACAAGTTTGCTGTGCTTTTCTTGTCCATCTAATCTTGGACTCTGTATCATGAGAGAGGGCACTGGACAGCTGGTAAAAAGAACTACAAGAGCCCACTGGCCTAAAGTGAAATGCCAAAAAAGAAAAAGAAGAAGTTCCCATCCAAAACCTACGGAAGGTCCACTTTCTATGCTGGAAGTTTGAGTAAGCTGCTCCTGAGGCAGAAATGCCAGCCCATCCTCGGAGAGTTGATGGAGCATTCACCTCATGCCTCATTGAGCTGACTCACTGTAGCACTGCAGAGGATACAGCATATGGGAGGAAATAAATAAACAAATGCCCCAAGTGTCCTCTCTCCATCTTGGCTCCGTGTCTTGACTCTCAGCCGGGGAGCTGTTTCCCCCCCCTCTCTTCACGCGGATCTGGTGAGAACAGGCGTGAGCGGCTCCTGGGCCCCGGTGTTGATCCATCACGGGTCATCATCATGCTGGATCGACCACCACACCACCACCGCAGGAAGAGCTGCAGCGCCTCGCGGAGAAATCTGTCACACACGTCTTTCTACTCCTTTCCATTGGTCATGCTATCTTCTTCTCTGTCTCCTCCTGTCTCACTCCTTCCTTATCCCCCTCACACACACACACACACACACACACACACCTGGCCGAGCTTTGCATCCCCTCTTCGGCAATGCCCTCCAGCTCGCTTGCGGTTTGCCTGTCAGGAAACTGTCTCACACTTCCAAGACAAGCACACCAACACCTTAAAAAACATCCAAATACACAGTGTGGAAGTGATTGGCCAGCTGGGAGACACACAGAAACTTCGGTTCATTGGAATAACAGGAAGATGGACGGTTATGTCCTCGGGGGACGATGATTAGGTGACTTACTGCTGGCAAGGATTGTGGCATGTATCGGTATCACGTATCCACCGATCACAAGTCCTTCCTTGTTCCTGCGAAGGCATCCCGTCATGACGTGCGCGCAGGAAATAGGACGTTTGCGCAGAAGTAAAAAGTTGTCCACATGATAGTGTGTGTGTGGGTGTGTTTGTGTGTGTGTGTACACAGTGTGTTGTTTGTGGAAATGCAACCGAAGGCTGCCTCCTGCATGTGAGTGCAAGCTTCAACAAAAAGTCTGAAACTTGCCCGGGGCAATGCGCTGGCTTGGAGTCGGAGCACTGAGAGAGGATCGAGTGATTGGCATGAGGGTGTTTACAGTAAACAAGAACAAGGGCTGGCAGGCTGGCTGGCTATTACGCAGGAATGCACCCTGCCCTCATCCTCATTCTTTGCCTTTCTTTTTGTGTGTGTGTGTGTGTGTGTCTTTGGCTGGCTCTAACCACCCCAGAAGCACCAAACACAGCAGCATATTGTCACTCTGACACATGTGTGAATTATCTGCATGGTGCCCACACACATGACCAGGCCGACCACGACGGCGTGCGTGCGCAGCGGCGGCATGTTGAATACACAGTGTTTAATTAGTTGTAGGGAGTTCGCAAAGTAATGTTAGACATCTGCCTAGCTACAAGGAAAAAAGAAAAGGAAATACACTTATCTGGAATCAGCTACGATCAAATGACATACTACTTTTAATTAGAAAGTGTGAAAAAAGATCTTGAGAAATTACTCGGAATTTCTCCTCCTGCACCAGGCCCACTGTGCGGGACTATCTCTGATAAAAAATCCTTCTGATATGTCTTGTCTTTTTCTACAACTGACAAAACAGGTGGTGCCGCTGTCATTTGTAATCACAATCTTGTCCTCTTTGACAAGTGGCTCTCAATCAAAAAAAATCCTGAACACATTTATATATAGGTGTAAGCCATGCACCAGTGACTGTCTTGCTTTCTGCTCCCTCACATCCATCTGCCAAGTTTGTCTCTCTATCTGTCTGTAGGTACGGGTGTTAATTATCTTAAGTCAAGGGTGGCACCACCAAGTCAATTTTGAGATATGATCTAATCTCTCCGTCTTTGAACCGCTTCCTTCTCTTCCTGTCTACTTCTGATCCAGGCCAACTGCGCTCGCCGTCTCCGTCAGCACACGACATGCTGTTGTTTAGCAATGCCTCGTTGGTACAAAGTGTTATTTATGGTTTTCCACTAGCTGTAATTCTCCTGAAAACCATCCTCTGAGTTTTAATAACTGCTGTTTACTGTATATTTTTGATCCTATTATCTATTGTTCTTCCAGGAAACGGACCTCCACTTATCTTCGCTGTTCCCTCATGCTAGATGAGATGAATACTTAAACACACACAAGCAATTCCACATAAGCTTACTCACATATACGGATGGTTTTTTTTACTCGGAGCTTGTGGTGTCCCAGATGAGTTCCTTCACTCACAGTTTGTAATTCAGAAACTGCTATCGCAACAAAAGCCCAAACTTAACACGTCTGCACGAATGCATTGCTTATGGGGCCCCAAAACATGCGCACGAACAGCCATTTATCCTCATTCTTCTTGCTGGACACAGTGGTTATGTCAACATTGGCACATCAATAGGAAGACAAACGGAAAATTTGCAGATTGATCGCGGTTGTTTTGGAGCAGTGGTGATGTGCATATAGGAGAAGGTACAGATATGGGGCAGCTGGTACAAGTTCCAAATTAATTCCCATTTATCTATTCCCTCTTCTTGCCTCCCGTCCTGCCTGCCTTCCTCTCATCCCTCACCCTCTCTCACCTCCATCCCTCCCTTCCGCCGTTTTTTGTTCTCATCGCCTCCTCGATCCAAAATCTCTGTTCTGGATTACCGTCTGGCCTACATTCCTTTGCTCTGCCTCAGCCCTCACATCATCCCAAGACAGGTCCAACTCCTCTCTCATAACAGGGTGTGTCCTTGTGTCCTGGTTTCGGGCCAACCCTTTTCATCACTTTCCCGTTTCCCCCCCCCTTATTAAGTCCTTTTACTGTATAATGTCCACTTGCCGTCCTCTCCATCCCATTCCCCCTATAGCCCGGCCTTCTAAGAAGTGCACTAAATCCCTGTTGTTGTCCCTTTGCTGGTCAATAGAGAACCAAACCACAGTACCCTTTTTCCTAATCAAAGTGTATTTTTCCCTTTGAGTCTTTTAAAGGAAATCAAACAAAGAGAGAAGAACTGCATAGCTGGTCCCGGTTGCTAGGAGACCCTGTGTCCACGCTTCAAGCAGCTATTCACAAGCTTGTATTTACTCCTCTCTCTCTTTCTCTCTCTCTCTCTCTCTCTCTCTTTCCCTGTCCCTGTTTTTCTACCTCTTACTCTGATTCACTGTATCTGTTTATTGTCCTATTACTTAATCTCTCACTATCTGGCAAACAAAGAGAAAGATAGAGAGGGCCAGATGAACTTAGAGAGAACAAGAGCCAGTAAAAGGGAGAGAAGGCTGCAAGAGGGTTTCTACTGTATGTTGCAGAGAAATGAGGGGAAACTTGAAGAGGAGGACAAGAAAGTCAGACTATTGATTTTTTCACTCCCTCCCCCGTCTCCTGTTTTGTGTCACACAAGGGGCCACTTGTGAAATCAAAAGTGTAATTTCTTAGTCTCTTCTATCCTTATTCCCTTTTCTTGTTCTTTTCACCTTTTTTCCCCCCCTCTCTCTCTCTTTATTTTCCACTACCAGTATCCCTTTGCTCTGCCAGATTTCTATCCTCATCTGTCTCCACTCCCCCTCCCCTCCAGTCGCCAACAGCCCATCCTCCTTGTATATTTTTCTGTCTGACAGCAGAGCTGGGGGCCTGGGGCAGTTGGAGGGAGGTGTGGTAGCCATTAGCCAAGCACCTCTAGTTTGCTACAGGGCTAGAGGAAGAAGAGGAAGACGTAGTGTGGCTGATCGAGGACGATCTCAGTTGCATGTTTCCTCCTCTGCTCTGTTCCGTTTCGTTTTGTCCTTCCCCTGCATGCTCCTAATGGCTTCCTAATGACAGCTTGCAGGCACAACACACCCAGCCATTTATAACCAGCTAGACAGAGCGACTGTGTGTGTGTGTGGAGTGATTAGAAGACAGGGGGGACATTAAAAAGCAGATGCACCTCATCCGCAACACACACATGCTGTTAGCCATTAGCCTACGCTGTCCATGTTTAAACAAGAGTAGCCCAGGGCGGCTCTACGTGAACCTGGAGGTGACACAAAGAACATTAGCATCTTACCAGGACTAGCCACATGTTGACTAGCTTGTTTGAATACCTGCTGCATGGATACTTTTACTTGCAATTCACAATCCTGCTCACAAGGATGTGCAAACAAACCAACAACTTGGAGCCAAACTGTGAGATTTTTTCGCTACTGGTTGTGAGTGTAAATGTTGACCCGGGACAAATAAGGATTGTGAAACACCCCACTGCGAGGGTGCGCTAGCCAAAAGTAATGTCATCACGTATTTAGCGTAAAGCGCAAAGGCTCCGGAAGTTTTCGCAGCCTTGAGGAGTCCACCGCACAAGGCCACAAATCACCTCAATCAAGAAGTTAAATAATTGGTTAATTTTCACTATTACGTCTCAGGGTTTTAAAGTATTACAGCACGTTTTTTTAGATCTTAAAAAATCTAAATTTGAGTAAACTACAGGAATTGTATAATGGAAATAAAGTATGACCATGAATATTTGATATGAGACATGAGTTTACTGTTAACTACAAATCCTCCTTGGTGTTGTGCCAGAAACACTCGTTGACTTCTTTACAGAATGATTTGTTTCGACTCCTTGTTGGGTCTCGGAGAACTTCGCACAGACAACGCGTTGAGTATAAACGCCTTTATCCGTGCTCGTAGCTCGCGTGCCTTCTGTGGTGGGCCGCCCTACGGTACTTCGCAAAAGTATTAACAAGGCTTTACGCCAGGTACCATTCAAATCCGCTGATTAGTCAGGAAGACTGTTTATATGGTTGTACTTGACAATACAGGCTCTGCTGTCTTGAGTCCTGGCTGCATTAATCCAGCTGGATGCTAAAGATTAACTCACCGCCCAGGGGTAAGAGGAGACAACACAGCAAACACTTACTATTGACATATGGATTACGTAACTTCCAGAGACAAGCCTTGCCATGGCAAGTATAGTGTTTCATTAGGGAATGGGCTAGAGGAGGTCCGGGCCGGCGGTGGCAGTATGTCGGCATATCAGCAACAACAGCAGTGTATGTCAAGTAAGAACCACAGGGATGAATGAAGAGCTGAGAGATTCAGAGGAACGGCTAATATAGATTGCCAAACTCAATTGTTTTTTCGTCTTTTACTAACATCAGTTGACTAGATTGAATGACTTTAGTATTGGGTCAAAATATAGACACTTTTTCATTGACTGAAGGTAGTTTTGAACTTGCTGTTTAAGTTAATATTTCAGATGTTTGTGGAATAAAGAAAACACTATTGGCTTTGGGCCCCCTCCAATATCCATTGACCCTGTAAAATAAATCCGGCCTCAGGTTTGTGAATGTCTATGCTCTATTTACATATTTTTTCAGGAACAGACATATGCGACAACTGAACATGCCACCATTTGTTGATTTCAACATAAAAAGCTGGCAATAAACAAAAAAACATGGCTAGATGAAAACAGACATACATACATTTACAAACACACAGAAAGGGAGCTATACCCTATACTTACATCTTACCTGCTGGGTGCATGTGAGATGTGTGAGATCCTATCTGTGTCTGAAAATCATTAATTATGTTCCTCCTGGGCGGAGAGGGAAACCCCTCAGATAAAGGGTATGTATATGTGTGTGTGTGTGTGTGTGTGTGTGTGTGTGTGTGTGTGTGTGTGTGTGTGTGTGTGTGTGTGTGTGTGTGTGTGTGTGTGTGTGTGTGTGTGTATTAGGGATGTGGGATCAAATCAACACCTTCTCACAGGCTCTCTCTGATGTCTCAGGGTGTGTTGAAAAGGTACACCACCTCAGTCAGACTAACTGTGCCCACACATTCGCATCCCTGAGATCAGTTAGTTTATGTTCTAATATTTATTTTCCTGAAACCAGCTAGTTTCAGCCTGTCCTTATTTACAGCAAATGAATCCCTCAATCTTTTCCTGTGACTACAAAACACAGAGTTGCCATTGAAAGCGCATTATCAGCTGTTAGCAGAGCCGGTAGCGGCCATATGATCACAGTGTTGACAACTTTCCATGACCTCATCCATTTAAGTCCATTTTCGGCTTAGAGGCAAAAAAAAAAAATGAAGAAAGAAGAGTGTGAATGGCGGAATAGAAAGAAAATGAAGAAAAAGGGTCGGAAGACAAATAGAGAGACAGAGAAAAGGTAAGGAGAGTCAGAGATAAAAGGATAAAGATTTAGACCAAAAAAAATGCCGAAGGGAACAAAGAGAGCGACCGAATGAAGAGAGAGAGCGGGGGTAAGAGAGCACCTGGCAGCCAGTCCACAATGCAAATACACTTCAAAGCATCGCTGCAAAAGGTGGGATCAGATAGGGAATGCTGCAGAGAGATGGGCTTCTAGGAGGTGACTTTGGGAACTTAACCTGCATCTTCAAAACGCCTGCAAACGCTGCTGTGCACCTGAGTTGTGTAAGTTCAAGCGAGGTAATCAAATCCGACGAGTGGACCGAGAGCGTCATTGTTTTTATTGTGTGGACGTTTCATGAACACCACCTTAATGCCCTCTTTAAAGACGTGTCAGCTTCTCACACTGGCTGTCTAATCAGCCTCTTCTCTTTCAGTTCTAATTCACTTAACATGGCCCAGACGAGAAAAAAAGAGCTGATGAGCGAGATAATGGAGCTGACTCGCAACCTGTCTATATACCAGTGTATATATAGACACTGGTATATAGACACACTCCCACACACTGGTTCTAAGATGCTCACGCACTCATGCATATACCTGCGAGGCAGATGCACACGGCCACAAGACGGCGATCGGGATGGAGTGGATAATGAAACTGCGTCTGACCCTGTCTACTTATGATCCTCTGTCCATTACCTAAATGGACACCACTCTCTCTTATTGATCACAGCCCCTTCTCTTTCTTCGTTGCTCTTGCCGTGTTTCAACTCGTTACCCCTCCGCTCATCTGCATTGCCCCCATGATGGTTTCCGTGGCCATTGATGGGACAATAAATCAGAGGCCGCGCCTAGCGATTATCACCGCGGAGACCAACTGAGCACACACTCCTCGACCCTGAAAACCCCAAATGTCCTCTTTGGGAATGATACACACCTCCTCAGACATGCACAATGGGTGTCAAATGGGCGGGTGTCCTCCAGCTCAAGTCTTCCTTTTGGGAATACGTGGTAGACTGTGTGTGTGTGTGTGTGTGAGAGTTATGAGTTACGAGATAATGGAATCCCTTCCTTGATGTGAGGTGCTCGGCCCATTCGAAGGCCCATCAACCGTGAAAATGTCAGCCATGATCTAGAGGGGCTGGAGCAGGTTTATGACATCATCAGTGTGCTGCCACAGCAGAGATATGGCACAGAGAGCCCCGACAGTCTGATCCTTCTGCAAGGTCTCAAGTCGTGCAAACAGCCACAAAGTGTTGGAACACAACTCGCTCCAAAGTGCTTCATGCTTTCTCAAACAGAACGGAGGCACTTCAGAAGGCGAGACGGCACGGAGAGCGGTTTCAGCTCATTCAAAAAGGTACACACTGAAAGACAAACAGGAAACCCTACGAGTGTGTTGTGGGTGAGACAGAGGGACACTGGATATAGGCATTTTAGCCTGGTATTTAGTCTGTGGCAGGGGGCTTTGCTACTTGTCTGGTGTCTGCCTACGCCACGTTCAGTGCCAATCCAAGCAAACTGGCAAGGCTGTAATCAGAACAGGACAATCACAGGGGATTAATACTAGCATACACCCATCAGCACATATGCACATTAAGACACTTAAAAATATGCAAGCGTGTGCAAACAAACACTTGGGCGTATACACAAAAGGAGACCGCAGATGTACGTAGTGGGCACTCTAACCCCGCTTCTAGCTCCTGATTTCTAAACATATGGATGTCTCCATTTTGCCCATGGAAACGCGAGAGGCTGAGCCTATGGAAGAAATGTTTCACTCGTTGTCAGGAGACTAATGTAAATAAATGTTCTCACGACAAGGCCTCACACCCCCAGTGAGTTTGAATTTACCATGTAGTGGAAACATATCTCCTTTCAGTGTATCTAGGACGGACAAATGACTGTTGGTTGCTATTCAAGGCCTCCACCCCGGTCGTTGTTTCTTCACTTGTGTAGATGTGTTACCTTTTACGAGAAAAAAAACAAAACTGTGTAGCCTACTTGGAAATTAAATTTTTATAACACCGGGACACTTTGCAGGGATGCAACATAACACTGGAGACCTCAGGAGAATCGCAGGTAGAGAAACGGAAAGACGTAATTGAGAAAGAATGAGAGACAAAGCAGAGAAGGGGGGAGGGAGGGAGGAAAGAGAGAGAGAGCAGGAATGAGCAGGACAGAGAGTAGGAGTAAAAAGAGCGCTATGCGGATAGTGGTAAATTATAGGGTACAACTAAATGAGGGTATGTAATTTGGGGTGTTTAGTAATTACACTGGTTTGACAGAGCCATGTCAAACCATCCCTTTGTTGATCTCCCACTGCTCGACGGCCTGCCTTCCTGCCAGCTTCCTCATGTTTTCCACATTTAGCTCTTCTCACTCTCTCTTTCCCGCTCTGCCTTCCACTTGCTTTAGCTTTAAATGCTCCACTCCAGTCGGCAATCATCGGTCAAAAAGTTTTTTACAAGCGGTCTGTCCCATCTACCCTCCCTTCATTTTGACAAGCTTGAAATATAGAGGAAAATGTTAATATATGTTTTCAAGTCACTGGCCAGGTCTATGAAATGCGTTTATATTGGTGGATGCTGTGCCAAAGGGGTTGACGGCGGGTGCGTGTGATCTTGCGGTGATTTATTTTATTCCAAAAAGCATATTATTATAAAGTGTGAATGTGGCGATTGTGTGTGTGTGTGTGTGTGTGTCTGAAAGAGAAAGCGAGAAAGAGAACCAGTGTTTATGTGTTTGTATTATACATTACTTAAGTCTACATGTGTCCAAGAGCATATCCCCAAAGCTTGAGCACCGACTGTGTCGTGGAGGGTTTCGGTTGGAATTTTTCAAAAGAAGGGGAAACGTTACTTTGCACTCAAACATCAATATCCACATGCTGAGTTGATAAAATCCACATTAGTGAGGCAGGAAACCGGCAATAAAAGCCAACACATGGAAACAGTCAGGCTCCTGTGATTTCACAGCAGTATATGGGCTCTCCAATGAATATAAACCATGATGTACCAATGATGAAAGCCTAAACAGAGAATAAAGTGGGGTAAAGAAGTAACAGAGTGAGACATATTGTGTGAATGTGTGTGTCTGATTATTTTAGATACACTGGGTTGATGTCACCTTTAGCTTTGGGGTCGAGAAAATACTAAACGAAAAAGCCTTTCTTATTTCAAGTCGTTCTTACCCATGAATGGTAAACACATTCAAGTTAGTTTGGCTGTTTCCATACGCTGATACCAGAGGACAAATGATAATGAGCTCCTGCAGCAAACTGGAACCAGAGTAACTGCACACATACACACACACACACACACACACACACACACACACACACACACAGGTAGAAAAGGACTGAAAGGGTGTTGAAACGAACATAAAGCCGGCATTAGTTTAACCACCCTAAAATCCAGGGAGAGCCATTCTTTTTAACCCTCCCCCTTATTACATTACATGACCACAGATTTTTAACAACTGCACGCAAAAGCGTATAAACACATATCCACATATCCAGGCACACGCACACACACGCACGTTCTAACACAAAAACATATGCACTATGCCGCTTCCCAGTTCTATTTGACTGCCCCCGGGCCCCTTGCAGTGTTTGAACCCTGACCTTGTCACATTCGAGTGGGTCCAAGGCGGGGGGCATTCTAAGGGTTCGATTTTACACGGAGGAGGTCGCAGAGAGCCCCATCCTCAGACAAAAGCCCCGGTTGTGGCGGGTGTCTGCGGGTCGGTGGGGGGTCACGGGTCAGCCCCACACCCTAACCCTCTCTCTGTCTCTAGCTTTCTTCTCTTCCTCTCTTCCATCCATCTCTCTTTTCAACGGGGGAGGAAGATCCGAGAGGAACAATGGGCTTCTTCTGCCCCCACTATCATCCCAACAGCGGGGATGCATACTGAACAGGGGCCACGGCCAGCCAAGGGGGTTCCTCTAGCTGCTTAGCCTATTTTCCCCTCTTTCTCCATGCTTTTCGCCTTCCCTCGCCCATTAAACTCTCCCGTCCCTCCATCTCCTTCGCCCACCCCTCCTCCTCCTTCCCAGGATACCCTCATTCTGCCCAACCAATGTTGTTTTTTTTTCTTATCGGAGAGCATCACCCGCTTTTCATGTGTTATGTGATGAAATAAAGATCACTACATCAGATAGAACACACTGCTCTGCATCATTTCCCGCAACCCACCCCAGCCCACCACCACCGCCGCCACCGCCACCTCCCCCAACTTTCATTCATCCTCTCCCCTTCTTTTTTGCTTCTCCTCGTCTGCCTACCCAGTGGGCCTCACAGTCCTCTCTCCAGCTGGCACTACAAGCTGACCTTTTGCCACAACAAAACAGCTAGAACGCTCTCTGTCTCAGCCTGCCCACACGCAAACACACACTCACGCAAACACACAATGGCACGTGGACTTGCTACTACAAAATGCAGCAGGAATGCCAGCAGGAGCACGAAAGGGGCCATGCTAGAATACAAAATGACAGCCTTGTTCCTCTTTCAGCTGAGGGTTAAACTAAAGAGTTCCCCCTGTTCTCCCCTCGGCCCTCCATTTTGTGCTTGTCTGACCCCGCAAGTCCTCTGAGTTGCACCTTAGCAAGGGGGCTCACTCTGGGAAGTGGCAGCCAATCTGGGCCCAAATGTGATTAATTTGCTGCATTCACCAGGGTTGTTCTCCACACACAATGGAAATGGACTGTCTAGGAGTCCATTAAAAAGCCAGAGGGCCCCCATCCCAGGCACTTGGCAACGACCAGGAGATCACACACTGCAGTCAAGAAGTTTTTAAAAGGTGTGTGTGTGTGTGTGTATGTGAGAGAGTGAGTGTGTACACGGCTGAGCGTGCATGTGTGTCTACTTTAAAGTTTCTTTACCAGAGAAATAATATTTTGATAGCCTGGCACGTCACAATATCTGACAATAATTCAGCGTAACAAGAGGCACTTCTACCATGCGGTGGGAGCCCATTAAAAAGGAATTCCTGAGGTAATCACTCATGAAAGGCGATTAACGCGGAGGAAAATCATAGAAAGCTCCAGCTAAACTACATTTTAATAATATTTGTGCTATGCATTTAGTTTTTTTTTTGCCGCATGTAATTGAAGCTCCTGCTCAGCCGGAGATGATTGCCTCTGTTCTTGAAAGAATGCAAAAGTCAACCAATAGCGAGAAAGCGCGACAGCAGGAAGTAAATTCACATCAAAATAGAACGTTCTGTTTAAACAACACCGGAGTCATCATGATACAGGAATTACTACACGAAGCGTAGACGCTTGTTATACACTGCACATCTTCACTTGCATTTGCATTCGTGTTATACTCCGCTTATGGAGCGTCTCTCTCCGTTTTTGTTTCCCGTCTCTCTCTCTCTCTCTCTCTCTCTCTCTCTCCCCCTCTTTCGCCCACTCGGGCTCATTTGCTGACATAACGCTGAGCGCTGGAACAATGTCATAATTAGTCCTGATTGATGTAGCATATTAAGCAGCAAACAATTAGCATACAGTATATTGCTACTCTGGCCATCTGAGAATGACTGATGTGACTGACCTCCGCACTGGGCACAAGCTCAATAACAGTGAGGGAGAGAGAGAGAGAGAGAGAGAGAAACGCACAAACAAACACTGAGAGTTGAGAGCGCTGGTTCATAAGCAGGGCCACAGATTCAAGCACATTATCTTGGTAACTTTTTTGTTCTGTTGTTTCTCTCACAAACAAATCAATTAGTGTGATTAAAGGTTGAAACCCTCATGAGTCATTTTAACACTGTTTTGAATACTAAATGAGAGTGTTTTTTTTTTTTTTTAAAGTAAGCCAAAAAGTAGATGTGTTTTCTTTTCAATTAAAATGTGACGGAAGTGATTTTCAAGAAATGATGTATTTATATTGTATGTACACACACAGAGAGAATGAGAACAGACCAGGACTTAAGAGACGAAATGAAGAAAAAGGCGGAACAAGGTGTATATCAACTCCATCCAAACTTTTACTTTTAGTACAATTTTAACATTAATATTTCCCAATGTTCTATAACAGTTAAAAGCGGTCTACCACCAAGAACGCTCCATTCACACAGAAGAATGCGAAAAAAGCCCGCCTATTGTAAAGTTGTCCATCAAAGCTGAAAGTTTACACCTTGGCTGCATAACAAAGCAAAAAAGATTACAGGGTGTATATGTTCAGCTACTGAAAGGCACTCAGCGGATCAGTGAAAATGCGCCATGACGGTGGGGAGACAGAAATGACACAGAGCTTACATTTACTCGCGCACTGTTTTAGTTCAATCAAAGTGAAACCAGTGCGACTTGTTTGCATTTTGGAGCGCCCGTGTGTGCGTGAGCGTGATTACGCTTGTCAGTGCATTCATGTGTGCACAGGAAGCCGCCTGTGTCCAACAGGCCACATGAGCCGCGCTGGCGAAACTGAAGGGGGGTCAATTATCCAGCTTTGTTCCTAGCATGGGACATCATCTTATCCGCGTACAAAGCCGAGGCCGAGACAGGGCCTCTGAAACCGCTGTGACCAATTGTTCCCTCTCTGTCGGACAAATGGGAGGCAGGGGTTCATATGTGGGAGGGGCTCGAGGCATACATGCCGGTGGCCTTTACATTTATAATCCAGCAGTGTAGATTTACAGCAAATTACAAATGTTTATGATCCTAAATGTGCGCAGAACCACTTGTTTTATTTTCTGAATCCATTTTTTCCCCTCAATCTATCTCTATTTCTGCCCGCTCTCATTCTACACCTCTCTGTGGTGCAATACCAGACCTTGTGCAGCTATTACAGGGTCCCTAGAGCTTGCAAATCCCTGTGAGGGCTCCCACGGCAGCTACAAGCCCAGCCTAGGGCTCCCTACCTGGGGCTCTGTGCTTTGGATGTGTCCGTGGGGACTCGGAGGACACGGGGGGAGGCAGGCTGGAGGGATAAACACAAATGTAATACTACTGGGAGGATTTAAGAGGTGAGAGTAAGGGAGAGAGCACGGGAGGTTATGAAAGCAGATGAAGTCAGAGAAGAACTGAGTCAGAAAAGTGGGGAAAGGCAAGGATGACAAAGATGTTGCCAGTAAACCAGTCTTTTCTGTGATCACAGTACGTCGCCATTTCCCCCGGGCATGGGTAGGTATGACTGGGCAGGTTTCCCAGATGCAAATTAAACAACAGATGAGAGCGAGTGAATAAGGTGTCTTTCTTTGGAAGAACAATGACTCGCTTAGAACACCCAACGAGTCTGTCCCTGCATCTTATGGAGCCGTCCAGCCTGTTTTTTAGTTTCAGCTACAGCAGAAGACGTTACTTTTTCAGCTATTTAATCGAAACAAATACGTTTTTTGGAGTCTATTTGTTCTGTAAATGGATTGAAACTGAGGCGGAGGACTGACATCTCTGAGCGTTGTGTGTTTTATATATTTATGTGTGTGGGGGGATTATTGTTTCTGATTCTTCCATATATCTGGCATTTGAGAGAATGCTGACTATGCCTTGAGTATATGCACGCATATGTGTGTGTGTGTGGGTCGGGTGAAGCATAAAGCCACAGGGGATGGAGGGCACTCTTCATCTCCCGCCAACAGAAAAAGGTCAAGCTCCTCAATATTAACTCTGGCTCGGGTCAACACACTGATTACGCTACAATAACCATTTTACACACTGCATCCACGGACCCCCTCCACCTACCCACCCACACACCCTTTTCACCCGTTCACACACGTCCATTTGGAATTAAAACCAAGCCCCGAGGGAGGGCCCTGTTGGCGCCCCATGCAGACATACATAAACACATTCTCACACAATCGGCCGCAATCACGATCCTTTATAATGGTCTTAGCATAAACCCAGAGCCCTCGGGGACCACTGCCCCCCATGCTACGCCACACAGTGGAAATATAAGTTGATATGGTAGAGGTGTGAAAATGCACACGGACACACATGCACACGCACAGACAGCAGGAGGCACGAATGCAATACACCATTAGGGCTTGAGGAATGCTGTAGGTTTACACGGGGGACTTGACCTAACCTCCAGCCATGGGCCAATCTCAGCGTTTCTTCACACGACGCCAGATTGGAGTTAGATTAAGCTAAAACCGAAACCCTGTCACCCCTCTCAGACCCGCCATTCCCCAAATCCCCTGGAAACAAACATTACTTTTTCCCCCACCAAATCTCAACAGACAGAATTGTGGAGTGAGGGGAAATTGTCATCAATGAATCGTGGCATGCGGCAACATTTCGGGAGAGATGACGTAAAAACTGTTTTGATTTATGACTCTGACCGGTTATGAATTGTGGTAACTGTTTCGCTGCATGCTCGTGTAAACTACTTGATGTGAAGTAAACTGTCCGGGTGACAGTAAATCACGTCATGGTTTCTTGGCAAACCTGTTGACAGAGCAAGCTTCTGCATGCTTCAAAGAAACCAGTAATGGCCAAGTGTGAGTGTTTCAAACACACCCCCAACCTCCCCTCATGTCAATAATTACAGAGATGAAATGGACTAATTTTCCTGCAAATTGGTGGTATTCTGAATGCTGCCACATTGGAAAGAAAGGCTGGAATTAAATAAATCCATTAAAACTGTGGGGAATGCAAAAAGGAGACGAGGGAACAAATGCAACGAGGGTTAATATATAAATAAAAGAGAACGAAACGAGCAGAAGTCATCATGAGGGAATTAATTTTGTCTCAGCAGTGGAGCCGTATTAAATGACACCTAGTGAAACGTGTGGCCAAAGCTGTCATCTGCGGCGCCTCTTTTCTACACTGAATAATCCTAATCCTGTCTAATGCCGTACTGCTAAATGTCTGTCTTTGCTGCATACAATGTCTTATATCAGCCTAGTGTTGTGTTAAATTATGTGGCGGAGCTTTTCCTTCTATTGTGGCACCGGAGAAAAACGAAGGCAGTAGTGTGGATACGAATAGAACATGGTTTTATGTAATACTCATATACCATCAAGGTCATAAGGTGTCCTGGTGAGTGACCGGGGCAAGTTGGTATTTGAGCTGTCATCGGTATTGCGGCCTTTCTTCCATTTCTCTTTAAAAGTGCCCTATAAAGTGTTACAAGTGACAATCAGGCGGCAACCTCTAGGTCTGGAAAGTGAAGCCAATGCTGAAGTGGCTTAAACTTGCATTCTTTCTAATGGCCAGCAGGGGGCGAAAAAAGAAAGAAAGAGGGTGACGGCTAAAAGCAAAGATGGTGACGGCAGGAACAAAGATCACAATGGACAATTAACAATATCACAACGGTCAGAAACAAAAGCAAAGATGGCGAAGGCCAAAAACAAAGATTGTGATGGCAAAAACAAAGATGACGACGAACTATAAACAACAATGGCGACGGCCAAAAGCCAAGATGGCGAAAGTTAATATTCCATGATGACAACGGCTAAAAAGCCCAACTCGAGTCTTCCAAACCATAGTCCTCAAACCAATGGGTGACGTCATGTTGACTATATCCACTTCTCATATACAGTCTATAGTTACGAATAATACATAACACATTTTCAAATAACACATTCTGGACAATAAACAAAAAAACAGGCTTACTATATGTCTTTCTTTTCCGGACACACAAATAAGGACAAATGGACTCAATCGATTTTAACACTAAAGACTCCACCCGTGTTCGACCAAAGGCGTCTTCATTATCAACACTGCTGATTTAGAGTCGAGCTAGCAGATAAATCTTTGTTAATTGTAAGTCTGGCTGCTCCTATAGCCACGTTGGCCGCCACCAAGCAACAGCTTTGTGGATAAATCACATTTACCACTAAGAGATTCCACACGCTCGCCTATCCTGGAGCTGAAAAATGAGTTCCAGGTAGAAAGGGGAGTTGAGACGGATCTGCTCCCTGGTCTCATATCTGCTCCTACTGTGATCTGGGCCATCCGTGGGTGAGGGATGATTCTCTGAGAGCAAAGGAGAGACACTTTGTCATCTCTGACGATGAGAAGGAGGAACTGTCAGGTATAATCAGCAGGGTGACAGGGGTGGAAGCAAAGAGGGGCACAATTTGAGGATGGATGGAAGGAGGCTGGCATCCCTCTTGTTAACACAAATTATTAACCTCGCTCTGTTGGCTGCAGATTTTAGAGTAAAACAAGAGGGAAAGCAATAGTTTACCTGTCAATTTTTTTTTTTTAATTTTCCAATGGGTGCAAACACAATGTCTGGTCTGACACAGTTTGTCTATACTACTAGTATTGGTATATTCTTGTGACAGTGACCTCGACATGATCACATTAAGCAAATAAAAGGTCAGGTCTAATTCCCAATCAGTTGTATATTCAGTTTTGCATTATTCAAAACTGTGGACGAAACTCTGTACATGAAGAATTGTCATCTGCCTGTTTCACTAACCATCCTCTTTTCCTTTCAAATGATCTGCTGTGCAGGCCACCATTAAGGTTAGGAGAGTGGGAGTAGAACATCCCAGGATGAACTAGTTTGTTTTAGGAAACGATAAAGAAATTCAAAGGGAATGGCTCTACAGCCCCCTACTCTGTCTCTGTGTTTTATCAAAACTACAGAGTGTCATTTAAATAGCAGGCCCTCTTTACTTGTTTGCCCTATTTGATGGCAAAATAGAACCTATGATGTCGACCTTAATTAATTATCTACCCATTTTCCCAATGGGGAATATGGATAATTAATCCCTGCCAATAAACAAGCTTTAGCTACAGTAAACAGACAGCGTAAGCAGAGAACAAAAGGGGAAAAGGATCATTTCAAGCAATCAATTACCTCAGCTGATTCCCTGGCTGCAACAGAGACAGTGTGAGCCAAAAAGCCCCAGGGAAGACCACCATATGATTCATAATGGTGAAAAAAAAAGAAAAGAAAAAACAAACAACACAGTATCACCAGGACTGAGCAGCTACTGAAGGACTGGACAAAAGAAAAAGAGAACTCAACTTAAAGGGGGTTTTACCACTTTCTATCTTGGATTCATATTCAAATCATCAAGCTTCACAGGCTTCCATTTCAGTTTTATAAACATAATATTCACACTTATATGACACTTGATGTTCTGACCACAACGGAAAGAATGCCTTATCACAGTAGATAAGGATCGAATAAAATACAGTGTTAAATGTATAAACGTCTGTAATGCTACAATTTCTCTAAAACTACATCCATCTACCCTGAACCAAAAAGACACACATATTAATGATCATGAATGTGTCCGCATTAGCAAAACCATAGTGTTGACCTGTTCATTAAAACAGGAGCTCACGATCCAACTAACTGAGTTTTCAAAGCATTCCCTGGCTGTGTCGTTTTCTGCTGGCGCAAAGCACATTTCTTAATTTCCATTGATTGAGGAAGATTGACAAGAAAGAGCAGAGCTGCAGAACAATATTTTTTTCTCTTTTCTGTCAGGCTTAAGGCCTTAAAGACGTGCAGCATGTGATATGTGAAAAGAGAGAAAGAGAGAGACAGAGAGATCTTTTTATCTCTCTTCCACTCGCTGACCTCCAGATGGAATCAGGGAGCTGTCGTGGAGCACAGTGCCCAAAGAGGGCAGAGGTTTCCTGGGCTACCTTTTCACGGCGTGCACCCTCCAACCACAGTCCCCTCGCGGGAATGAAAGAGGAGAGACAGATGAAAGCAGCAAAGAGGGGATGACTCCCCTGATCCCCCTCCTGTCTTCTCCGTCACCCACCCGGAGGAAAATTTAATAAAGTCCACATACCAAGAGCCAAACAAGAGAGAGATGAGAACACATGAAAGGAGAGATGGAGAGATGGAGAGAGGAGGAGATGGAGGGGTGGCAGTGATGACTGACCCCTCTCCCACGGTGTCATCTCTGACCTTCAAAATAGCCAGAGAGCATTGAACCCAAGGAGGCAGGATGAAACACAGAGATGCCACACACAAACACAAACAGCACTGACAGAAAAATAGAGCCTGTGCACCGACACACTCGCAAAAAACACACACACATACTGCTGACACAAGCACACTCCCTCACACTCACACAGGTATGCACACATTTATTTTAGTTCAGCATCAATTTCGGCAAAATTGGTCGGCGGATTATATGCCAATTTCAAAAATAGGAATTGAAAAATATGCCTGTGATTCCGGAGAGAATGAGCTCTATTCATAAAGGTACAAGAAAGCAAGAGTCATGGGATCAGCAACAGACTGAGAAATTCACACACACACCCACACCACACACACACCCACACACACACACATACACAGCGTATGGCCTGAGTGACTGTGACCTTGAGGGAGGATTTGGCGAGAGTGTGAGGAGGGGGTGCTACGGGGGGAAACAAAGTGGGCCATGTTGGCATCATGGGCTACTCAGACGGAGACACACACAGAGCAAACAGTGTTAGCTTTGGTAACATTAATGTGTCCTCTTTCATAGATGATTACTCCCAGCAGGAGAGGGGGCATCTCTTTAATGACAATGTCTTTCACACCCAAACACTCCCACCAGACAGGAGGGAGGGAGGGGGGGGTTAAGGAGGGAGGAAAGCAAGAGTCGAGGATACAAGACACAAGGAAGTGAGGGAGAAGGAGGAAGAGAAGGAAGGGAAAAAGGGAGGGAAAGTACAGTCCGGAAAAACAGGACATGGGTGCATTAAATATTGGCAACACACAAGCAAGATTAGTGAAAAGTTAAAAGGACAAAGGTGACGCTGACGGTGGGAAAAGTTTAGAAGGAAGGAAATTAGTAAATAATGTTAATAAGGTTGTCTATGTGTTCGTGTGTGCAGAGGAAGGCAATGTGTTTGTCAATTGCCAGCTAACAGATGGTGTCTAATCTATGGAGGGCATCCCCACCCCCTCTTGGGATCTAAGGACCCCAAGTGGTGCTCACAGTCATCAACCACCGATGGACTTCCTCGCTAAAAAGGACAACACCCACATGACTCATGCATTCAAACATGACACATCAAACTGGGAGTGCTCCGATACCATTCTTTCCTTTAACGATTGAGATACCTGAACTTTTTACAGAGTACGGAAAAACTAAAATAAATGTAGTTTGACAGATTTTCAACCGAGTAGAATATTGAGAAAAAATTTGGCATTTTGCTAGCTCTGGCTAACGTGATATGCTGTACTGCACATGTGCAACAGAGATGAGAAAGAAACGAGATGGCTCGCTCTTTAGCTACTTTTCATCGTCACGTTGAGCCATGTGGGATGTATGTTTTGGAAGCGAGTGACACGTGTTGTTGTTGTTGTTGTTCCTGTTTAGCATAAATTAGCTGATAAATTATAGAGTAATGTGACATTGAATCCGTGCATACAAACATAAATCATGTATCTAGCCATGTGAATAGTTTTGGCTTTTAGATTTCATGTCCCAGTTACTCTGGAAAATCCACAGAATAAGATTTCAGCATGTTTTTATTGGAACTATTTTATACAAGAGAAATAGTGCCTATGAAAACTCTTTCTGGGTTTATGGATTATCCAGTTGCTGAGTGGGTGGGAGGCAGTGGGTGAAGGCAGAAGTCTGAGAAAAGGATAACTCAAACCCACTAAAATGAAAACTTTTTGCATGACTAGATACAACTACAGGTAAATGTTTTTGAAATTTCGGTGAACTGACCCTTTGACTTCGAGGTTAATTCACTTTCCCACGGAGGTAATTCCAGGGGCGAATTTTCTTCCGAATCAAATCACTAAAAAAACATTATTGCCATCAAATGGCTGTCATATCCAATCTGTCACAGAATAAACTCCTTTGGCAGACACTTTTATGCTGGCCAAATTCTGATGAATGAGCAGGTGAGGGTGCAACATCAAGAGCACTCAGCGCTGAACACTGGCTGTCAAATCTGCGACTTCTCATTTATGGCGTCATCTCTCTAACAGCACGGCTGCCTGTCTGCCCTTATGAAAGAATATAGGGAACGCAGTTGCAGCATGCATGGTGGTTGAATACAATATAAAGTGAATTAACCTAAACCACTGATGCATGCTCAGACACATATGCACACATCCCCCTCCCAAAGCACTCACACACAGCATAATGTCTACGTGGCTTTGCATGGTGTCTGTCTGGCGTAGCCCCCAGTGCTGATGCTGCTGCGACAGCTGTCTGAATCAGCAACATCCAACATTGACTGACCGACTGGGGAAGCTACAGCCAAGCGGGAGCCGAGGGTGGAGGTGCGTGTGCTCGCGCGAGCATGGAAATGTAAATGCATCTTCCTCTGTGTTTGTACACGTACGCGACTGCTCGGGCCGCTGCGGGTGTGCCATGGAGTGACCTGTGTGATGTGTGCGCATGAATGTGAAAAAAAGAAGGGAAGAAAACGAGAGGAAGGAACCATGTGGGATGAATTAGGAATTTCTCTTTAAAAAATGGAGTTCTTGAAGGCCCGACGAAAACCTTGGTGTGAACAAAGGGGAACTGTTAGGCACACCGCCCCCCTTGGGCCGCCCGGTTCTGTGACAAGCAGTGAATCAGAGGCCATTCACTTGGTAATACACAGAAATAAGAGGCCTAAATTACTCAGCAATGCCACCTTGTCAAATTTAAAAGAAATTATGCCGAATGTCTAAGGGTAACCTATTCTATTATTTTTCTAGCCAAGGAGGAAGGTATTTTTTATCTACCAGGAATATTCTCCTAACACTGTGTTGATGATGTGCGTCATTGACACACCTATTGTTCCCAATAGGTGTGTCTATTTAATTGTGTGTACTGTACACAGATATGGGTGTATCTACCTGGTGGTGTTGCTGTGCCAAATGTTTGCGTAACTAAACGTCACGCTCACCTGACCATTGCACGACACATGATTCATGGCACGAGTACACACATTGCATTTTGATCGCAGAGCAGCGGTGACTCAATGAAGGTGAATGAGGTCCTCGTCGCTTCAAAGGGTCCATTTCTCACAGATATGGGTCATTCTATCTCACTGTGTTTTTTTCCTCTAGCACCCTTTTTTAAATTCAGTCCATATAAGAGGGCACTTTACACTATTAAACCCTCCCCCACCCCGCCCCCACGGCAGCACACTGGTGTCTGATCTGGAGACGCAGGTCATTTGTCATCAGAGAGGGGAGCTCGAGGAAACAGCAAGCCCAGCATGGGAGCTCCACACTGGGCCTGACAGCTCTCGATGCCGCTCTACAGAAATCGCTGAACGCAGTCAAAAGTAGTCAAGTAGCAGCCAGAGAAGAGAAGCGAGAGAGAGAGACAGGGACGGAGAAGTGGTGTCAGTGTGTTTTCCCACTGTGTGACGGCCCTTCTCCCTGATCGCTCCACTGTGAAGGGTCTGCATGTGTTTCAGGGGCTTACATGAGCTCGCCTGCCTCGGTTTTCTCTTAGGACGGAGCTCGGCTGGGGACAAAGAGAAGGTTAAAGCGTAGGGGGACAGCAGATGGAGTGAGCTCTGGATATATAGTGTAACCTGCACACACAAAAATGCACATGCACTTACGCCCACGCGCAATATCAACACATGGCAAAGGGGGGTCAAGCTGGGGAGTGTCCTACTCTGCAGTGCGTGCTCGCTGTGGCTGACCCCACGGGAACCGATATCGCTCTCATTACCTGCACACGCACATGCAACGCACACACAAACACGCAATCAGACTCTCATTATAAGCCGTTTGGCGTTGGAGGAGGAGGAGGAGGCAAAGAGGAGAAGGGGGTGCACCGTAAATGCATTTGCAGTCTCTTAACTTTCTCACCCGTCTGCATTACATCTTTGCATCGATGAGAGGAAGGAGAGGAGGCACGTAATCTGAATGAAATAATCAAGGCGGTGGGTGTAGAGAGTGTGTGGACTAGAAGAGGTGGTTGAGGAAAGACACAGGGATAAAAAAAAACGGAGAGCACGACAGGCTGAGAAAACGGGTAAAGAGAGGATGAGGGACAAGAGGACACTTGGCTTAAGAATAGCCGACCCCCGCTGTGACACTGTTACAGCGTGCGCTCGTATTGTATCCCGGTGAACATGCAGATATACTGTATTGATTTGGGCTGTGAGGGGTAGGCAATGGCAGGGGGGGAAATCAATTGCTTCTGCTTTAATGGCAGGCTGAAAAAGAGGAAGTAAAAAGAAACAGAGAGAGGAGAGAGAGAGAGAGAGAGAGAGAGAGAAAAAAAAGGAGAAGAAATAAAATAGATGAGTGTTGGTCAGTGAACCCAGCCGGTTGGTTGGAGCCAGCCTGTTTACGGTGCACCTACTTTCTCTGCACCCTCGCCTCCGCCCACACTCCTCGCTCCTTTTTGTCGCTGGATGCTCTGGTCAGCACATTTGGTCCTCTTTGTCTGCAGAACCTTCACCTCAACCTCCTTCTGTTGTCAATAACTGTGTTGCTACCAAGGGTGGGTGGAAAGGCACCGAGCACACACACACACACACACACACACACACACACAGAAACACACACTAGTAGACATGGATACAGACAGGTGCACAAATTCACATCAAATCCAGTCTCAATTAGGTTGGAAGTCATTAGAATGCCATTTTCTGTGGCACCAAATGACAGAAGTGTGTGTGTGTCTGTGTGTGTATGTGTGAGCGTACAGTATAGGAGTCTGTCTACAAGCTGTGTGTGTGTGTGTGTCTCTATGTAGAGTTCAAAACATTGCGTGCCAAGAATCATCCAGGGAGATCTTTATGTGGGCCCACCACGTGACCCAGCCCTACCCCGGCCTACATCGACAGCATAAGCCAGACATCGACCACTTATCTACCGGCCGCCACCCTCCTCCTCCTCCTCCTCCTCCTCCCCCTCCCCACACCCTCTTCACAGGACCAAGCAAGCGTGAGAGAAGGGCTGGCGATAGACACGAAATGTGGCACGAAATGCAGAAAGGGAGCCCCCTCAGACACACACATAAGAGTGGAGCACACAGACGTCTCAGCCTTCCAGCCAAGCCTACAGTGTGGTTAACTTCTGGCATGCCATGCAGGACCAGAGGCAGCTGTTCTTAAGAGAGACGCCATGGCTGGATGGAAAAACTCTTCCCGGTGTCAAAGCAACCAAGAGGACTATTCCACTTGCGTCTAAAATGTCCAGAATAGCACAGTACGCGCCTATCAAACTCAAATACTTTGTGCACTGAAATACAGTATATACAGTGTGATCTTATTTAATACAAACCATGTAATGAAATGAGCATATTAGCATATTTACTCTTTTTTGGAAAGGTCGCATATTCTATATGGTGTAATCTAAATGATCCTTTGAAGCAAGTTTCAGCCAGATTTTTTAATTCAATTTTTGAATCAGTTCGTCACGCAGTTCTCTCTATACAGATGGCTAATATAATAATAGGAAAGTTACATATTTATGTGTGCGGGTGGGTTTGGATAACCTTTAAATCTGCAGGACACGGGTGATCTCCTGCTACTCTCAAACACGTCCTCCTGACCTTCCAATTAGAGCTCACTACCCAACAGCGGCAACACACTAAATCTCCCCCAGGCTGCAGGTTTTGGACATTGGTATAAAACAGCCCGCCATAAAATCATTACTGGGCTGTAAAACACTGGAAAAAATCACAATTAAAAGACCAACAGAGACACAGAAAAAACAAAGCCAGGAGGGGAGGAATTACTCTGTGTCCAGATATGTGGAAGGAAAACATTTGCACAACAGACACGATGACGCACACAATTCTACCGGGAGATCAACATGCAGAAAAAGTACCGTCTTCTCGATGGGTTTCAAGGGCAAGAATAGAAGAAAAATAAATGACATTATCTCTGAGATATAAACTCCTATTCTAATAATGGACGTGTTTATGCACAAATCCATATAATAAGCCACGACAAGCAAATAATACCACATCAATCACAAATCAATTGCCTTTTCTCAAATTGTCATACATCACGCTGTGCTCTGTGAGCAAATAAACATATGGCTAATCGGAGCTTCGCTGTGACATTTAATTAATTGGCTGTTTACGTGAAAAGCTGCCCATAAATAACACATGTTCAGACAAATGTATCAAAAAGACAGTAGATCATCCTCCGATCAGTCGTGTGGGTATTTAAACTAAATGCCAGCCGGCAGATTAGCAGTGGCATTTCCTGATGAGACTTTTTTCCTTGATAATACACTAATTAGGTCTAGAAAATTATTAACTCCTGTGTTGCAAGGGGAGAAGTACATTTCTGTTGCATTGCTGCAGTATGTATCTACATAAAGCCATATAGAATAATTGCACAGCTAACATGTAAATGTGCAAATGTAAAACCATTAGCGGGGCAATTAATGGTGGAATGGGATGATGACACATCTAAGTGCTGTACAATCTAATTAGTGATAGCTTAATAAGTCATTGTATCATATAAATTACATTACATTGATGACGATGGGGAGGGGGCTTGTTTCAGACGGAGCACGTAAAAGGTCACAGAGGAATGATTTATCAGCCACATCGGTTTGGCGTCAGAAATCGTCAACTAAAATTCAAAGTGAAACTGTAGCGCTTTGAAATCAGAGTCTGAATGCAGATCTGAGACAGTCCAAGTCCACTGTGGGAGGAGGGTTCTCTCAATAAACTTCACAGTGAGACAGGAAAGGGTCTAATTCATACCTGCTAGCGCCAATAGCATTGAAGCAATGCCCCGATGAGTCGAGCTGTAATAAATAAATAAGCTCAACGACACAGACTGGCCACATTTACGTGTTCTGGGTGACCGGTAATGTATTTCACAAGGAGACCAAGCCACCATTGTTTCCACGCCACAGAGCAGCAACGTTGTTTACTTAAAATTGTGTTGATTATTGAAGTTTTCCTTTAATTAAAATTTGTATCTCAGTTGGGATATCTAAAAAACGAATTTGTCGCATATAAAAAGAATAATTGCAATCAAAAGCATTCTGGCCCCTTTCAATTTCTCTTTTAATAAGATACAGGCCAGTCCCTTAAGAATTTAAGCACTACAAAATATAAAAGCATTCATTCTAGGGAATGACTGCAAAAAAACAGCTCAATGCAGCATGGAGCCTGTAGGAAGAAAACAATAAAACAAATCAATGGTAAGCTTGTAAATGCTGCAATTTTAGTTTGAAAAGGAGAGTCCCAATTGGAAAGAACTGGATAAGTCCGCGATTAACAGGCCCTCTTTCACTTATCGATCCACATTTATTACTTTTAAATGCGGGTAATTGGGGAGAGTTTGGTGCAATCTCTGTCTGCATCTTTATAGAATGGCTCCAGTAGGTGTATGGGCCTTAAGTGCGCTCGTAAATTGGTTTTATGAGTTTCTGAGACATATCGCTACTAATGTTTCCACTCGACGGTTTTATAGCCACATTGCAGCGACTCTGGTGAAAGATACTTTCTAATATATTGCAAAAGTGATGTTGACTAAAAAAATATACATATCTCGGACGTGGAGCTTGTTTGGCACTGCTACTTAAGTCCTTGTTTTAAAAAAATTAAAGAGCAAAGAATATTTCCTCGGTATATTTCAGTAAAAATTATAGCATGCATACATGTAAAAACAGTAGTAATTGAAGTAATTGAGCAAATTATTTACTTTTATTGTGTTCAGAGGAGGAAATCACAGAATTAATCCGCAGAATCAAGAACAGCATGTAATACTGCTGTGATACTATTTGTGTGTGCGTGTCTCTGAGGGAGCATTAGCACACACACTGTGTACAACTCCCTGTATTATTCTCCAGATGTTCTCTTTCACAGCTCCGTCAAAAGACTACCTTCTATTTTCCATCATCCCGGCTCCACCTACTCGCACCATCCGATCCCTCTATCAAAGCAGGCCACTTTGCCAAACATGATCCCCGCCTGTTGTGTGTTGGTTTGGTTTCGAGAAGCGGATTAAACAGTTTCCCACCAACTCTCTGATGTGGACCTTATCTCAGGTTTCCTTGACACTGGCAGTGCTGTGGTGTTATTAGGAGCTAAAGGGCTTTGTTATGGAGCACAAAAGGCAGAGCTAGGCAGCAGTTAGTACGGCTTTGTTAAGGGTCAGAGAGGTGTTAAATAGACTACACCTGTGGCTGTGTTAACACCTTCACCTGAGAATTTCAAACTTCCACGGAGCGGTGTTGCGTTCAAGGGAGGGAGCTCACAAAAACCGGCAGAAATATCAAACCAAATTGAAAATAATGTAGGAATGAACCATTTGAGGAATTAGGCGAAGATGATGATATGCAATGGCAGGTTACTTTAAATGAAATATGCAACAGAAAGCATTTTTTCTATTTCCAAGAGTGGAGTATTGTAGTCTGTAAGCATATTTAAAAGGTTGTTTCACTCAATTTCCCAATAGATGGCCTCTCTTTACTTTTGGAACAGCGCCAATCACGCTCTCCTCCGGAGGCTGCTGTTTATCGATCATTGTATCGCGTGGTTGTAATGTGATGTCCATGCCTCTCTTACCTGCCTGAGCAAGCAGGCAGTGAAAAAGAAAAACGTGCTGGATTAGGTCCAAAGGAAAACCAAACCTGTGAGTAGAAATCTACTGTTCAGATACCAGTTGGGATTACTCCTCCTCAGTCCTTTCAAAGACAAAAACAAACTTTTTTTTCATTCACATATCAAATTGAATTCAATTTCAAAAAGCATATTTGCCCACAGTGGAGCCTCGGAGTAACTTTGGGGGAAAAACAGACCACATTCTGGGCCGGCTCAGTGTCAGGCCTTGTTACTCTGGATCCCCATCTCCTCTCCCTCCCTCCTCCTTTCATCCCCCTCTTATCCCCCTCTCCTCTAGACTAGTCTGGCTGCTTTACACACGCGATCCTCACGCTAGCTGGACCTAAGCCCCGTAAAGGCTAACACAAGCTCGGTGTAAAAAAACTCCTATAGGGGCCCACCTCCACCCCTCTCACCCCCTCGCCACCCCACCAGTCCCCCTCTTCCCTCCTTGTGCTGCCTGACTACACTTTCGCTTTGCATTACTTCTGCTATTCTAACTTTTCCACTCCTGAGCACTATCAATTATGCACTAGAATAACAGTGGGGCCCGGCTCGGCAGCAGGACATAAAGGCCGATTATGAGTGTGAATAATTCAGCCATCTTCGTGCCATGTTCCTCTTACCAGTGATACAGGCAGGAAAAGGCTTTGCTGCTAATGTACGACGGCAGACGCAATCTGACCTGGTCTTAATGTGAGGACAGCTCTCTACATTCCCAGAGAGAGGAGCCGATGGAGAGCTGGAGAGGACATGAAAAGTGTGGCTGCGCTGCATTATTAAAGCAGCCGGGAGCCAGATGTCACTCAGATTGACGAGGCTGACACTATCACGGAATCGCAGACTGACACCTGTCAATCTGTTAATGAGAAAAGTGGGAATGCAGGGCCAAATTCATCATGGAACGCATGTTATTCATCTTTTTAAACAACATATGGAAAGAACAAAAAAGTTATGAACAAAAAAAAAAAAAAAAAAATCCCCAAAAACTAATCTTCAGAGCAGACAAAGAGACCAAACTCCCATAGAGTAAATGTTGAACCAGCCACCATGGATGCTTTGGGTTCAGGTCGTACGAGCCAGACTAGCAGATAACCTTCCATCACATTCACGCTCAAAACATGTCTACCTTGACTTCATTTTTCATGAATTGCGTGCAGAGGTTTGCAAGTACTACTCTTCTTAGAGATCACAAACAGTAATGAATATTTCATCACTCCACCCACAGCCAGGCACGCACTCTAATCCAATGTGAGAAATACGATGCATCTCTTTTCCCACAGGCTAATAATCTACTTCAACTCGGTACCTAATGAAAAATAATACCACCGAAACATCTGCAAATTGTCAGGCCATAGAAGTTTTAATGAAAAGAAGGAAACATTTCTGAAGCTAAACCAAAATTGCTCTCAAACTCTCAAATCCATTAAATTTGATTGGGGAAAAAATATATTAAAGTGTAACTTTACCCCCAGGTCTAAGCCTAACTACACCCACTGCAATTTAAAAAAAAAATCCAAATAAGTGGGCAAGAGTCTATGGTTGGGAAAGGTGTGTACATATCCCATGGCCCCTGATTAGAGGGGCCATGAGATATATAAAAAACATTATTTTTTATATAAATCTCATTACGTAGAAAAGTTACAACTGGTCAAATCTCTCTCAGCATTGGCCTTGCGAGGTCCAGGCCTGATTTAAAACAGAAGCCAAGACTCCCATAGAAAAGAGAGTTTAAATCTCAATGGGACCCAAAATAAAGTTTAAATAATTCAATTAAAAAATAAAATAAAAGATGGCAAATTGAGCAATTTTTAACCCATGAAATGAAATTAAGAAATGTCTTAACATGAATATTACCACCAGCATTAATGTATTTCATCACAGTACAGTCATATCATTTAGTTTACAGCTCAAAAATCACATTTAAGTATGGAGTACCCCTTTTATTAATATCTATTTGAAGAAAACTTAAACTTAAAATTAGGGAGTAAAAATTCAATGTAAAAATAAATTATTTTATTTTTTACTGAAATACAAAAATGTATTGGATTGCATTTTACTGTAAAATGTTATTTTGTCGACCAGGACATATAATTATTAAGTAAAAGAAGAAAAATTATATTTGTTACACAATTTTGAATATTTCACTCAACACAATGGGAATTTATTTTATAATAGCAGATGCTACATTTTGTGATCAATTTGTTACTTTTTTGTTGGTAATAATGAGTCAAGATTTATATGAATTAGAATACTAGCTCAACTAGGCATACGTCCTTCTGCTGGATGACCAAGACTGTATCTCACATGCCGCCTGCCATTATTGTTTCCACGAACCAGAGCAGCGAAAAGTGTTTCAATATAAACAATCTAACTTTTTGAAATGTTTGCTTCAATGACGAAATGCTTGTAGGAACCACGAATAATGACAGAGAATCTCACACAAAATGTTATAAAAATGTCAAAAGGCACATTAAACTAAAAACAGCCAGTCCAAATGCGCTGTAATTTCTTGATAAAAAAAAAAAGCCACTTCACTCCCTCAGTTTTTTCTTATTCGTGCTTCCGTTTGCCATGCACGCTCTAATCCTGGCTGGAATGTCTCCGGTCGTGGAGTCCTGCAGCCCTGAGGAACAGAACAGCAGGTGAAACTGAACTCTCTGAGGACTTGTCCCGCCTCCCAGCTACTCCAGTAGTTCTACTATTATAGTTTAGACCCTCTCTTAAACAATAGCCCATATACATTCTGAAGCAGGAATGTAAAAAACGACATTTAAAAATTCTAATCAATCCCATTACATTTTCCAGTGTATTTTGCTAAACAAACTGGTATTCTAAAATGTCTGTATTCATTTATCCTGTAACTGACCACTGATATCTGAACCTTTTGAATTATTGGTAGATTATTAGAGATAATAGATTATTTAATTTGCCTATGAAGGTTATCCTGGCTAAGTAGCTTTAATCACTTAATAATACTATTTTTTTTTTTTTACTTTGAACATTTCAAATCAAAAACTGATTCAACATTGCTTCCATATCTACCTCTTTTTTTTTGTCTGCTGGTGCCTCATTTTAGTTTTTTTTGGTTTTTGCCATGTTTTATCACACACACACACACACACACACACACACACACACACACACACACACACACACACACACACACACACACACACACACACACACACACACACACACACACACACACACACTGTGGCTCTTGCCTCCCTATCTTGGAGGTGAAGGCTTAAGTACAAACAGGGAGGGGGTTAGAGTGGTGCATTTTTTTAAAGAAAAGATTTAAAAAAAAGAAAAACAGACAGAGAAAAAGGGGGAATGAGATAGAGAGTCCAGGCGACTGTCAGTCAAGTGCTGCAGCCACAACATTGAACCTAAAGCTGACAGTGGGCTTGCTGGGTCACCTCAGCAGGACCCCCAGAGCCAAAACACATGGACAGTACAGTTAAAGATCTGATAATCTCTGAGACAGGAGAGAGGACGGGAGGGAGGATGGGAGGAAGAAAGAGAGGGCAATATGGCACCAAGAGCAAAAGAGCGGGAGGAAACCGACTGGCCTATATTCCGGGGGTTACTTGGCGGGAGGAAGAACAGCGGGGGGAGTTTGGGACAAAGGAGGGAGATATCGAGGGGGAAAAAAATGATATTGGTCAAATTCACAGATGCACTCGCTTCTCAAACCGTCCACAAGCCAAGTAAGAACCCAAAATCATGAAACCTTCACATCATCACCTCGCCATTCACAAGGAAAGTTGGTGATTTCCTCTTCAATCAATCTAGTTAAGTGATGTTTTGGTTTTCAAAGGGCAACAGTGAGATTAAAGACATTAAAAACCTTTTGTATGCATGACAATGGTGAAAGAAGGGGGAAAAAACACATAGTGCATGAGGATGTAGCCATAGGCAGCGCTCATCACCTCTGTTTATCCGGAGGGCTTAGGCCACTTTGGGGACTCCCCTTAAGTCTCACTTATCTCATTAGACCCTTAAAACTGATTAATATGAATGCCAGCAGAGGCCAGCTCAAGGCATTCTTAAGAAAGGAGGGAAGGAGGAGAAGAGAAGAGAGGGATGGGGGGTTGCGGGGGGGGGGGGTTAGAGGAAGGAGGGGTTTGTGTCTCTGGACAATGAGCTGATGGCTTTTTAAGCCTCTCAGTGGCTCTGGGTTAATACCCAGGGCTGCAGTCATGGGATAGGCCCCGGTTCAAAGGCTGCTGCACTCCGAGGCTCACTGCACGCTGATTTAGAGGAAGAAAATAAACAAGTAGAATAAATACCACATCTCCTGCAACTTGAACCTCACTTAAGAAATAATGAACTGCCCGCTCAAACCTGTGTGTTTGTGTGTGTGTTTGTCTGTGTGTGCCTGTCGGTCTATGTTCTTTAGGGTGTCATATTTGGTTTTGTGGGATAATGTTTGGAGTAAGCCAGACCAGTCAAAGCTGGGCTCAGATGAGAGGAGAGGGTGAAGATGGGATTTATCACACATTCAGGGGCTCAATCGTTCTCCCCTTCAGGGGAAAAATACACACTCGGAACAGTTTGAAACAAGAATACCAACCACAGCACGTTAACAAAGACCGCCGCGCACACAATGTAACTTCACGAAATGGGAAAACTATGAATCGGCTCTCAGAGGAGCAGGCTCAGAGAATTGGGTCAAGAATAGTGCTGTGCTCTGCTGTAGTAACGGGTTTGTGTTTCTGCTGCTTCATTAAAGAGGGCCTCCGTGCAGAGGTCGGCTCAGGATAACCACGCACGCACACATTTACTACAGTGACCGAATAACTACGCAAACGTGCACATCATTGCCCGCAAACACACAGACATGCCCGTATGTAAGCACACAGACGAGGAGACCCACAAACACTCGCTCGTCTCGACATCAAACCAAGATTCATCTGAAAAAGTCAGACTCAGTTCTGAGTTATGCATTTTTAAACATGATTCATTATCTGCTTGATCCGGGGATCTTCTTAGGGCTCAGATCAGACGAGCATTGTATGCCCAATAAAAGGCTTGGATCCGAAAAAGTAGATCTGAAACGGAGATTTTTCATGCCAAAGTAGTAGCTGATGAAGTTCAGTTTAGCTGATTTTACATTTTGACACGAGACTTTTAATATATAATGCACTAAGTTTAACAAAAATGTTATTTAGCAATATATTTTAAGTCAAACCCCCATCCTTATAAGATTGAGTGAGAAAGAGTCAAACACAAACACCAAGAGATTTGTGACAAAATGAGATATCCACCATTTGAATTACAATCATGCATAATTATGGACATTATTCATCACAATGAAGGGAACGCATCGTTTTATGACCTTCGCTTGGTAAGTAGATCTACTGCTGGGGACAAAAACAGCACATTCTTATTGCGCCAATTTGTCTCCACAGCAGATGTATAGCATTTTGGAACCAAACCCACCATTAAGCCGCCACATTACGCGCACCCTGGCATTCCGACTGTGATGCACGCACTTCGGTGGGGAAATGCACTTTCAAGGGCACAGTGGGCAACGTGTCACAGTAGTTAAGACCACGATGCAACTAAGCGTCACAGCAACCAACCCCCGAGTAAACACAGGCCTGCGTGTGTGTTTGTGTGTGTGTGTGTGCGTGGGAGTCTTCAGTGTCAGGGGGAAACAAAAGCAGGGGTTTAAACCTGAGCGGGCTTAATCCTGTCTCTGTAGAAAATAGCCCCAGTGTCACTAAATCCGGACCGCAAAGACGACACCTCCTCAGGGTGAAGACCTGGAGAGTCTGTCCCCCTGGAGAACCACCACCAACCAACCCCGCTCACCACCAGGGAGACGGAGAGACAGCCAGCGAGCAGCATGCATCTTTAAACCTTGGCAAGGACAGACAAGCTGGGAGAGGGGGGAGCTGATGAGCTGAATGGTGTGGAGGGAGGCAGATGAGAGAGGATGGATAAGGCTAGTTGGAAATGAGGGAAACTGCCACCTCTTCCTTTCCACACACTGTGTCACTCCCAGGCCAATACACGACTCTCCCCTCGTGTCTGGCACTCACGTTACACTCCTCCTCTCCTTTTTTTTTTTTTTTTTCTGTCCGAAAGCGCACTACAACTTCAGCTGTGCACTCTCCCTTTTTTCCCTGAGCCATTCACACCATTCTCCCTCGCTCCTCTCCTCTGCCCTCCCTTCTTTTTTCCTCCCTCTTTCTCTCTCTCCGTTTAAAGCGCATGCATTACTTTCGGCCTCGGCTGTGTGGAGTGGACAGACAGAGAGCAGAACAATGGCTGCCTTTCAGTCTCACGGCCTAGCGTTGGGGGGTTGGGTGGGGTGGGGGGTGGCGGGGCATTGGCTGCTCGTATTTTTCTCTACTGTCAATTCAAACGGGGCTAACGCAGCTAGCTTATTATTGGCACGTCTGTCTCGCGACACAACGGTAGACTGAACGTTGTGAAAGCAGCATTCTTTGTTCAGTTATATTTATGTCCTTGGGAAATTGTGGCAGCTCTTTACAAAGGCGGTGTTCATATTAAAATTAAGGCCAGGGAAACAATTAGCGCTTTCACCTTTTCACGACTTTGCCAACGCAAGTGAAGAAACGCCAAACGAAAAAAACGCCAAACGAAAAAACACAAGAGGCCATCCATGGATACGCGCCACGCAGGTGAGGAGGTGATAACATCAACTCTGGCTAAAAGCAGCACTTTATGACTTCTGAATATTCTATTTTTGGATAAACGTTTGGAAATAACCCAAGTAGATTGACTGAATTCTGAAGGGAAAGCAGACCACACAACTGTACAGTCCCTCTGTGTGTTTCTCAGTCTGTCTGTGAAGACGAATTACCTCATGAGTCATTTACAACCGGCTACAACCCGTCAATTAGGTCTTTATTCACAAGCTGGAGATGTGTTCTCTTCTGGGATCTATTCTCCACACTGCTGCCCAGCTAGAAAAACATCCAGTCACTCCCCCGCAGCCCCCCAAGTTAAATAAGGAAAACGGCAGTGTAAGGTCCGAAGTCAGCCTACCATGAAAGGAATTATCTGTGGAAAATGTGTCTGGCAAAAAAACCGAACGGTCTCAATCGTTCCCGTCACATTTTCCAGCTGAATAGTGTACGGTGACAGCGAGAGAAAACATTTTTTGAAACCCATCAGTCGTTTTTTGGCCTTTACACGCTGGTGTACAGTTCCCGTTAAATATAATATGACGTTGACAGTAAATGAGTATAAGGAGGTCAAATCAACCAAAGCAGAGAGAGCTGGTTTAAATCAAGCAAATGTATGTCGCTTTCACTCAAAACTGTACACTTGAAATGCTCAGAGGGCACAAGAGGGTATCAGACCTCTCTCAGTAGCGCCCCTTTCTGGTCAGGGGTGATAGATCAACCAAGCGTTACTACAGTAACAGCTGCTTCTGAGCCTCCATCTTACAGAGGAGCTGAAGAAGGATATGGTAGCGCCATTTTCAGCCATGAACGAGGACTTATCACACACAATAGTGAGATTCATGGAGTGGCGTTTCGACCCTTAATGGACCGGCAGCAGTCCTGTATACCCTTTAATCACTATTTATGAGGTCTTAGGTTGAAATACAAGATATTCAGATATGGGAGCTAAATAAACATCACAGCAAAGTAGTTAATTATCTTTCTCTGTCTACTTTGTTCACATCAACTGCAAACCTACTCAGGTGTTCGCAGTAAAAAATACAACTTTGGACAGGCAGATCTGTACCAGCAGATTCTCTGGGGTGGCATAAAGTAACTTTAGGAAAAATAAAGAAACATTCGATGGGGGGGAAACTTCCCACAACTTTGACATTTAGAGTGAAACTGAGACGGTGAGAGCAGGGATAGAGAGAAAAATTTCCCCCCGAATAAACAAACACATGCATCTAGTGGCAAGCGACGAGCAAAAATTGGAAAAATGTAATTTTCAATGAGTTTTCCTGCACAAGCTGGTTAATACTTTATTGTTTCCAAGTAGAGCTCTACGAAGAGTTCCCCCTGAAAGCCACGGGGCTGAACGAGGGCTAAAAGACAGATCGCTCGGCTGATAGCAGTGTTTCAGCACTCCAGCTGACCTTGGAGTGATTACTCTGAAAACAAAAACCTGGACATTAAAACCTGGTTCCCCAGGCAAGGGAGGGAAACATGTGCAACTGAAGTGAAGCTGCCATTCAACACTGTCCATTTCTGTCAGTATAATAAGAGTCTGCCCTTTGGTGGATAAACAAACATTTATCGTGGTGCTGGTATTTATAAGCACCAATTCAACACCGATAACCTTGGTCAGGTTATGAAAAATATGTATCTAATCATTAACAAACACAGGTTTTCTAAGGCTTTGCACAGATGAATTAATCACCAAAATGAAGGTCAAAAAATATTTTTAAAAATGTTCAAAAGAATCTGCAAGGCATAATTCAAAAACATACAATTTCTTACAGTATTTATTAAATTACAAAACCAAAGTAATAAACCCTAATGGAGAAAAACATATTTTTACTGAAATAATAAATCTATAAATTATTTGTATAAATAAATCAATATAAATTTTATATATATATATATATATATATATATATATATATATATATATATATATATATATATATATATATATTGTATATAAAAAAAGGGAGGTTGGGAATGTCTTTTTCTATCCAGTTGTAGGCTGCCATTACATTGAATTAGCATTTCCAAGACAACAGCCTGACCACCAGGCACCCCCGGCGACAGGGCTGCTTCTGTCCGCCGCATAGCACCTCCACAAGGGTCACGGCCAGCAGTCCTCCCCCGTTCCACCGCGCGCTGAGGAACAGCTGCTCTGCCAAGCACATTGACTAAGCATTGACTACTGCCTGCTGGGCTCATTTTCTAGTTAATAGAGAAAAAAAAAAACTAATTTAAATGGAAAGTGCATTTACAGGTCTAGTGAGAAAACACAGAGTGCCATTTAAACCTAATAGAAGTATTACATCACACAACACCATCATTTCAGTTTGCTGTTTTTTCCTTGCTAGAATTTTGGGTTTGGTTTTTTTTTCTACATCCTCTGCCTCTCGCTCTTTTCGCGTCCCCCTAATATTCGCTGTCCCCGCAGCCCGGCTAGGTGCTGGTGCTTGCCAATGCCACAGGCGTAAAAGAATGACAGAGCAAGGGGTCATTAACGGGAACTAATCAGCCCTCAGACAGAGAGACGGAGGGAGAGAACGAGAGCCGGGGCGGAGGAGAGGAGAGAGTAAAACACAGCTCCGAGCGAGCCGCTGGAAAAACGATAATGGGGGGACAAGAAAGACTAGCATGGGGTCAAAAACTATCCATTATTGTAATCAAAGGCAACGTAAACTTGATTTAAAAAACACCAGGTTTTAAGAATTGGAATTTTAAATAAAAAGAGAATAGAGACAGATGGGTGTATGGACTAACATTCCACCTCCATGCGTACATGCCTTTGTTAGTGTACAGTCAGCGTTTGTACACACACACACACACACACACACACACACACACACACACAAGCCCAGATTGACATGCCGCTTACTCATGTCCCACTGGTCTGTGACAGGTAATGAGAAGTCCAAGGGAGAAAGATGTAATTATTCTGGTATCTATGAGTCTGAAGGAGAGGAAACAAGCCCTATATGACCTCATGGCTCATTTGGTACGTTGCATTTAGACACACACACACACACACACACACACACGCACGCACTCTAAAACACAAAAACCTGCACAGACAAAGACCAGCCAGACATTACTACTGTGCGCGGGCCTCCAGTTGCAGAAGTTTGGAATAAATACTACACACACAAGGCAGCACACTAGAACTTTCCAGGCTGCTTGTTGAGCTACAATTTAAGCAGCAAAATACAAAATCACCATGACCACAACTGCATCAAACTGCTAATGTTAATGACACCCTCCACTTCAAGGAGAGAGTTGTAGTTACTACTTTGTCATTCACAGGCCAACTTTCCGCTTCGTTATTCCTCGCCGTATGTGTGTGACCTCTCCCTGAGCTCCTCTCAGAGAGTGCCTGACCTCTGCGCGTCTTTCTCCACCATCAACCGCGGAGGGACTCCCGAAATATCTAATTGTATTCATTCATTTTCTGTGCCCCGGCAAGGAGAGACAGACAGAGAGAGGGAGGGAGGGAGGAGGGAGGGAGGGAGAGAGAGAGAGAAAGAGACGGGGAGAGGCAGAGCAGCCGAGAGGCAACACGGGAGAAAGGCGAGGAGGAATATAGGGGAAGAAGAAAGGGCAGAGGATGGGAGAAAGGAAGGGAAGGGCCGTCTCTTCGGCATTACGGCTGGGACCCCATTAGAGCCACTGGCTGTCCCCTCATTAGAATATATACTCACAAGCAAAGACAGTCAGAGGGCAGAAACCAGAGAGAATTGTCTCTGTATGTATCTCAAGCTGAAGGAAGGACAGATAAAACTTCAAGATTTCTATAAACTTTCCCTCAAATCACTTTTTTGAAGAGCTAAATGCTGAAAAGATATGTTAAAGAGAGAGACGTCTGAACAAAAGAGAAAGTAAAGGGGTTTAAAAGTAAACAGTTAGCAAGTTTAATGCTGGAGTTGATACACAACAGTGGACTGAAGCCAACTAGACACCATGGAAATCCCCTCAGCCCCGAACCGTCCGAATCGCCAACAACACAAACAGCCAGCAGAAAGAACTGTGGAAACGCTTACGCAAACTACGATACACTAAACCAATAAACACTAAACTACCGTTTGCTTTTATTTCTGACTGCCGGAAAAGCAAATACAGGAAATTCTAACCTGCAGAAACATTTAGACGACTAAAACTTCCATTTCAGTTTTCTGAGATTCCACATTCAATACTACTGATAGTCTCAGCTGCACCAGTATGTTTTGTCTACCATTGACTCAAAGCCACAGCAGAAGTAGCCCTTTCACTTAATTTTGTCTACATCTAGTTCAAACTTTCTCCATTTTTTTGCAATATCAAATTCTAAACTAATTGTAGGAAACAGGTTTGCGGAAAAGTTTTTTAGTAAAACAGTTTTTTCACTGCTATTTCCATAAATGGATTTTCCATTTCTCTTCGAGCATTTCAGGTGATCAAGAGAGCTGAGCACAACGTATCTCTCACGCTGATGTGAAACGTCCAACTTGGGCACAATGATTTCAGAGCAAAACAGACTTTGTGACAATAACCAAACTCAAACGGCAGCTTTAGTGTGATGGATCATCTCGCTAGGGCAATTTTCAAGTCTGCCGAAGCTGCAGTTTGGTAACGGGGAAGAAAATGAATGGCAACAAAAGGCTTTTTTTTTTTCAGGAGGTAGTAAAAGGAGCTGTGTTCAGACACCAACAATGAAACATCCTTCAAGTTACCCGCTTACATCATTATGACAAACTACATTATATATTTACATTTATTGCCATCATAAAGTAACATGTAATGTTGGCTCAAATGTGCCTGCTCATTATGTGCGTGGGGCGTTCACACAGGGAATTCTTGGAGCAGCCGAACCTTAGGTGCGACTGTGGAGCCAATTTACGTTGCAGTGCCACACCAGCTTTCTACAGTCGCCTAATGCATGAAGAAAGGGACTCAATATTTATTAACTGAGTCATCAATAAGACAAGTTTGCTATCTCTCCGTCTCCTCCCTGTTGTTGTGTTACCTTTCTGGATTCCAGCCTCGAGCCAGAGGGGTGAAAGTCAAACAAACTCTATTTAGAGTAAGTAGAACGGAGTGACCGGTGTTTCGCAGCATTACAGCCTCTGTGAAAACCTGTTTTCTTTTTCCTCGGGCCAGTCAGGCTCAGGAAGCTATCTATTTCTCAGATGTGACTACGGACGCAAAGAGAGCAACAGACAAAACATGCATGCAGCCAAGTGGATCGCAGAGTTCTTTTTTTCTCCCCTCTCTCAGTGTGAGTGTGACAGATCTGAGATTAACAGATTTACTTAAATTTCCTCTTTTCTTTTTTTTTCCTTTACTAAAACTGAGAAAACTTGTCAGCACATCTGGAAAATATCAAGTTAACAGAGCGGCTAGTCAAGTCAAAACTTTTTCGGTCAAAAAGAAATCAAATAAAAAATACAGTCTAATGAAAGTGTATCAACAGTAGGGATCTACATTCAGCTGAAAAAAATTGTGTTTGCCTCTATTGAGGAAAAGCGGTCCATAAATAAACAGCCGGGGCAAGTCAGAGTAAAGACCAAGACCACAACAGTCATGGTCTACGGTATATCAGGCCGAGAATCTGCGCACCCTGCTGGACCGGCCCCGGCTTCAGGAGAGGGCTCGCAGTCAGCCATCCGTTTTCTACCCCTGACCACTAATTGCTTCAAGCAATAAATCATGTTTTGCCGAAACTTCAAACTGAATATAAATAGTTGTGCAACAAATTCAGCTTGTGCTATTAATGGCTTTGTGCGCACTCGGAGGCTAAGCTGTGGATTTTATTCAACAAATACTAAGTGCCGTTGGCAGTTGAGTGAAAGATCTCTGTAAACTCCGGCAGCAGTGTTTAGACTTAATAAGCCGGGGACAAGGCTGTACAGTCTGACTCCACCAGGGACATTGAGTGGGAAACGCCGTCTCGACAAACATGTACACTGAACACTGAATCCAGCCTGTCCGAGCAGAGAGGGGTTTGACTAGAGCGGTATCTGAGAAACTTTTGTTTCAACTTTGCTGAGGTTCTCTAGTGTGGCCAATTTGAGTGAACAGAACATAAAATCTTCAATTCGCTACTAACAGTGCTGAGTCTGATGTCGTTGTCTTTTTATTTATATAGAGGGAAAAGTGAAACGCATACTTATTCCGAAAACATTTCATTATATTTAAATAAACTGTTTGAGTATTAATATTTTGAGAAGGATATACTGCTCACTGATATGCAAAACAAATTTTAGGTAACTTTATCCATTTTAGAATGAGGACGCTGCACACTGTTAAAAGTTTTGCATGGGAAAGTCCATGGTTTCCAGACTACACGTAGTGGAATAAAAAAACTTTCACAGTGTGAAGTAATAACTCTACACTGGGTTTTAAGATCCAGAATTTGTGTGCATTATTCATTATAAATTTCATCAAATCTATCATTTGATCTCTAAAAGCTTGAAATAAACATCCTAACCAATTTAATTGGATTTTTGTTTTTGTTACTTTACAAAGCTCCGAATGTTAACAATCCAACTTTATAATTCTGCACACAGAAATGTTTTATTGAGTTGGCCTCTGAACTTAACTACAATGAACATAATTTTTGCTCAAGGAAACGTTTCCTCACAGAAAAAGTGATTCAAAAAGTATTTGAAAGATTAATACTTCCTAAAAAAAATAAAAAAAAATCCCCATAACATTGCTCAAAGAAGAGTTTGTCATTTTCTATAAATTGTCTGCCGTGGTCTGCCTTTATTATATTCATGAAGCACTCTTTTATGTACTTATAGGTGTGCTGGGACCGCTGCATGACAATAAATTGCATTATGGTAACTTTACTGAATTGGGTGACGGAGCATTTCTAATATTGACTGATAGGCTACATTATATTATCAGTACGAAGCCACGCAGTAAATAACCTCAACACATTACCACATACAAAAACTGTCCCTCTCAATACACAATTGAAGTTTGTCAGTCTGAAGTGAGTCAATGAATGGCCACATTAAACGGACTTTGAGGGGCTTGTTTGGCCGTTTAGCCTCGTAGAGACTAGTCAGATACTGCTGTTAATGGGTCCAGTGGGGTCGTGTAAATAAATAGCTTGAGAAACAACACAAGATCATGCTTTGAACCAGCTAGAATAACTCACAATGAAACGGTCAGTATTGACAGCGGATGCAATAACCACGGGATGGATGTTGTGCCCGGGCCTTATTACGCACGGGTTTGAACCTATAGATTGGTTGGCGCTGATAGTGAGCAGCCACGCATTGGAATTAAGACACAGTGGCGTTTTTACACTCCTGCCCCTTTCCCACGGCTATAGCCTGTACCTACACCGCTACTGGCATTATGCCCTCACTGCGGAGAATAAACACCGATGTGGTCCAGCAAACCTGCGAACCCCGGGGTTCATGCAGATGCGCTGTGGGGATTGGACGGGAGCGTCGCCGACCCTCCGCGGTAAAAAATTGTTAAAAAAAAAAACCCTCCCGGTGTGAGGCCACTTACTTGGCGTTGGTCCGGTTCCAGAAGACGGCGTAGCGGTCGGCCACCACTTTGGAACTGGGCTCCTGGCTAAATACACACATCAACAGCAGCAGGCAGAAGAAGATGAGCATTTCCATTTGCACCATCACTACAGCCAAACTTATGGCACGTATTCCTCTTCAGTGTCGGTCGGTCAGGCGGTCGGTTGGGTTGTACACGGGCGGCGCTTCAACCGGGACAGGTGATGAGCGTCTCATTCACGCGTATGTGGCCGCTGGCGCAGTTTGTGAATGCTAAACAAATACAAATGCGCGCAACGTGGGGAAAAAAGGCGACGGTAGAAAAAAAAAAAAAGCGAGGACGTGACCATTCGAAAGGGGGGGGGGGTGGGGGTGACACTTGTTCGGGATTTAAAGTTGCAAAAAAAAAAAAAAAAAAAAAAAAAAACGACGCGTCACCGTGTCGTCTGTCTGATGTGGGACGATCGTCCAGATGGATCACAGGCTTTTTTTTTGATGTCACGCAGAATCTGCGGCTCTGACAAGATATGTCTCCCACGGACGCGCGCAAACAGCGAGAGCAGCACACAACAAATGCGCAGCACAACAGGCACTGTCTCGGTGGTGTGGTGGTGTTTCCCTCTTGTGCAGGGAGCCGCTGGATGTAGCCTGTGTCAGGGCAAATGACAACACTTCTTCTTACTCCACAGCCGAAAGCGCAGGGGGGGGATTATAGTCAGTCCACAGTGTGATGGAGAAAAGAGAGAGAGAGAGAGAGAGTGGCTCAATGTGTCCAATGACGCCGTGCGGCGCACGTCAGATGTCCATGTTCTCCATGCAACTTTTTAAAGCCATACAGTCAGTCACTGGCAGATGAATGGTGATGTTAGACTCGGTCTTTTGCCTTCGGCGTTAAAATAAAAAAAAGATTGTTATCCTCACTCGGCGAGATACCGGAGATGTCACGGCCGAGGTGGGGAGGAGTCCTTCTCGGTGTCGGAAAGGAGGACGGACAGCGTTGTGTTTTCTCATGCGCTTCTCTCCGCGGAGACGCTCGTTAATGTCCGCATCCCAAAGTGTCGTCCTCATATATAAGTCATCGTGCGACGTGCAGGTTTTTCTAAAAAAAAAGAAAAAGAAGAGGAGGAGGAGGAGGAGGAGAAGAAATAGATCTCACGTTCTCCCATGTGTAGTCTTCCTCGTTCTTGTGTTTGGTTCTGGTTTTTTTAAGACGCCGGGACATGCAGGAAGGTGAGGGCAAAGACAGGCAGGCAGCTCCAGACGCCGACTGAGAGAGTGGGTTTGGTTACGGCGGAGCGGGGGATAGTCCCATTGGTTTGAAATGATTTGAATGGGCGTCACTCGAACAAAGCCAAGCCCCTCCCCCCGCCCAAAACCGAGCTAATTCAATTACCGAGAGGTAGAGCTGGAAGGGGACGGGGCGAAGAGGTGCACAGGACAGGGACCGCTTTTTGGAAACTCCACTGTCAGATCCGACCGATAAGTGCGCACGGCGCTATTTAATTACATGCAAACGGACGCAGCGAAGCACAGAAGACCATGGACTCCAGTTACTCTCTCTTAGTTCAATTGAACTCAATTCAAATTGCTATATATATATATATATATATATATATATATATATATATATATATATATATATATATATATATATATATATATATATATATATATATATATATATATATATATATATATATATATATATATATATATATATATATATATATATATATATATATATATATATATATATATATATATATATATATATATATATATATTTGAATATATATATATATATATATATATATATATATATATATATATATATATATAATTAATAATATAAATGTTTCTATAAAATATTTATATTAAATATCAGATTATAACATAATATATGGCATAATAAATTCGCATAGATTTATTTTGCAATTGGGCTGTTCCACCAATTCAACATTAACCTATTGTCCATTATCCCCCCCCAATATCTCCTACTTGAAAAAAGACATTACGCGTTTATTTAACTATAATTGTGAGGAATCCAACTGCGGATAAGGTCACATCTATTCAACAGGTTTCATGAAGACAGAGAGGCGGAGGGTGCCGGTGCCTCACTACCTCTTAGTGATGGCGTAATGCTGAGAGATGACGGCTATGCTTGGGCTCCGGGTGGATTTGACAGGGCAGCCTGTTGCGGGGAGCACACTCGAGGGGGGTTCAAGGCGCCGCTCCAGCGACCCCGACGCCCCGCAGTGGCGACCGGCCGGGATAGCTGTCTCGAATCGGGGACAAATCCAAGTTCGAGTGCGCCGGGGGGAACCGCGCCTGTCGCGCCTTAAATCAGACAGGTGCTCACAAGGAGGATTTATGAAGCTTTAGAAAACGAGCAGCAGGCCCTTTATTCAGGTAGGAAATGCCCAACGAAAATAACTGTAACATGAATTCATACTGATTCAGTGTGCGGAACGTCTGGGGAGGGTTTATAGTGACTTGGCCTCCTGGCATGTTAAACATAAAGTCTGTTTTTCTGAAGATTTAGGACTGTTAGATGGAATACTTTTTAGGTATTTGTGTGTGCGTGGGTGTTTTAAAAGTGAGGGATTCGATGTGACAAATACGTTTTTGAAAAGGCACGTGAACTTTACATTCTGCCTATATGTCACGTAGAGCAGCAATACATTCTTAAGTATAAGAAAAAGTTTGAAGTGGCAGTTGGGAAAGTTAAAATCACACACGCACAAAGTAGTCGGAGTTGAAATATAAATCAAAAAATAATATGTGATACAAAGTTATAAAAGCAATAAAAATATAAGGATACATTCTTAAATGGTATTATTCAAAAGAGGCAATTTAAGAGGTTTTTTTTAGTTTGCTCTTCTTTATCTCCTCTTACTTTTTTTGTCTGTCAGCCAATAAGTAATATATAAAAGATTAAAAATGGTAAGAAAGACCTCAGATTTTACATAAATATTCCACCCAGTCAAGAAAACCAGACGCAGTTAGTCGTAAATTCCTGCTGTGTGTGTGTGTGTGTGTGTGTGTGTGTGTGTGTGTGTGTGTGTGTGTGTGTGTGTGTGTGTGTGTGTGTGTGTGTGCAACAGGTGCTGTTGGTCGTCTACAGGAGGAGAGAGAAAAAGCAGAGGGAAGACAGAAGGAGGGAGGATGGGGTGAGAGGGCAGCTAATATTTTAAGATAATCCTCTTGACCTCCTCCTGTGGACTATTGTAAACTCAGGGACATTCACTTACAGCTATCAACACACATGGGCTATACACACACGGGCTACACACACACACACACACACACACACACACACACACACACAAACAAACACACACACACGCTGCAACCACACAAGACCAGCACACAAAGTTGTGTAGTATCATCACGTACTCACAAATTTCTCACACATTTTTTGTTTGCACACAGACACACACACACACACACACACACACACACACACACACATATATATATATATATATATATATATATATATATATATATATATATATATATATATATAAGACACCATCAACTATCCTGGGAGGAGGGGTGGGGAGGTCAGCTTGGAGGTCAGTGAACATGGCTGTTTTCACACCCACTTTACAGCCATGACTGCATTCCTCTCCTGCTGCGTCCCATCTCTCTCTCACACACACACACACACACACACACACACACAGACTCTCATACAAAAACTCACTTGATAACAAGCATATATGACTGAGTAGAGCGCACAGCGCATACCCCCAGCTGCTTTCATTTTCTCAGGCATGGAAACAGAGCTTTCCCTCCCCGTCCCCTCCTCTTAACCCGCTGTCACTATCCTAGTGGGCCGCGTTGATTACTTCTCATGCAGGCTTATTTTCTCCCTCGCCCCCATCCGCAAGTGCCAGCAGAGCATTGCAAAGATGGCGTGAACTCTATTTCCACAAAAAAAAGCTGGGTTTATTTTTATTTTTTCTATTTTACTGATTAGGGAGGAGGAAAACAATACCAACATGGGCTATCAGTGATCAGATGATGTGTTTTTCCAACGGGAAGGACATTTGAGAGGCAGACACGACATGCTCCTTTCTTTTTCTCCGTCTCTTACATCTCTATCAGCTCCCGTTATTATTCTCTTTCATAAATTGTATACATTCATATCTTATGCACACAAAGTGTCTTTTAATTTTACAGTGACAGAGCCTCGTCTTTCCCTCTAAAAAAAAATGATTAAACTTTGAGGTTTTATTGTCCAATTCAATTTTGGTCTTGATTCTGGTAATGCCTTTTTGATACAGGATAACTGGCTTCATCAAGAGCTTCATTTTGAAATACAGAAGTCATTCTGGCCAAAATGACAAGTGACTGGCTCCAAGCCCGAGGTTCTCCTGCCCTCACACACTGTAGTCTGTACGCTCACACAGCCGGGGTCACAGCAGGGTGAGATGGGAAGGCTGGTGACTGACTGACTGACTGACTGACTGGGTGGGTGGGTGTTTTTTTTTAAAATGCTATTGTTCTTTTGCCAACAGCACAATTAGAGACAGCATCGTAACACCGACTCATTAAAAAGATGTGAAAATGTGGCTCGGCATGTCTGGTGTCAACACGGCAGGTCAGGCATGCCACCAGGCAATTAGGGACATGAAAATCAAAAAGGATCCTTTGAACAAGTTCTCTTGAAAATATCTGTCAATTAGAGGTATGTGACAGCAGCAAAAGCTCGCCACATTGTTCGGCAAAGCATTAATTAAAACTAATCTAACCGCCTTCTCTCATGGAGATCCATTGTATCCTTTGGTTGTGGATTTCAATAATCAGTCAATGAGATGCCTTTATATTAAAAGAGATATAAAGTAAATCACTGAGTGGATGCAGACAAAGTGGCACCTTACAGGTATAATGGCTTTCTTTTAATACCATAATAAACCGTAAAAATGAAACATAAAATCTCCTCTCAAGACACCTTTAAAATCCTCCTTCCTCTTCATCAAATTTCTATAAAGTATCCCTACGGTTTTACAGTTCATTGCTACTTTATGTATTGCATGGTATAACATTTCTCTAATGTCATTTCTGTTTACTGAGACACAGAGCAACATTGATATGCAGCCATTGACTGTATATGAGAAATGGACGTAGTGAACATGACGTCACCCATTGGCTTGTGGACTCAAAATTTTGAAGCCTAGAGAAGGCATTTTGGCGGTTGCCATCTTGTTTTTGGAGCTAGGTGGAGCTAAGTATAACCATATTTGTTGTATAGCTAGGGTCGAGCTTAGTACAACCAAATGCTGAATAAGACATTTTTAGGCACAAAATTGTCACAATTAGTTTTTTACTTTTTCTGTTTTACTCTTAATAGGATATTAAGAGTAAATACTTTTCAGACCCGGAGGTTGCCGCCTGGATACAACAGATTGAGCAGTGTACCAAAGATCTATGTAATGATCTATTCACACAGTGTAGCACCAAATCTCATTGATATACAGCTCACACATTCATAAATATGATGCTCTCGCAAAAGCCCAGGCAATGGGATAGTTGTCAGTTAGAATTACTGAAAGCATTCTGCATTCATTGTGCCCATAACCCCATTCACACTATCGTATGCTTCAAACTGCAAACGCAGATTACGCTGGGTAACATATGAGCCGAAAATACGATTTCACCTCTTCAGAGCACAGATGTGAAATTTGAGAGGATAATAATCTTATTTCTCCCTTATGCAAGAAGAGACGGGCTCCACAAGGACTTCAGAAAATAGGCACTTAGTGGCACCTGTGAATATTTATAATTTGAAGAAGTCAAGTTTGACGAACCATTTAATGCACACATCTTACACCTGAAATCACACGTTTGTCGGTCAGGATCAAATATCAAGTGTAGCATTCCAAGCTTTAGTGTCTGTATCCTGTCTATTCATAAACTTCACACAAACCTTTCTCATTACATCTGAGATCATCGAGAACACTACCTCCCCTCACTCGCTCTTAATTCTCCACTGTCTCCCTCTTTAGAATGCATATTAGATTAAAGATTTTATTGTCACACTCAATGCACTTAGAGCGTTGGCAAACTAAATCACAGGGAGACAGCATGTCATAGAAGAGACACCTTGGGTTGACTAAGTCATGATGAGCCAGCACAAATCGATGAGAGGGACTAATCGGATGTATCTGCTGGGACGGGCCCTGCCCTGAATCCAAATGATGGACAACAGATGGAAACTGATGTTACCATTAGTACACCATCAGTGCAGTAGACAGAGCAACGTAAGGACAAGGGCTTCCTATTCAATGAAGAATCAGGTTTTCAATAGGGACAGCCAAGGTCCTTCTATTCATAGAGGAAAAGCAGGAACCTACAGTGGTGATGGCTGGCCGGTGTTTGTGCAGGCGCAAGAGAAAAGGAGAGAGAGATGAGGAGAAGGTTTGTGTGTGGATGTTTTATTGTCTGTACATGTACTCACAAGGACAGAAAGATGAGGAAGATTTTGTCAATCCTCAAAATACTTAAATTCCTTATATTTAAACAAATATATCACATTCACATCTGAACCCATGTGACTGTAAAGACAATGATTCATATGAGCTTTTTTCCATCCACCCTCTCTTTAGTTAAGGTTTGGTTACGTTTAGACAACTTGGATAAAATTCATGAAAGGCCATGATCATGGTTAAAACTCTTTGAGCTTTTATAGCATGGAGCTTTTCAGACATATTTAATATTGATTAATGTGTATTGTGTTTATTACTATTTCAATGTTTAGGGAAGATTTATGTTATTTGTAATATAGCAATATGGAGATGAATAGTGTTTTGAAGTAAATCTCCAAGAAAAGAGTTAACATGTTAACATGGCCAATACATGGAAACTGCCTGAGGATATCTTTACAAATGTATAAATTCATAAATGTTGTGTTAAAGTGTATTTTCATCCAACTTATAGTTTGTCGTAAAGAGTAGCAGACATTCAGTAACATTAAGTGCTAGGATATGACAAAGGAGGATACAGATAATATTACATTTTTTTATTACATTTCCATTTACTCTGGATTGGTAACATAAATGGATTTGCATACTTGGATATAATATAGTGGAAAGTATAATACGTAAATATGCATATAAGCCTTCTGGTTGAAGAGCTATTCTTGATTCATTTTTGGTATGTTATTTTATGCTTTTTTTATGCTAGGGTTATAGCACAAGAGGTTAAAAGAAACCAACACTGACTGCTTGTAGGAGACAGAATGCAAACTGCGGTCACTAGTGTCAAAAAAACCTCTTATACAGAGATTCTGCAATACTTCCTTAAAGAAGCTCCTCCATTACGCTTTGCTTTTTTACACTGAACCAAACAACACCGGCATAATTCTGCCCAAGTGTGTGATTTTAGATAGCAAGCCTACATACCCTAAGAGGCGTGCAGTATCCCAACAGCATCAGCGTCTGGTGTAAGTGTGGCGTGTAGTAAGGCCATGCTGGAGAATAACTGTTAAAGTTAGGTATGCAGAAATACAGTAAGAGTGGTTAGAAGGAATAATTAAAAATTTGGGAAATATGCGTTCACGTTCTTACCAACAGTTAAATGAGAAGATTAATCAGTAGATATAAGGCAATTGCCAGAAGTTGGTTTGGTTAGCTTAGTTTAGCTTAGGGCAATGACTGGAAAAAAGGAGAAACAGCTTGCCTCGTTCTGTCCAACTGTAACAAAATACACCTACCAGCACTTCTAAAGCTCACTTATCAACACATGAGATCTTTACTTTATCTTAAAAAAAACGTGTAAAAAAGGAGACATTGTGGTTTTGCGGGGGGATTATGTGGTGCACTATTTATCGACTGGAAGGGCTAGAACAGAGTCTTTTTCCCACTGTTTCCGGGCTTTGTGCTAAACTAAGCTAACCAGCTCCAGGGATGTTTACTGTGCAGACATGACAGTGGTCTCAGCATGAAAGTGAATAATTGCATTTCCAAAAAGGTCTAACTATTTCTGTAATGAATTCTGTCCGCCAATTCAACAAATTGCACTGAATTCATTTCCACTCACAAAAGGAAGGTCTATTAGAGGTCCTCGCAAGTATAGAGAGCAAGAGTGCATGTGTGGGAGCCTCTATGTACATACATACCACACATCTTTGTGTTTAAGATCAATCATACATGTCTCAGAGAGAGTTTTGCTTTTAAAGTCTTGAGTCTTATCTTTCATCGCAAAGTAAATATTCCGAAAAGCAGTTTTACTTTCTTGGATGAATGAGAATGTCCACACATGGCATGTTTCTCCAGCGGTTTGGGACATAACATCAGCTGATAAAGAATTAATAAGAACATTCCTCATTCTTCAGCTGGATGTTATCAGCCGACGCTGGTGTGAAAACAGTTGTTTTATGTCCTGACCTACACCCAGTTTTTCAGCAGCCTTACAGAAATGCTGTCTGTTTTGTTTTTTTCTTTTTCTCCCATTCCGTCCACAGTTAAATGAACAAAGGCTCGCTCACACACACACACACACAGACAAAAACCACAAACAGCCCCCAGCCCCGGGAGTACAAATGTTTATTTGGCCTGCGACAAAGCGGTTTGTTTCTTAATGTCTATGTTTGATGCATTATGTCTTGCAATATTTTATCACACCGCGTACTAACGACATCGGCTCCAGCTGTGTGCTGTGTGTTCTCCCAACCTCACTGAGAAACAAAGTATGTCACTCTGTGCGTGTGCACATGCATGCAGCATACACACTTAGTACGTGTACTTTTGTGTGAGTGTGTGTCTGAGTGGGTATGTGCTTACAGTTTAAGGGTTATATTACCTACAACTGTATTGAGTTACTTTTTTTTCTTGTTTTAAACCAAAATCTGTCCATTTATTACCCTTAAGTGCATTACTTCCAGTGGGCAAATGCAGGGTTAATGATAAAGAGTACATTGCACGGTGGCATTTTATCCTTAGATCTAATTCAGAGAAGTCTAACTTATCCTCATTACGGGGACCTGTAGAGGAGCAAATGACAAATCACAGTATGTGATAATAAAGGTGACACTGTGAAAATCCCTTGGCTGGGATCCATCTCATCATTATGAGAGCATTATGAATGGATGTAATAAAAGTGAATTAAGACAGGACACCGCTGATATAGATATTATGAGCACATTGTCCCTTCCTTAATGTGAATGGTGCTTCAGCAGGCTTCTGCATTAAGGGCCTCAATTTGGAGAGGCTATCCTCAACTCTGAGTAATACTCACATACAATCACAACCAAAAAGCTGGGAGGAGAGAGGGTGGGCAACTATCGAGTTCTCTTTTGTACTCTCGCTGCTCTTTCATTATGGCAATGAATGTAGAGAAGCCTTTGATATTCCTGGCTACAGTGTGCAACGCAGCAGTCATTCGGCTGCACGGGGCCTCACGTCGCTCTTTGAAGTCCCAGGAAGAAATTGATGTTTCACTGTCCCTTTATGACTCTTCTGTCGAAAAGGAAATATAGATTCATAGGCCCAGGACAAAGCTAATAGCCAGACTTGCACAAAGCGAAGCAGCAGAATAATAGCACCGTGTGTCAGTTCAAGCCAAAGAACATTAATCTCTTATTAATACCAGTTGATTCTCTTTTCAGACTGTACTTTCTCTGCGTCTGTCCTCCCGTGTCTCTCATCCTCCGGCGGGCGTTGCTCTGTGGAAAAGGCCACCATTGAAGAGCTCAGCTATACATCATTGATGAGGCTACAATAGCATTAGTGTATGCTTAGCCTGCTAATTCTCACTGCCATTATGGAAAGTTTTTTTAACCGGGGCCATTTGTAATTCCGCTCATAAAAGGATAAGCTGAGATCCGAGCTTGCACGAGGGCTTAAGAACGCTGATCAAATTAAGATAATTTTCTCCCAACAGGAATACCTGATAATGAGGAATACAATTGCCACAGAGAGTATCACTGATAGGCTATTGACAAAGAGATTTGCCCCGAGGTATTTATGAGTGGGTATTTGTTATGCACATTGCATATTCAGAAATGTTTCCAGCTACGGGCCATCCATTTTCATGCAAAGTTCCCTTTTTCTTTCCTGAGGTGTTATTACACACATCAAACTTCAACAAAATAATGTCCTTTTATTAGTGAATCTTGGCCCCATTGTGTCAGTCATACATTCCTGACTGTCTGTATGAATGTGAGAATGCTTCACATCCTGCTGACGCCAGTAATCCTCCCTCTCCAGATATCACTCAGTGACTGAGATAGACCATTTCCCTCTCATGTTCTTAATTTGTCTTTTTTTTTTATGGAAGGAATGAAGTACCCATAAGAGCTTGGGGCAAACTCGCGTCTGATTTCCACACACGCAAAAGTCATCACGTTGACACTCAACGCAGATTCATGTTTGAATGCTTGTGCACACCTAAACTCATGTCGGAGTAGAACAGCGCACATGCATAATCATAGACATAGACACAGAGGCATGAAAATACAGCCTCTGGAAATTATGGGGTGGAAATTGTTGGGATGTGTTTTGCCTAAGAAAAAATATGTTCAGTGTAATCACATCTGAAAGGAAAGTGAGAAGCAGCATTACTTGGTGTTGCCACATTGTCAGAATAATGTAGAATAATGAAGATATGGCATTATGACTCAATTCAGCTCACATGCTTCATGCTGTGTACACAAACACGTTGCGGTGACTTAAAACTTTCTGCTTTGAGAGCAATGTCCACACCTGCGTTGGGATGTCATCAGTTTTCTCCGCAGTCCTGTATGAAATATGATGTCATCATTCAGCGCCCTGTCCAGTGACATGATCCAGGGAAACGTGAGGTCACTCCAGTTTCCCCAAATGTAACATCAATCACAAAGACTTCCAGAAAACCAGAGTGCAGTCCGAAGGCTGGGCTGCGTACGGAGTGAATCAGCACCTCCCTAAACACATGGATCGGGAAAATAATGTCACCGCCCTTCTGATTGAATAACAAGCGTTGGCCTTATATTACTGCAGTGTGACACTTTAATTACGGCGATTAGAACAAGTGGAACAAGCAGTTTTTGTTTTGCTCCAAACAGAGCATCTCACACAGTCACTGAAAACATCTGTTCAAAATGTGAAGCGTTTAGGTGTCAGTCTGCCAAATAACACACAAAAAAACATTATCTCACATAGCTCTTTGGCTTTGTGTGCCCATGTTTTGAGTATCAATAGCAACAATGTTGCTGTTGAATTTTTTTCAATGACATTTTTCAATGCGGTTAGCACCACAATCAAATGTGTATTTACCTCTGTATTGGGGAAACAGCAGAGACCCCAGTGGCATACATAAATCTTAAAACTTTGGAAAATAAAACCAAAAGTATCTGCATGGTTTGATACTGCTAAAGGTAGAATCAGATCATATGTTTTTGTTTTTTTTGTTTCGTGAACCAAGCCTTTAAGGAGTACTTTTGATTCAGGATTGCTGACAGTTTTAGAATATTGCACCGACCCACTCCCAAAAGGGAGTAAGGCGCATTAAACATAATTCACATTACAAAATCCAACCATCTCTGTGTGATAAGTATCAGTGTTACACATCCGCCAAACGGACTCTCACACCTGCTGGCCGGCGGGCCAGTAGCACATGGAGCGGCCCTCTGAACCAACATGTTTGACTAATACCAACTTGTCAGCACTATGTATCCCTGCAGCTCAGGATATTGGAGCAATTACCTTCATGCAGCACCCCCTCGGAGCACAGGGGTCGTTGGAGCCCAATTCATCTGTAGGACCCAGTCAAACAGACCTAGCAGCGCTAACGCTGACTTGTTAGGGAACAAGGAGCCTGTCATAATTAGCAGTGACATTTGCTGACAGAGAGGCCAAGCAGGCCTGGCCTCCACTGAGATGTTTTAGCATAGAGAAAAAGAGAGGGAGAGAGATCTATCAGATAGAGACGGGTCTCTCACCAGCATCTCAAATGGATGCTGCTGCCTGAGGGGCCATTGTGCCAATCAGCAACTTTTCCAACCAAATCATTTGCATCATAAACAGTCTCTCACGATGTGCTGTGAATTAATTTGTTGTTCAGTTAAACGCTGGAATGAAAAATATTTAAAATCAGACATTCATGTTATGATTACAGGGTTTTTTGTAGCCCCCAACATACAGCACCTGTCTTACTTCCAAAAGTTTTAGTTTGAAAATAACTGTTGATTGTCTATAACATTGAAATCCTACACCACCACAAACAAAAGAGATTAACTTTTTTGCCCTCCTTATTACTTTAACATTAGTTAAAAGTGATTATTTGAGTTTTGCCGCAGCGGGCAACTCCAGCAACAGTTATAAACAATTGCGGCGGCTGCTAATTTTCAACCCATAGGGGAACAGTAATGCCCCTCTCTGTTTTGAATCCTCACCTTTCTCCCATGCCTCAACAAACAGTACCATCTCCACGGGTGGACCAGTTTGAGAGCAGTGTGTGAGTGGAAACTCAGTGGTTTCTGGCTGTTGTGTTTCTCTGCATGGGACCCATTCACACCAACAGAAACACCATGGAGCGAGTGATGAGAGCGGAAGATTGCTAAAGAAAACAAGAAAAGGAGAAGAAATGTAGACAGTATTCACTGCAAAGTACTGCATGCACATAGAGGATAACATGCGTCCATAAAAACACATCTGGTGTCCATCAGAAACTTTTTTCTTAGGTCAGGAGGCCACAGGATATTCAAAAAGGTAATGTCTTGGACAGGGACATGGGCTCATTAAATAACATGCATTACTCTTGTCTCTTGTGACCCAAAAGAAAAACTCAGCAATCACGTTTAAGACCATGAAACATAACATTGTCACAATCCAGATGATACATTTCTTCACACAAGTTTTTCATGTAGTTTTCAAGTTCATGCAGGACCAAATAGCAAGCATTTTTGTATCCCGCTGTGTTTGCCGCGAGGCAGAAAATGTAATATGCACTGCACTAAATATATGTGTTGAGCAAAAGAGCCTCACATCAGCCGTTTGTTTCTCTGGCATGTGTCATGCCTGAGCAGCGTTGAGACAAAACAGGTCTCCCCTCACGTCAATCACTCTCACATCTTAAGGAAACGCGGCGATGAAAGGAGACGGATGAATCTTTTTTCAAAGGCAAATGAGCATGAGCGTGTCTTGATTTGCTCACTGTCTGCCACCCATGAAGTACGTTCACTTTCTTACCTGTAGCGGTATCTCACTGGCCTCTTTCTCTCTCTCTCTCTCTCCCACTCTCTTTCAGCCCCTCTCTCTCACTTCCTTGCCTCAGGCGGAACATGGGACCACCTGCCACTGGTGAGGCAGGAACACAGGCAGCAATGACAGCTCTCCTATGGATTTGTACATGACTTCAGGCCTGGAGGCCCCGTGGTGACGGGCAGAGGGAGAGAAAAAGGGAGAGGAGGTTAGAGTGAGAGTGGGCGAGTCGCTGTTCGACAGCCTTACCCGGGCAACCAGCCGGTTAATTATGCAAATCACACAATGACTTTTTAACATTTGTGGCGGAGGTACATGCTGCGCAGTAATTGGTCATTTACAGCAACTTATATGATACAGTAATGGGGTCACTGTTCACTTTAGTTCTGTCTCATACCTATTTGCATCAATTGCTGCTATTCATAAAGCATAGAAATAACTTTTAGTTTAATTTACAATGTTGCTGTCCTGACGTTTTGTATTAAAGAGATCATTCTCACCAGAAAAATTACTGATTCAGTTTAGTTTTAACATTTTTCTGATCGGCAACTCTTTGCAGCGGTGACCAGCTCTGAGAAGCAAAGAGGAAGAGAAGAGGTCCCCCCAAGATTGTTGTTAGCATCCTGTTTCCTACCAAAAGTCCACATTATCTTCTTTCCTCCACTAATATATAAAAATATAGCAAAAAAAAAGTTTTTTTTCCTGATTTGATTGGCTCAGCACGTTTGGCTGTGCTGGTGAGCAAGAAGAGATATTAAAAAACTCTGTTCAGCTTTGGGTGCCATTGTGGCCCAATCACTGTGTTTATAAGTTCAGCTTTGCAACTACTTTCTCTTTGTTCTCATTAGCTTTATATGACAGTCTTAATTTGGCTTTACAGACCTATTAGAGCTGTGTTAATATGCAAACATATTGAAAGACTCCCCGCTTTCAAGCTTCTCACTGTAAATTGTAGCGTAACTTTGCTATCCTTCAACAGAAATTGACATATTTGTAGCTATCTGGTCAGAGGATCAAAAAAAGATTGTCTTCTACATCTTCAGTGCTGCTCTGTGTAAGACCTTGCAAAGTTGCTCAAGGCTCAGCTCTGTGCAAGTAAAGAACAGCATTTGTCGCCTAACCTGAGCCAAACATCAAACACAGATTTCCGAAAAACACTTATACAAATTATTTATTTTCACATATGCATTTTGTAAGACATTAAAAACAACTTTGACATCCTGTTGATAGAAAACGCTCACAGGTGTCATTTAACACAGCAAAGACAAACAACCATTTATTTAAAGGACTTGATTAACGTATGCATAATTTATGACTGCCATGACTCGCTTTATTAAAAAACATACATTTTCATTATTACCTAGCACTAATGCCCAGCTCCAATTTAACCAAATCTATTCCAATCGGTTATTGGTTATCTCACACATTGTCAGCCCGTCTCTTGCTATTCCCTGGCCCATTTAAACCGATCTCAGACTGACAAACCTGAGAGAGATTTATTGCCTGTTCCATTACAGACTTGACACAGGATATATTTCAGATAGGCTCCCTTTGCCTGTGAAACAATAGCACATCAGACACGCCATGTCTAACGTTGTTTTTTCTGGTATTAACTGGAATCAGCTGGGGATTTTCCTCCTGGTGCTCTGAGGGTCCTGCAATCCATGTGCGCCTGTTCAGTTGAGACGAACGCTTGCTGTACAGGAATGTGTGTGTGTGTGTGTGTGTGTGTGTGTGTGTGTGTGTGTGTGTGTGTGTGTGTGTGTGTGTGTGTGTGTGTGTGTGTGTGTGTGTGTGTGTGTGTGTGTGTGTGAGGGTATACTCTCTTTGAGGGTCTACCATGTAGGCATGACAGCACCAGCATGATAAAGGGGATAAGGAAATGGAGAGAGACAGAGAATGAGGCAATATATATGGAAGATATGGACAAAGCTTGATTCTGAGACAAGAGATCCCCTTTGAAAAGGCTCTGATCATAAATTAAACATATGCATCTTAATAACACCGCACGAGAAAAAGAGCACCACCCTGAATAGGATCTGCGGTGCTTTCTGAAGTCATAGTGAATCAAATGCCTGCCTCCTACAAGGGCAGAATACGTGAACACCCAAAACAAGGGCTGCATCCACATCTCAGGGCTATGTTTGAATAGGAGAGGACAGATTGAGGAGAGTTTGCCGGCGATTGGGGAGTGGAGGGGAAGAGAGGGTATTGTTTTGGAAGGCCAACAAATAATGGCACAAAGTTAGACAATGAAGAAGGCTTATTAAGGGAAATACAGTAGGTCTTGGGGAAGGATGTGATCTAAGTCCTTAAAAATGCCATTTAATTCAGTTTTCTTTCTACAAACTTATTTTTCAATTTTGTTCCTTGAGTTACTAGGGTTTCTGCAGCCACAGGAAACAGAGAAATCATTTGAATCACACAAACTGCTAAATTCCCAATCTTCCATAAAATACATGCAAAAAAAATGTAAGGATGCAATGAAGAGTCTTTATTTTTACAGATTTATTTTCTGCTATGAGCTGGCAATTCTACGTGAGAGATGCATTGCTGCTACCGTTTGTTCTCTGCTTGTCTTCCCATATAAGTTTAGCACCTGGGTTTGTGCACGTGTATTGTTTGTGTCTACACAGCGCAGCTAGCTGCAAAACCTGCCAGAGCAGATCCGCGCTCTCTACACAGTTGTGCCAGAGGCAAACCATTAATTAAGCAAAGAGATAGAAATTGACCCAGCTGGTGGTACAACCTATACACATGAAATACTCGGCGAGCCAACCCACATGCAATCTGCACAATCCCACGTATTTACACACCCACTCAGCAAAAAAAAAGCACAAATTTGAATATGCACATACACACTTGTACACAGACAGGTTCTACACTGATGAGAGTCTGTCTGGAGGCGAGAAACAATCAGTCAGTGAGCAAAGAAACACTTTCACTTAACGATTTCCCCTTCATCGTCTATCTGGGTCTAGTTTTTTTCTGTGTGTGGTTGTTTAGCTGCATGTAGCAGGCCCACGATCAAACCTGCTGTTAAAATGTATGTGCTTGGTTGCATGGACAGGCCCGCATGTATGGAGCTAACGATTGGTTTTGAAAAGAGAGGAGACTTTTATGGCCTGGCTCCCAGCGAGCCACTGGGGCTTTGGTTTATCTCTGACTTTACATCTTTGTCCCATTCATCATGTCAAAGGCTGATAGTGAAAAGCTTTACTCACATACACATAGGCTGCTCTGCCACATTTTCTACATACACCTACCTACAGCTACCTCTCTGGGTCTCTCTCTTGCACACACACAGACACACACACACACACACAGACACACACACACACACACACAGTCATACTGAGAAAAAGAAGTTAAATCAGGTTGTTTAGATTGGCTGTCTCAGAGTAAATCCTCAGTCCTGGACCCTATGGAGTGAGGTCATGGAAGAGCAGTCAATATGGATTAAGGCAAATTGCTGGGTTGTCTATGAGAGGTGAGACAAGGAGAGGGGAAGGGAGGAGAGGAGAGGAGAGGAGAAGAGAGGAGAGGAGAGGAAAACTTGGTTGTGATACCTTAAAGTGGACCTGGAACCAAACACACACACCTACTATTACAATAAATAACAACAACAGAGGAGCAAATCACACACATTCACATACACACTTTGTCACTTAGGCTACATCCGCACTAAGACCTTTTTTGCTTTAAAGCACATATCTTTTGCTCAGTTTCCACCTAGAGTCTGCACTAGTTCAAAGTTTTAGAAACCCCAAAACAGAGGCATTAAAACTCTACCGACACCGTGTTATTTCGAATACTCTGGGGTTGCATTGTAGTCTTGACGCAGACACCCACATTCGCGACCTGATTGGTTCTTAGCAGTCACGAATTGTCCGTCACGATGTGTCCGTCCCTACAGAGCAGACATTTAACGATTTGCTCCTTTGAGGATTGTGATCGATATAAAACAGAGGACTTTCCCTTTTCCTATCACCGCCTCTTTTGTTCTGCACAACTATTGGGAAGTTCACAAAGAAACTGTAAATTAACAAAAGCATAAATGCTCTAAGGTGGGACAGTGACTTCAGCCACCCAGCAGAGCAAGTTTGAGAACAGACAACAACGAAACTGAGGAACGTGTGTTGACCAAATTTCTTGACCCATAATCTATTAAACTTTATTTTGTTCATGTCATTATTCAAAGTAAAACTGATGAGAGAGAAAAAAAACCTGCAGTCTTGTAACTAAGTTTAAAAAATATAAAAACCTTAACACACTGACTTAGTCACACTTAACCCTTTACCCTTACAGCTTTACCACACCCTCATGCACAGCACACACACACATGCACAATTTAAAAAATACGGTCTTTTATAAACAAATCACAGAGACACTAGCACTCTCTTTGCACAGCACACACACACATGCACAATTTAAAAAATACGGTCTTTTATAAACAAATCACAGAGACACTAGCACTCTCTTTCAACAAATCACACACACACACACACACACACACACACACACACACACACACACACACACACACACACACACACACACACACACACACACAAACACACACATAAAGACAGAAACACACACTGACATTCCCTCTGTTTCCTATTATCTGGGCATCGTGAGCTGTTTTGCTGGTGACATGTCCAAAGATCTGTCACTCTTAACTCTTTCAACTACCCTTCTGGAATGTGAAGCATTATACAAAAAAAAAATATGGTGCCCCGCTGTCTTTGCTTCACACGTTCACAAAGCTCCATAATGGTAATTACTCTTCACATCATGATTAGAACATATGCAGCCAGTGAATGGCCAACAGATGTGGCCTGATAATCCTGTGATTTTGAGACATAGATAATTCTAACCTTGCCTTGAATTTACAATCACTCTCCTTTTGAGAACCTCTGCGACTCGGTTTTTCAGTGTTCTGTTGTGGCATTTTTCAGAAGCGATGTATGAGTTTGGTTACTTTTTTAACCGGGGAGAGGGTTTAATTGAACTTCCGATCAAGGGATTCAAGAAGTCTGCTGCCACTTTTAAAATGAGACACTAATACAATTTTCTCGTGCAAACATCAGTGAAGCTTCGAGAGGATGTCATCTGCCTGACCCTATCTTGTCCACATCTGTCCTCTCATTTTTCCCATTTATCCAAGTCTCTTGGAGTTCTGATCCAGCTTGTTTGTCTTGGCCAGTGCCGCCATTATTTCCTTATGTTTCCTGTTATTGCTGTAGTCTTCCCATCTCTCTTACCCAGATTTAACCCGCAGAACATTCAGCTTGCATTAACACGGGAATGGAAAAATCCTAAGTTTACCCAGTGTGACCCACATGTTTTTAAGATTTAGTCAACGACAAGAAATATATGACACATTGCCAGCCAGAAAGCCAGATGGATAGATCGAAAAATGGACGAAGAGACGTGAGAGGATGAATTGCATGTTTTGTACACAAAAGCATGTTATTCAACCAGTCCCAGGTTATCAAGTGCAGGTGGGCACGTTTGCCTCCCCACCCCCTCACCCACCCCTCTGTCACAGAAAAAAGGGTCAAATTACTCTCACTGAAAACCTGGACAATTAAAGGATCACATGCTAAACTGGTCCTCTATCAACATGTGACTGACACCGTGCCACAATCCTCAGGAAGGGCCTTGGGCTCCATGGAGTAATATCCATTACCCATCTAGCACCATGGCAGCCCTGGGCTGCCCATCACAAATGAAACCATCTGCCTCCTCCATCTGCACTCATTTTGTCCATTATTCTTGGGCCAAAAACAATCCTTCCCTCCATCTTCTTCCTCATGCTCCACAACTCTTTACACACCACCTTTTGCAATTACTCCCACTGCTTATTTAAAGACACGTTTGCATATTCATACTCAATCGTTTTGTCCTTGTGTCTTATTATGTTGTCACAGCTCTTAAAACCAATCACCTTTCTATATGGTGGTGTTTGCGTGTGGTCATTCATAAAGCAAATTCACTATTGCAGGCCCTACTGTGTGCGACGAAGTGTGTGTGTGTGTGTGGCTTAACGTCTTGTGTCTTTCAACATCTTAATAAAGATGAAGATTGCATCGCATCCCAACTTATTAATCAGCCGTCCGCGCTGCATCACTCAGCACGTCTGCATGTGAACGTGTGTGTCTCCATATATTAAACTTCATAAAGCTCGGCCTCTTATCTGATTAAGTGATTAACATCTGTTTAAGCAGTAAGTTCCCGTAGGTGGTTCACATACATTGTTGCGGGCATGGTGGGAATACTGCAGTGCTTTTTCTGGCCTACAATCACCCCCACAGTTTTTTTTAAATGGTAATTGTTTATTTATTTAGCAATGTATTTTGGAATTTCATTAAATAACTTCATAGTCACATATCACCCTACTTCAAACACCAGCCTTGACACCCCACCAGTGTTGTGGTTATAATATCTCCTTAACTCATCAGTCGTTAGGATGTGAGGAGTGCAGTTCTCAGTAACCACCTCGGCCTTGATTAGCTGGATGTGTCAGATGTCCACACCACCGGTAGTGTTTGTGGTGGCGGTGTGATTTAGATCTACCAGCGCAGCGCCCTCCTGACTCTCACAAGATTAATCTCTTAAATCACATTAGATTAACTCGGAAGAAAATATATTTATTCATTTTCAATTAAGCTGAGTCGGGGGAGGCGACGCGTGGACACGTTGATGATATACTTCAACATCTGGGAGAGGGGTGGAGCTGTCATATATTCTAATTTATCAGTTGGCCTGATAGATTACAGGAGAGAAGATATTGGATCATAGGACTTAAATGGGAGTGTTTGAGGAATTTCAGACTGAGATGTTCCATGTAAGTATTGTCAGGAAGAAGAACTCTCCGAACTCAGGTCTCCTACGCACCTTATAGACCCTCACTTCCTTCTCCACTCCCTTCTTTCCCTCCCTAACTCCTCATATCCATCTCTATACCTTCATCTCTCCTTCTCTACACCTACATTTTTTCCGTACCTCTTCAATTTATTCTTTACCTCCCAATACCCTCTCATTCTTCCACTTTTCCTTTTTTTCCCCCTCAATCTATTCTTTACCGGCTCTTTTTCTTCCCTAAGCCCTCATTTAATTTCCTTCCCTCCTCACGGCAAAAAGACTGATCTGTGTTGATGATATCACAGAGCTTGTTTATTTCCTCACATATTCATACGCATGCATCATTCCAAATGAAAGATGCTATCATAATACAACATGGTACAATAAAACACTATGTGGAGTGGACTTAACCTGCTTAAGGATCTACCAGATTTTGGTTAACGAGTATGAATCATCAAATGTTTAGAGGGAAAGTTTGGAGACATACAGCTGGAGTGGAGATGCGGGATGTTTTACAGCCGGGGGCATTGACTGGGGGAGTGTTTTATTAAAGTTAACGAGAGAAGGCCACGCCCCTTCCACTGCCCATGCCCGAGCTTAAGTGCTTGTTACTCTGTTACTCTGCAGATGTGTAAATCTCCCTCCCTCCCTTTTCTCACTCTCCGTCTCTCCCCTTCTCTCCCTCGGACACACTCAGAGAAGAAAGGTGCAAACAGGACTGAGGAGTGTCCAATAAAATCTCTGTCTGTGTTGAGAAGGGGAATTCTGCGATTCACAGGGCATTTTGTGTCTTCTGGTTATGTTTATGACAGCAGCATGTCCGGCTTTAAACACATCAGACTTCACACATGCACACACACACACACACACGCCAAATTGCTGCGATTGACTCCCGTGACCCTCTATATGTCAAACTTGGCATGTAAAAGTTGCCATCCAATTTGCGAGCATGCGAGGAGACGAAATAAAGAAAAGGAGTTAAAGGGCAAAGATTGTATAAACTGGTTGTAAAAATGACCCTATATATGTCAAAGTGAGATGTGCTCTCAGCCTCCTTATCTGGCTTTACAAGTTGTCTAAGTTGTCTGTGCCTCTGTGTGGCATTACGGGGGAGGAGGAGACTACTACTACAGAGACTGTAGGAGAGCAAGCGAGATGAGAAATCAATCATTGTTGCATATTTCTCTTTCACACTAATACCAGCATATTAACTTGTTAATAAATAATGAGAGTTGGCAAAGGGACTTGAGGAGATTTTTGATGAAAATTGAGGTTACTCAACTGCCAGTTTATCCATATTTAAGATTGAGAAACTGTACTGTACTGGGTGTAAAACATAGATGCCATAGGGGCCTGTGGGGTGGGGGACCTGTGGACAGAGTTGGTAAAAATGATGGTCAGAAAATGGGCATATATGTGTGAATATAATAGCAACTATGGAGAAATGCTTATATTCAAAGAAAGGCTTAAGTGATACTAAATTTGGTGCCATTTGTTATATCCCTTAGAAAGGGCAAACCCATCCCCATCATGGTTTTCTTTTACTTTTTTTGGGAAGAGATAGTTAGTAGTAATCTGCTAATTCTACATTAACTGTAAAAAACCATGACAAAACATTATTTTTAATTAAATGAGCAAGCCAAGCAAGTATTTATCCCTTTCCAACATAAATGAGGCAGTAAATAACTAGGGCCCGTCATAATAGCGTGCACGGGGGGCCCATCGTACCTTACGCCATGGCCAGTGGTCCACGGCTAAGCAGAGCGGTTTTATGGAACACACTAATGTGCACTTGTACCTGAAGTATTACAGCTGAAGCCACAAAAGCTTGAGCAGCTTTACTGTACCACAAAGTTTTAGCTGTGGTGGCTGAGCCAGCACACCAGTTTAACATCAGTGTTAATATTCTCAGAGTTGTAACAACAGCACAGCCCCTGCAGCGCTTTGGTGTTTAGCCACTTTAAAAGCCGACACTTAAGCACATAATAGGAGGAATTAGTTTCACTTGTTTTTTTATTAACAGAGTACAGTGGCGTAAGCTATAAAAACAAATGGTATTGCATTCATTGCAATCATGAAAATACCTTAGTCCATCTTGAATTCCAGGGGCAACATGTTGGGCATAGAGAAACGATTCATAAAATTAAATTTTATATAATCATGAAACAACCAGAAACAAAAGAAGAATAAAGGAGTAAAATAACCAGAAGAAGCCGATGTCTCAAATTGAGAAGAGAAAAGAAACAGACCAGACAGACAAGTGTGACTTATTGTTGTTGACTCAGGTTGAAAAGCTGTCTGGGTTGTCACTCTTTTGGTGTTAAGGTCCTCTATCATAATAATAACTTACCATTGTTTTTTCTAGGGTTTCAAAGTTTGTCACAGAGCTTTTTTTTGTAGTAATGTTTAAAAACTCTGAGGATCCACGGAAAACTTTTGGGGGACCTGCTGACAAGACAACTTTGGTAAAAATAAAGTTCCATTGGCAATAGCATGTCTGAAGAGAAAGCGCAGAGAAGAAAGATCGCAAGAAATGACTGGAGAGGGAAAGGAGGGCCGATGTGCAATAAAGGTCCCTGGCCAGACTCAAACAAGGAACGTTGTGGTTCATGGCTGAAGCCATGAAAGGGACAGTTCACACCCAAATCAATAATTCATAAATTTCCTCCTACCTGTAGTGCTATTTATCAATTGAGATTGTTTTGTTCTGGGACTGCTTGCATGCTCTAAAGGAGCTCTCTTTCCCACTCTTTCACCCTCACCATCTTTATCTTTTAGCTTACATGTTTGCTTTTTAATCACTGCTTCTATGCGTTGCGTTCATGTCTTGTTGGGTTTTGGATAAACAGCCACAAACAAGAAGTACAGTACGAGGAAAAAAACTGCAAACGCAGTAAAAGAAGTGGAGAAAAAAGACACAGTGGGAGGTAAAACAGGGTCAGATGGAAAAGAGGACAGGAAAGTGGTCGGGCAGTTTTGCTCTCTGATCTGTGATTCCCCTATAACTTTGAGAAACGGCAAAAAAAAAGAAGAACAAGGAGGCGATGGAATGAAAATGACGAATACGAGCCTCTGGAAGAACGCGATGGAAAAAGAGGACATGGAGAAAAGTCGAAAGCACCCTGTTGGAATAATAAAAAATAAAAAACGATTGTGAAATACAATATAAGAAAGAGGGTTAGGTTTTGAAAGCCAGATAAGATCAGATATGTGTATATAGGAGATGGGCGAAGAGAAATGATGAAGAAATGGAAAGAAAGGAGGAATGGAGAAGGGTGGGAAGTGCAGAAGTCAGCAGGGTGGAGTATAAATACAGCAGGATTATAAAGTCACCCTGTTCTGCTTTCTGCTCACCATCTCTTGTGACAGAACACAGAAAGAGGCTTACTACTGAGTTATGCATTGCAAACAGGGTGTGTGTGTGTGTGTGTGTGTGTGTGTGTGTGTGTGTGTGTGTGTGTGTGTGTGTGTGTGTGTGTGTGTGTGTGTGTGTGTGTGTGTGTGTGTGTGTGTGTGTGTGTGTGTGTGTGTGTGTGAGCCTACGGCCATTAATAACATCTTTAAGGGATCTAGCCAGGCACCGCCTTGTCCTCTGCGCCCTGTCCCAGGCTGCATACCGCTGACTTCATAGGCTCCCTGTCGATTTATCCACCCAAGCGGAAAGATAACAAATGGACATTAATGCCATCTTTTTCCTCTCTGTTTCACATCATATATGCAGACATACCCACACAAACCTGAGAGCTCGCCTACACTCTCACTGGCCTCCTCCACAGGAGCTCGGTGGGTAATGGCAGCCTGGCCAGCCTCCAGAATTTGATTTCACTTATCAAAATAAATGATAAAACACCAGAACAGTCGATAACAAGCTATCGAGACGCTATATTCCATATCAGCAAGTTGGTGGCTGTCTAGAATGTCTGGATGAATGACTCTCCATCAGACCTTTTTAAACACTCACAGGCCCAACGGAACGACGTCGTAACAAACAGCCGCCTGAGCCGAGACGCCACTCAGGTTTATTTAGAACATATCGATTTTACGCCACGGCAGAAGAAATATCACAGCCTCGCAGTTAATATCATAAGCACGTAGTCCGATGTGAACTAAACAACAATAAATATTTTTTAAATTCAACTAAGCCGATGTAGCAATCTGACTGCCGACTGCTATGAGCCAAGCCCGGCTGATACTCTATTGGTTTGAGAGCATGTCGTTACAGGCCAGTGAAATATACAGAATGATCACATGCTTATGTCAGTCAAAATTAAGGTGGTTTATATCTGTAAGATGAACAACAAGACAGAAAGAAAGAAATTAGTTTCTAATGGGGGCTTCCTTGTGAAAAAGCTTGGCATGCATGAATACACAGCAGTTAAATTAGTAGCCTAAACTAATAATTTCAGCCAATCTTAATTAGGAGCAGGTTTAAGTCTAAGCCTGACTTCATTTCCTAATTTCCTTCAGCATTAAAGCCTCCATTAAAGCAAATACAATGCAACTTTATGGTTGTAGGCCAAACTTCCACCCTGATGTGGTTTAAAAGTGGACTACCAGGCTGGCTTTAGAGATGAACATTCTTCTTGTTTTTCTGGTCATTAAATGCTCACCAATCTCATAAATGTCATTATCAGCTGTTGCTCCTTAGCACTCTGGAGTGTTTTAAGTCGAGCATTCCTGCGTTTGTCATGTGCTGGCTCAGACTGGATAAACCACAAGTTATTTTAGTGAAACTAATCTAATCCAAATGATACAAAGTCATACATAATGAAGCAAGACATTTGTTGTCTCACATTTTTTCATCCGCCTTCAAGAAAAAAAATGCCAGCAAAGAATCATCTACTAGTTTTGTATTCTTATATAAGACACATACAGACGTCTACTTTTTTTAACCTTGAGTGTAATTGCACAAAATGCTGTCTTGTCTTTTCAGCAAAACCTTGCAAGATAAATACACGAGAGACGGGTTCTTCTTTTTTCGAGAAGAACAAGTTTGTGCTCTCTGCCTTGAGGTCGACCACAGGGTAATACTGTTGGACATTATCATTTGTTTTTTAGGAGTAAACAGCTTTAAATGGTGTGATGGCTTGGATTCCAACAAATTATTTAACTTCAAATAAAAACCCTCTTGTCAAAAAATCAGCAAGTACTAGAAGGTTCTTTAAAATCATCTCATGCTGACAGGGTAATCACAGTGATATTAGTACACTTGCAGGGAAATACCTCCAAGCCTACACGATGATAAGACATATCTTTGTGGCTTAAAAAAACAAGGACAAACTAAAGGAGATGTAGCAGCCAGGCAAAGTCATTCTGAAAGCTTTTCTTCTTATTATACTAAGAGTTTAAGCCCACTCTCTCTGCCTAATGTTCAGTAGTATTTGTGAAGGATTTTATCCTCCTTCTGTAATGTTAACAGCACCCCAGTGCCCAAGAGACAGGGATCAATGTTCCAGAGAAACCTCTCCTCATCCATGGCCCTTCTGACGAGCACTCCGATGCTCTCACGCAATAGCTCATACTATCAATGATGAGGTTAGTTAATCAGAGAGAGTGCATTGACAAAGCTATTTTCTCTGGTCAATAAAAATATCATTGATTGGCATAAGTAGCATTACATCCTGTCCTGTCCTGTTAGTCAGGGACATACGCTGAGTGTCAGAGAGAGGTGGTTCCATACTGCAGTTAGACCTGTAAGACAGCGGCACACATCTGTGCTCTGCACTCAGGGCTGTCCAGTTGGGTTGTTTACCACCCCAGCTGCTTTCTTCCCCATGTTAAATTGTATCAAAATCTGAATGGCCTCCACTCTTGTGAGAACAATTGATGAATGTCTGTGAGCTGAAACAAAAAAATAACGATTGTAACCTCATGACCTCTTAAGGTTAAACTCAGTCATGACCTCTGACCACGATTGGAGATCAAACAGATAGTGTATTAACTTATTAAAAGTCATGACACTGACATATCCTATCTGCCATAACCTTTTAGTTACTGACATTCAGTGGCCTCAGGGGTCCATTTTCCAAACCTGCCATCATAGTCTATTTGGTCCATTTAGCCTATTTATTTAAGCGCACTTGGTCAATTTTGACTATTTTGACTATGTCGACTCGTTGTGGATTCGGGGATTTTATCACAGAACATAATTCTGAGTCAAAATGTGGAGCGCAATCAAATTGCTTAGCTGCTTTGCAGCACAGACACAGTATTTGGTCGTGTACAGTCAGCAATGTCGCCGTAGTTTGCACCGATGCGATGTTTGCACGGTTAGCTGTGAGCAAGTTGCTCAGCCGTAGCCATGTTGAGAGCCGTTGAGAGGCAATAAAAATGCTCCCAAACTTGTATATAACATCTATAAGAAGTAGGATGCTGAAATCAATAGGTTGTGTTTTGCGGAAGGCCCCAACCATTTGGGACCTAAATTCATCTCTGTCACCGACATCCTCTCACAGACGCAGACAGGTTCAAAAAAGTATGACACGTCAGTAATAGAACTGTCTCAGAATCAACTGTAGGAAAGCCACTTAGGTATCTTGACGGTTGTTCCACCCTCACAATTCCAAACTAACCCTGAGGGATAACACTTGCCAATCAGAAACACTAGATTGGTCACATATCCTTCAGAAATGTTTCTTTTACCTCTTTCCCTCCTCTTCGTCTCCTCCCTGTGGATGACAATACATTATAAGTGTAAGATTTTACTTGACACAAGTCTTTTCAAGTGATAGCTGTTAGCGCTCTTCTTCAATGATGGTCTCCTTGAGAACAGAGTGTCACATTGAAATATTGTCATCTTGGCGCCCTGGAATGAACCGTTTCATCTCCTTGTCAATCACATATATTGTCTATTCCCAATACACAGTCTTTTATTTTTCGTATGATGCATATCCTAAAGTATTATTTCCTTCTAAGTAAATTATAGTATAAATAGATTTCCCCTTTTGTCTCTTGCTAATTATCATCCACAGCACTTTATACATGACTTTCTCTTCAGCTTTTTCTGTTTGTGAGCCCGATGTTTTTGTCTTTCCATCATGCACACAGAATCATCACAGGGCATGTATTAAATATGTCAATCAGATGACTTTTTAAAAAAAAAAGCATTGCATACAAACACACACATGACACCCCACCTTCTACTCACATTGCACATCTCAGGGGATTGCAGGAAGCACCAGGCATCATGTGCATTTGCATTATTCCTGCCTCAACATTGATGTTTGTTCCTCTTCTTTTTTTCCCCTGCTGCCTCGGTGAAGAAAGAGAACGTGCGTGAGGGGAATTTGACAGTGATAGTGCACCGAGGTGGGGGCAGGACAACACTCACCCCCAGTCACCTCGTGTGCACTGTGTATTCTGGTCAGGACTCAATGCTGATGGGAAGTGGAAGTCAACTTTACATTTCAAGGTGTAAGGAAAAATTCAGCCCACTGAGATGCAAAAATGCCTCCCAATAGTCTATCTCCGACTGTCTGTGTGCGTCCCAAGTGTGTGAACTCATCTATTTATGTTTTTGCACACAAAATATATGCGTTTTTGTGTGTGTCTGATTATTTGTTTGTGTTTTGTAACATGGTTGCTTGCGGGACTGTAAGTGCAGGCTTGCTGTCGGTGTGTGTATCAGTGTGTGTGTTCAGGTGTCCAGCCTCCCCGGCCATCCTCCATAGGGAAATCTCCTCTACCCCTCACTGTCTGCTTGGACACGGTGTAACTGTGTTCGGACTGTCGCTCCAGGTCGGGGCTCTGTGCCCGATGTACTCGTCATGCAGCTTTAGTTTGCTCACTCTTTCTTTCTATCTCCCCCCCCTCTCTCTCTCTCTCTGTCTGTTCCTCTTGCAGTCCCACAGCAGCCACACTCACAAACACTCGCAGCCCACTGAGGTATACAAGCACCGGAGCATTCATGCGCATATTCACATTCAAGTACACACACATGCATTACTCATTCAGTTGCACTCTTGGATGTATGACTGACAATACCTCAGACAACTACCTGCCAGAGGTGGGGCAAAGTCCTGAGTCAAGCTCATGATAATACATTTATAGGTTCCAGGCACTAAAGGAGTCATGATGCATTCTTCACCATGCTCGTAAAAACTGACCTGTTGTAAAAATGGCACCTGGGCCACACTAGATTTAATGTAGAGGATAGTTGAAAGTGTGACAGGTATTGCCTTAATATCTGACATCTGCACTTGTAAAAGCCTGTCTTTAAAGATGCCGCTACCTCAGTCTCAGTCAACTCAACTGTCAAATACACTCAAGAATGGATCGCCTGTTCCTGCAAATGTATGGATGTGTTTTTATAAATACCACAGGGATCAAACCAAACAAAATGAGAAAAAAAATGTGAGTGAAGACTTATATAATGAACACACTGTGCTGATAAGGTTTCTAGTTTTTTGACAGTTGCCTTCATAGTGCTTGCGCCGGTGTAGGTAATATTGTGATCAAATTAAGACGTCGGGATCTTCCCTTTGCAAGCTTGGCGAACTATACTCGAGTGTATTTGACAATTGTATTATGTAGCCTGGGACTGGGGTGTCTTTCTCGGCAGATGTTTCCAGGAGATACCTATCAACGCTGTAATATCCTCTGAGGCATAAATGCATGAACAGATGTCTAGTATAGTGTATCAGAGGCACCAACGTGCTCTGGCATAACGTTGGAAATTCTAAGTCACACGCAGCTTGTCACATACATAAAACTCCCCTCTTCTCTCTTTTTCAACTTGGTTTGAGAACTTGAGTATACCTGGTGCCAGCAGAGGTCAAGGTACTTTTATTGTGTGCAGTCTTAGTTATTTTTTCATAGTGCTTCATTTAAAATACCACATATTTTCACACCATGTCAGAAAATGTCAAACCATCCTTAATCATATTTTTTATATGCTTGAATTTTGTGCAAATTTAAAATTAGAGGGCATGCAAGTTTGAACGTCATGGGGAAATAACTTATTGTTGCTGGGCTATGATGAGATCAAAAAAGGCAAACTAGTGAGAGAAGTCTGTATAACTCAAAACCAATTTAAGGAAATAAAAAAGGAATAGATTAATCCTTCATATTCCCTTTCCATATGCTCGCATTTGGGATTTATTTTGACAAGAAGCTGACTTCAAAATGCTGTGGAGGTTCTCATGTCTGGAAATGTCATTTGGATTGGATCTCTTCCATATACCAAGATTTATAAGCAACACAGGTGATGGGATTTAAACATATGCAAACTTGAGAAACTGGTTTATCATGAGATCTGTCTGGACATAGACACCAAGTGTGTCGTGGTGATCCATTTCTTCAATCCATCCTGCCACAACTTCGCTCCACGACAAAGTCAGAAATATCAGCGGGACAGATTGGGAAGTTGCACTCCATCTCTCTCTCTCTCTCTCTCTCTTTCCTCATTTCCAGCTTTGAAAAACAGCGGTTAACACGGAAATGGAACCAAAGCAGCGTTACAATCCGCCCATTCCTATCCTTTAGGCAGTGATTGAATTTTCCCGTTGCCTGCACAAAGCCAGTCCCCACAGGAGCATTGGCATAAATGCTGCTGGAAGCCCGCCTGTTAATCCGCTAAGGAGAAGCATGTGATGAGATGTATCATGTTCGTCACGCCCGTCGCATCAAACACACACAGACACTTGCAGGTCTGTCCGCTCGGCAGCGGCGGGCCGGCTATGGATAATGCCCATGATGGTGAGGAGAACGCATCAGCTGACCTGTGGGAAATAAACAGCACTCTCTCTGGAGTTCCTTAAATGCCTTCTTTCCATCTACTGTATGTGGGGAAGCATGAGGGATGAGAGATGGAGGATGCCAAGAGAGAGAAAGTGTGCATGTGGTGCTGTAGAGAAAGACGGCGTTACTTTGACCCCCAGATAGAGACAGACGGTGGTGGGTAAATACTATAAAGCCATACTCCTGCCTCCTTTCTCAGTTAATACAACTTGCATCTTTAGTGTAGTTGTAGAGATCGCTCGCCAAGCATAGACTTGCTATACTGCTGACAAGCGCACTGTCTCCATGAGATATTTCACATTCCTCTGAAAAGGGGGAAAATAAGTTTCTTTCAAGATCCAGACACTGATCAAACTATAAAGGTTTAACCAGACTGAGTGCCTGTGCACCTATGTGTGTGTGTGTGTGTGTGTGTGTGTGTGTGTGTGTGTGTGTGTGTGTGTGTGTGTGTGTGTGTGTGTGTGTGTGTGTGTGTGTGTGTGTGTGTGTGTGTGTGTGTGTTAGCATCATGTGTGCCATTCTTCGCGTTACGCAGCAGTTCTTTGATGTGATTGATGCGATTGGACTTGATCCACTCTTTCATCAACATCAAATAAATAGGCAAAGAATAAATTCAGGCCTCTCGGAGCAGTGGCACAAACGGACTGAGATAGGTGGTGTTTACTGAGTGTGCTCATGTGTGCAAGTGGGCTCACAGTCTGTGTTCATCACTATACTGTGTGTGTAAGCACACAGGCTAGTGTTCTACTATGCTAATGTTACCTGAGAAACATGGTAAAAGGCTATGAGAACGCAGCAACCCTTAAAAATATGCGCTCATATACGTTTACATAACTGTTTTGTAGAACATGTAAAGCCAATGGGATCAGTTTTTTCTAATCATCATAATGAGAAAAAGGTTTAACAGATGCATAAGCTGCTGTCAAATCAAAATGCTCATGATGCAAAATGTTCATTGCCAACTGCTTCATTTGTTTCCCCTGCTATATCTGCTTCTGACAAATAAAAGTAAATCAAAGGTTTTTCTGGTTGTGTTTTTCAGCAACTCTACTTCGTTATTTATCCTAAGCCCATAATCTAAACAGGGCTAAACCTATGAAAAAGTCCTCTGCTTTGGATGCCAAAACCTCAACGTCTTAGTATAAGAACGTCACACTTTTAAGACTGTAAAAAAAAAAGGTTCAGGCAGCAATTACATATGTGTTTCAAATGCATTTGGTAAATCCAACAAGTTATACATGTTTTGTTGGAGATATGGTTGCATTTAAGCCACAGATGCAAAACAACAGCAGCTCAAATTTAACACAGACCATAGAATAAAAAGCCATTGGCTCTCACACATTTCCTCATTATACATTGTGTTTTCCATGCTTTCACTTGATCACAGGATCATCAACTATGTCTCAGCTCCTGGCAATCCTGGTCTAGTGACTGTCTCATTGTTCCGCACAAACAAGTCTTTTAAAAGTGCTGACCACTGACCCCTGAGAGGATTAACATTGCTACATTGAACGGCGCAGTCACACCCCACTGTTTACCAAATGTCCCGAGTCTGACATAGTCTCTCATTCCAGCAGTTTAACACTAACATCGCCATCTGAATGTGGATATATGTGTGCGTGCGAGTGTTTTCATGCCACTTGATTCGTTATTTCCATACAAGGTCTCATATCTCGTGCAATGCAAGTTGCACTCACCTCTGTGTGAACATAAGCCTGTTCACATAAATTTCACTGAGGGCCATACAGTAGCTTTCAGGTCTTCTTGTATATGTGTCGGAGGAAATATCCACTGCCAGTGTTATTAGGCCACCTGTGTGTTTGCTCCTGGTCGAATAAACACTACGGCTTTGATAAACCATGAAGCCTTCATTTCAGTTTGTATATCAGGGGCTCCTGCCGAAACTCATCCGCAAGACATTTGCTGTGCCGTTCTCAGGGAGATTGGTTTGGCTGTGTTGCTTTTTGAAAAGGACTGGGGCTAAAAACGGGGTCTGCATGTTAAATGCCAACGCTCTTTCCTCCGGGGAGGTCTCTCAGCTCTTAATCGGCATTTTGTTTCGAATTTCAATTTACTGGGAGAAAAAAAAAAAAAAGCTTTATTCTTTTGAATAATATGAACAGAGACAGAGCGAGGTCCCTGTTGGGCCCCCCAAGCCACTTTCACAGTGCACCGCTGGCCCCAGGGTCAATACATGTGCCGTGTTTGCGATACACGTGGCTGTACGTGTGTGCAATATGTGCGCTCTCCAGGGACTTGAGTGTACGTTCCCAGCATTAAAACAAAAAACGAGAGGTGCTTGGACCTGTGCTCAGCTGAGCTAAGAATATCATCCACCCACAGAAGGCGTCCAATGCTTCTATTAACCTATTAGAAGGAAAAACTAATGTGGATTGATGACATATGAATGCATGTGTCTCATGTCTGTTGAGTGTTTTAACATTTCTGTTCGCATACGAATGTGTGAATGCACGTATGTGTGTGTTTATTAACCTTTTGCCCCTGTCTCTGCCTTATGTCTCACAGATCCCAGGAGCCTGACACCGGGCCACTGCACACATGCACGCACTGACATCACAGGACATGACGCCCAACACACACACACACACACATACTCCCAAGCAATAGCACAGCAAAATAAAACTCCTCGGAAGAGAGAAAGTGACAGATTAAAGCAGCAAATTGAAAATGTTAAATCATGCTTGAAGATTAAGCAACAATTTAGTTATAATAAACTAAAAATAATTAAGCCGCATTGTTAAACATTTGGCCTCTGGGCAACCCGTCTAATTATGGAGTTTAGAAAATGTTCCATCTTCTGCAAATGTTCAGCCGTTTGGAGAAGAGACAAAGACTCTTTGGAACAATAACAATCACTGTCCTTTCAAATGTTTTCTATTTGTACCCTTTTTCCCAAATACACATCTGTTCACATACTGTACTCACTCGGATATGTCACTCAGTGCTCATTGTGTATCCTGTGTGTGTGTGTGTGTGTGTGTTTTCGCACATGCTTCCCTGCAGGTATGCATGCGTGGGTGTGCGTTCAAAACAGTCCCAGAATACAAGTTTGCTGGAAGCGGAGCAATCAAGAAGAGAAACAATACAAACAGATGGAGCCATCTCTCCTAACAACACACACACATGGACACATGCATACACCTACACACACGCACACACACACACACACACACACACACACACACACACACATAGACACCACGCCACACACAGATGTCCGTAGTTTCAAAGGTTGCTATCAAAGCATCTACTGGCACCGCGCTCCCACATTAACAAGGCAGATGGTCTTAAACGGTTTTGTTTGTTAGACTGACAAACACCCACAGACAAACTGTAACACATCTGAACACCCACACACGTTTGCACCAGGTAGTGTAGCTAAGTATCCATATGCCGTACTTCCTCTCCAGTGAAAGAGAGCGGCGTCACCTCTCTGGAAGAGGCTGTTTTTCTAATTAAAGGGAGAGCCTGTTTCCATCTGACTGCATCGGAGAACCTGATGAAAACGATCTGCTACACTCAGCCAACTTCTAGGGACAACTAAAGACCAAGTTTGGGATGTATGCCTGCAACATTTATCTTTTGTGTGTATCAAAGTGATGCAGGGGTCTGCTTCTTTTCCTGCTGATGGCCGTTCATGAAACTGTGGAGGAAAATTCATCTTTTTTTCATGCCAAACCCTCAAAAGAATGACCAGCTCACAGAGAGGAAAAGCTGAGAGGAAAAGTACTTTCCAAGAGACACACTGAGCAAGTAACAAAAAGACATATTACTTAAAAACATTCCAATAGATTTTCACATTGGCTCTTAAAAGGGATTGATCCAAGAAACTCTGCCAGTCTCTTAGTTTTCTGAGATCTTCGACTTTCCTAATGCATGGTAAGCCCCAACAATGTCTCAGGTTTCAGGTTTGGTTCTGGTTTGTTTTATTTTCTTTCAATTTTAGCTACTGCCAGATTATTAAAATTCATTTTCAGGGGGAATAAATTAGTCTCTGTGTCTCTTTGACTGTGCATGGTGAAATACTGTGAGATATATGGGGCCAAAATCATAAATTTACCTCAGAACAAAACCCAGAGTTGCTCTGTGAGAAAGAGACAGCAAGCCAGAGAGACGGGGGAGTCAGGCATTTATGAAAGCATCAATGTATTTTAACAGCAAAATATGATGCCAGGTTGAATTTATTTCAAAATAGTTATGCCTGGTGACAGCCTTGTGGATACCTTTTCAATTGGTGTTGGTGTCTACTGTGTCCAACAGCTGATTTATAATTTACAACAGTACGATAGAGATTCATACTTACTGTATTAACAGTGCTCTCTGAGAAACCAGCATTCAGAATCAGAAAAAAAGAGCTGTATTGAATTTGACCAAGGCCCTCCTGCTCTCGTGAATATGCTGCACTGATAGAATCCAGATTAAAAATGATGCAAGTCCAGTGTGTGCTATAAAATGGCCTTCAAGTGGATTTCAGTTACAATATTATTATTAAAGAGGAGACAACAGCACCATAATATTAGTGCATGCATAATTTTCTCCATTGTGACCCTTCTGTCGTCGTAGGTATTAATAGAAAAACTCTCAGTGGGAGTCTGAAGGCACGGCACTCTTGATCCATTGATATTCTGCTATGCACTTAAGAGGTGAAGGAAAACTTGGGAGCTTCAGTTTGTCAAAGAGCACATGAACCTTAGACCATAAGGTCAGGTCAATGTGTGCCAAACTCTCCAGCAGACAGGTTTGTTTGTGTGCTTGGGAGAGTCAAGCACCGCTCGCATTCTGATCGAGAGCTCGCCTGCTCTATTCCTCTCTCACTGTCGGTGGCTCTCTATACCACTCTCTGTATCCCTTTAGCAGTCAGGTGGAGTGAAATAACGGGTGGTGGCAGGTTGGGAGGGGCGAGAGAGTGGCGTGGGGGGGAGGAAGAAGGATGGAGGGAGTGGGGAGCTGGCTGAGGGGAGGATTCAATCAGTGAGTTCAGCAGTGGCTCCTCAGCAATGGAATGCCAGGTCACTGCTCCATTCTTTGTTCTGGGAAGTTTCTCCCCTCGCTGGAGCTCTGCTGAACTCACTGGACTGCTATCAGATGGCAGAGTCGACCCTGGTGGTATGGCAGAGGAGCATAAAGGGAGGGAGACAGAGAGGTAGGGAAACAAGCAACTACTCAACTGAAGGGCCAAGAAAATGCTGCCAGGCCCAGGGCTCGGTTCAGACATTCATAACAAGTGACTGAAAACACCACTGATTTATTGGAATCCCCAGTCTGAGAAGTCAATTCTGTTGGAAAACGGGTGTAAATAAACTGAGTCACAGAGACTCTATAGTAGCATATTTCATTTCCTTTCATTTGTTTCTTCATCTGGCACCCAATGCATGATAAATGTGTTCTATACAGTGTATAGAGTTATCATAAATATTTTTTTTGCACCCTTGTGCCCTGCATAGGAGCCATTATTTCTTACTTGAGACATTCAAGAGCCATGCTTCCATGGTTCTGCTCTCATTTTTACTTCAGGGTAAAGAGCGTGCGTTTCACGCTACGAGCCCTTCATTAGAGTCCACGGGGACACGGAAAAAAGGGATTTCCTGTAGTCCAGCTCAAAGAGCAAAGCTTGGCATGCATCCATCCTGCTCCCGAAGGCCACTTTCTTTGGCACGCATAAGCCCACACCGCCATCTCCTCGGGACCAGGTTTATGCTTGCTTTACTGATCTCACCACGTGTACAGCTCAGGTGGCTGCAGCGCTTGCTGCTGTCCCCCACTCTCTATGCAATGGTCACCAAGTCCAGAGCCAGCCCTGGACATCTGGAAGGCTATGACGGCTCTCCTGACCCTCAACGCGGCTGTTCTACAGTGGTTGTGACAAGAATTACAGCACAGCAAACAAAGATGCAGCAGAACATCTGGCTTCACATGTTGCAGCTTCCCCCCCAGATCAAATGTTAATTGCTGGATGGCCCCATACACTCCAATGGGCTGTTTGGACCACTCCTCCAGAGCGCCACTGCTCATCTCCACCAAGCAGCCATGGGAGCAGAGTGGATGATGAAACACACCTTCAGGAGCAAAGCAGCACCTCAACCGCAGTATCGCAGACGGAGAAGAGGAGCCCTGCAGCCGCTCATCATCACACTCTGCTGTGTGTCTCCTTTTTCTCTCCACCCAGGACTGACATGGTGTTAACCATGGCACGGGTGGTGCTTTGTCACCTTCTTACACATGGCATTTTGTGAACTGGTGTATGTTGTCTGCTTGTGGACCCTGGTGTCACAGTGTGGCATGGACTACATCAGCTTCACCCTTAACCCAAAAGCGACAGCTCTTAGAGGGAGAAGCTTATACAATATAAAACTTTAGTAACGTATTGTAACTCCAGATTCTTTGAGTAAAGGTGTAGATATCTAAGCTGTGGGCCCCTCTGGCTCCACCAACAATAGCTGAAGAAATGTTGGTTGTATTGGCAGAACTATGGTCGCATGGCTGATAAACATCTTAAGTGTGGATGTAAGGGGGACCATGCAGGGCACAAGGGAAAGAAATGACTGCACATGAACCCAATAGCAACAGCTCTTAGAGGGCTTTGCCTCTACTCATAGATTCAGGAGTTACAATACGTAATGAAACGGGCAATGCATTGATATTCAACCATAATACCACGGATGTCAAACTTCCTGGAATGGAAAAGAAAACACTGTCAGTGAACGTGATGCAGTCATCAAGTGCTTTTCAGCTTTGTCCCTGTGGACAAAGAACCTAAAGAGTTGGTTGAGTTGGGGGTCATCAGAGGATCTAAAGGGACAACACAGCAAGTACCCAGGCTAGTGAATGTTACAGCTGATGAAGATGATGTGATTCAAAACCTTTACCTGTAAATTGAATTTGAGAATTACATTCAGGATATGAAGTTGCAAAGTGTTACAGTGACAAAAGTGCAAGCAGAAAGTTGCAATGGACCTCAACTTTCAGAGATCATAAAGAAGTAGAGGCCTTCAGATGTATTCTTCAAAGAAGAGAGAAGTCAGTAAAAACTGGCAACTAACTACTGCTGACCACACAGCTAAAAAATGTTATCCTACATGTTAAAACAAAATACACAGCTTCCTGCACAGTGAGCTATATATCCCACCTGGGGCTGAACTAGCGATGGATCCGAAGTCTGAGTTTTCAGATTTTAATGAGTCAGTCATGTCTTTGTCGAGCTAAATAACTTCATCTTGTGTGTGTCTGTGTATGTGTGAGTATGGAAAGGGCCACCAGTGGCTGTGTGGCAAATAATGAGCACGTCCTGAGCTAGCCACTATCAGCCTGGTGTGGGGAAACCAGACGAGACAGCCTCCACAGTGAGAACCTGGCTCTGTTAAAGCACATTGAACTCCATAACCCCTCGACCTATGCAGACTAACGGCCAGCGAAGATTGTCAAGTAAAACCATGAGTCAAGAGACATGGGGGACAAAGAGAGGGGGGGAAAGAGTGATGAAGAGGGGAGAGGAGGTGGGGAGTTTTAGAAGACAAAAGAAAAAGAGATGAGTGAAACCACAGATGGAAGAAAAACGGAAAATAGATGGCAAAAGAAAAGCAGAGGAAATAGGGAGAGTAAGACAGAAAGGGAGCGAATAAGTGAGCGATAAGGGAGAAAGAAGAGACTAGAGACACACACAGAACACACACACACAACACACACACACACACACACACACACACACACACAACACACACACACACACACACACACACACACACAGACTTACAACACACAACAGCCTTGCGCCAAACCATCTAAATTAAGTGCAAATAAAGAACTGCAGCAGTGTTTGGCCACCTTCCAATCGCCATGCAGGAAGTGTTAAGACGGGATGATTGAGTAGTTTTTGGACTAACAACATTCTGCCTTCAGATGAGCCAAACCGTCATCCTTCAGTCCCCGTCCCCCCCCAAATGAAAGTCAGTTATTGGAGCTGTTATGAGCGATGATGTTAATTATGTATCTCACTATTTTTACACCAAGAAACAAGGGCAGATCAGATCATTACTGGGCTCTGGTTGCAGACAGGTTGGCAGGTAGATGGTGTGATTTGAAAGTAGAGCAGACAGATGGGCGAGTGAGTGAGGCTGTGATTACCACAGGATGAGAGATGATTGCAGCAGAGATTGGCCCCGTCATTAATCAAACAATGGTCGATACGTTGCACCGTGGCAGTGGCCTTGATGCATAGGCAATGTTTTGAGACTAAAACCACTGCAGATACAAGAGTTTGCAACAATCACCAACATTTTTCACACAGCGAGTCGGTAGATTTAAAGCTTTAAGTCCAGGAACTGAAAAACAGCAATGTCTCATAGAAAACTTTAGGAAAACTAGGTGATTTTTTTTAAGGTTAGTTTTGAATAATTATAAGTTGACTGCAACCATAGCATTAGATTTTGGTTAAAGGGGGATTCCAGTGTCTTCTATTTAAGCAGAACCAAAAAGGGGAGAAGCGGGAATCCCCTTTTATCTTAAATCATGCTCAAATATAAGGTAGCGTAGCAAGTAACCTGGATGGTGGTTTGCTTTTCTGTGACATTTTGTAGACGACGTGTTTGGCTGTTTGATTTCAGGAAATAATACATTTGAGTGCCACTTACTTATAATGCATTAAAAATGGGTATAGTGGTACACAAAAACCACGGTTCAATTAATTCCGCGTTTAGGAGTCAGGGTTCAATGTGAGTTCGGTACAGTGGAATAAACCACATGCATAAGGGTGCAGTTCCTTTCAATTGAATTTGAACAGACGGTATAATTTGCATCATACCTTTTGTATTATTATTTGTGAACAAATATGATTAATGAAACATTAATTGAATGTTGTCTGAATCTTCTTTGTGATTTACAGAATATTACAGGGCGAACATTTCCAGAGAAATTAAATATTCTGATTTCTGTAAATAATAAAATAGTTATTTAACTGTTGCAAATTTTGTATTTAATCTTTTCGGGCATTAATATTAGTTATATTGGTCCATAATGATGTTTTAGAAATACAATTTTCATAACATCTTTCTATTAATTCATTCATCTTGATCATACCCCATTTTATGAAAATACTCTTTAAGCTTGGCAGTTCATCTTTGTAGATGCTGTGTTCCTGTAACTATGGTTATGATTCGTGATCAAACATTTACATTACATTGGTAGAATTCTGGCTTGTGTTGAATGCTCATCTTTGAGTGATGATGCTGGTTAACAAACCATGATTAATGAACTACACAGCAAAGAGAGACTCTACCTGAAACCTGAGAGTTTAGAGACCAACAAATGCAGAAAAAGACAGTTCAGTAGCTGCAACAAATAGAAAACTAGCCCCCCAGAGAGAGACAGTTCTTTTCTGTGAGCTTTCAGATTTATTTCTAGTACAAATGCACATCAGAAAATAAGCTAGGAGCTGCTAAATTCCCTTTAGAAAAACAAAAAAATTTAACTGAATTTAACATCTACAATGTAGATTATTGGCACACACACACACACATACTAAACACTGACAGGCATATTCAGAAAGAATGGATTGTGGCTGCTGATATCACTTGGCAAAGCTATCTGCCCCGTCTCAAGGTCCAGTTCACAAAAGTTACTGATCTCATGATATTATTGATGCTGCAGTTCAAACATACCCATAAAGTTTATGCGTTGGATTGCAATTATCCATGTGGAAGAGAATAAATGTTACTTTTACACTAAGAACACAGCAGAACAAGTACTAGCACAAGACAAAAAAAAAAAAAAGATTGATGATGAAAACATTTTTAGACCCTGAGTTGTAGCTCCTGTCCTACGGATGCGGAGGTACTCTTTAGAACTCCAGGCAAGGAAGTGAAACGTGACAGAGAGAGACCATATTTGGCAATCTGATATGCCACGATCACTGGAAAGGCATGATACCCCCGAGTATGGGAAATCAGACCAGGAAACATGTTTGTTTTTATTAAAGAAAGTGGTATCTTTAAAGTAGAAACATAGTTGACCCTTTCACACACACTTTGACTAATCATCCAAGCAGAATGTTGTGGTCATTGATTTCTTGATTGTAGTTGATGTTAGAGAGATGAGAGATTTCTCTGTGTTGTAACTGGTGGACTTGTGTTTGTGTGTGTCCGTGCTGCACTGACCCTACTTGGCAAATAAAGCACAGCACTCACTCGGATTCTCACTCTCTCTCACACACTCGCACACACAAGTACATGTGAGCGGTCTCACATGTACACACACGAGCTGGGACCGCAGACTGTCTGCAAGGTCAAACCGGTGGATCAGCAGCATCCCTTACTCCCCTCGTCCATTTCTCCATCTTTCCCCCTTCCCTCTCTCTCTCTCTCTCCCTCTGTCTGAGCATGTCACCTTTCTGCCCTCATCCTCCCTTCACTTTCTCTTCTCCATCTCAATGTGTCAGTGCTCCAGGTCCCTTCCTCCCATATCACTTTTCTCTTCCCCTCCCTTCCTCTTCCCCTCATCCTCTCCTGGCAGGTCAACTCCTGACCTCTTGGCCTGACCCTTTGCTCCTACTCTCCTGCTCTTCCCAGCAACACCAGCTGCCAATCTAGTTTGCCCATGGCGGTACTGCTGGAAAAGCCTGTAGCTGTACAAATATAACAAAAGCTGAGCCCCGCTACAGAAAATTGACACTTTGAATTCCAACCATTTCTATTTATTTGAACACAAAAGGTACAAAAAATACTGCTTCTTTTCTGTGTGCTTTCAGATTTCTTCCCAGCACTAGTGTACATCTCCACTGCTGCAAAGAAAATAATCTCTATGCTGCCAAATTTCTTTTGTTTCAGTCTAACAATTTAAAATGGGTATGAGCACAATTCAAGGTTAACATCTACAGTGTTGATTCTGGTCACAGAAGTGAAAGAACAGTGTCGAATGGAAAATGCAGACTATAGAGATTTGCACCCTCACGTCAAATTTTAAGGGACAGTTCACCCCAAAATCAAAAATACATATGTTTCCTCTAACATGTTGTGCTATTTATCAGTCTAGATTGTTTTGATATGAGTTTTGGTATGTCTAACTTCTCTTCAATATTATGGGACTATGTGGCGCTCAGCTTGTTTTCCTCAAAAATAATTGAAGAAAAAAAAGTTTGGACCTACGAAAATACTACGGCAATATAATGTGAATAAGACAGCAGCAGGCATACCTTGGGTTGGCCTATTAACCAAAATGCGGTTTAGGAAGTCTTGGGAAGATCCCAAGGCATTCACAAGCCAGACTGGATGTGTAATGGGATCATGCTGCCTACTCAGATTAAATGCATCTGCCCAGGATGAGCATCTGATGGGGCTT